>NW_012149730.1:7263412-7269094 GCF_000956105.1 Propithecus coquereli | reverse complement strand
ATCCCAAGAATGGAAAAGCAAGCACCACATGTACTCACCATCAAATTGGTATTAACTGATCAACACATAAGTGCACATATAAGAATAACATCTATTGGATGTTGGGCAGGTGGGAGGTTGAAGGGGGGAGGAGCGAGGAGGCGACAGGTATATGCATACACAAAGAGTGCAATGCGCACCACCCGAAGGATGGACATATTTGAATCTCGGACTTAGGGGGGGAGGGGTGGGCAAGGGCAACATACGTAACCTAAACATCTGTACCCCCATAATATGCTGAAATAAAAAACAAAACAAACAAAAAAAATTAGAAAAATGTTCTAAAACCTTTGGTGTTACCTACATCTTTGGCATACTAAATTAAAAGTATATGCCTTAGATTATAATTTGGGCTAATTTTTCTGCATATTAAAATGAAAACTGACCTGATTAACCTGTTATTTTAATAATACAAGAACATATGATACTGATAAACATTTAGTCTGGATCTTTCTAACTCAAGTCTAGTTTTTTCTGTAGATAGAGGGCACAGCTATCTTTTTGAGATGGTTTTAATATAAAGAAGAGATCCATTTATTTAAATTCACATATTAGTGTGAATGACTGATATTATGTTTTTCAGCTTAAGCTATTATATAAAGACCTATGATTAAACTGGATATAATAAAAGCATAATACACCCATAACTGAAAATCCTCCCAGAATAAAAATGAACTTGACCAAACTCCAAATTTCAAGTAAAGCTAGACCTAAAAATTTTGCATAAAGAACATCTTAAAGTTCTAATCTTTGGAAGCTATTAAAAAACTTCATTCTTTTACATTTTTTCTCTCCAACATAGACAACAGTTCCTTATACATTTTTCCCATAAAGAAAGCTCTTCTAGTCTTCTTCTAGTCTGTAGAGGAAATTTTGACTCTGGCTTGAATGACGCAGAATACTATCAGAGCAAAATTGTGGGTGCTTAAATTATCAGGCTTGTGACTGATTTAACTCTGACTTGATGTCTCAGCTCTAGAATCTGAATTTCTCCCTTGTTACCAGAAATATTGCTCTTTACCATTTTATTAAATTTTCCCCCAAGGTTTAAGGGATTTCTCTGAAGTCTTCCTAAATTATTTTAGAGGTATAAGCCTTTTATGATGCAATATATCACATTCTTAGCAAGTAATATTGAATGAAACAATAACTTTTAAATATGTGGGTTTGAAGCATACAACTGGATATGAAGCAATAGAGGTTGAAACCAGATAATGTCACATTTTTGTTTTGTTTGTAGCCATGATTAACCAAAAATAAAGATGATTTTCTTTAATAATTGACATGACTGACTATATACTGTTGCAACTAATTCATATTTCAGTTACTTCCCTCTCCATCTACCACTACATTCAACATTCAGGCAATAAGTATAATATACACTATGATGCTGGGGAAAAATGTGAAATTGAGGGGAGGGTCATTTTTTTTAAAGAATGTTTTAGTGAATATAATTCTATGTGGTAGTCACCAAAATCAAGTAACCAGAGGATCTAGCAACAGGCTAAAATTCCTTTGGAATATGCCTGTACATCAGGGGAAAGAGTCATATACGCAAATTAGGTCACATGAAGTACCCTGAGTATTCAAAAGTTCCCCGAAGTAGCGATGCAAACTAAACTCTAATAGCTAGTGACCCTAGGTTAATTACATAAAACATGTAATCTGTTTATATTTTGGCAGTGTATCCGACTACCTGGAGCTTGAATTGAGAAAACAAGAACTTAGCTAGAGAGGAGCAGAAGTTTAAATTACCAACTATCTCACTTACTGTTGCATTTGATCCAGTAAACATCACATATCAAAAATGTATATAAACGCCTCAGTATTTTTAATGTCCCATTTAAAATTTTTAAGTATATTAGAAAAGAATACCAAAAGTGCAAGTAACAATAAAAATCACTGATAATCATGTAACTCCAAGGCAACAGATGTTAATATCTTAGCATATTATCTTCCTGACTTATTTTTCAATACAAATAACTGAAAAGTGTAATAAATGTTTACCATTATACTTCATTTCATTTAAACAACCTGGTTATACATAATTCAATATCAGTTTATAAAGTCATTATAGCAAAGTGGTTAAGAAGATGGATTTTGGAGCAGTACTGCCTGGGTTTTAATCCCAGCTCCGTTACTTACAGAACTAGGTGACTGACCTTAGACAAGTTATTTAAAATAAAAGCTTATAAAAAATAAAACAGAGATAATAATAGCTTATGCCTCATAGGGTCTTTATAAATTTTCTCTGTGTTAATACAAATAAAGTGCTTAGATTAATACCTAGCATATTAGTAATTCTCTAAAGAAATTAACCACAATTATTTAATGTCTGGATCTTATATATCTTGCACAACAACCAATTTGCTCCATTGTTCCTTAAAGTTGTAAATCATTTTTCCAGTATTTCTTAAATAAAATGTCTTGTCTGAAAACATATAACTACTTTTAAAATAATTTTCTTTGAAGATATTCTAACACGTTAAATGATTAGCCAAACACAAAATTAGGAGATATTTGATACATTTTGACAGATTCCTCCCCCTCCCCTAGGAAGACAGCACAGACTTGAAAAGTCACCAGAAGTTTATCAAAGCGATTTTATCATTATTTAATAATGTAAATATTGATTTATTTTAATGGTATTACACTGTTAATTTTAATTTGAAATTCTTTCATTACATGCAAAGTAGAGTTTGTATTTAGGAGCTTACAACCTGTTACAGGTTGAATTTTCTTTCCCCCAAATTCCTATGGTAAAGTTTCAACCCTCAGTACCTTAGAATATGATCTTATTGGGAAATAGTGTCATTGCTGATATACTTAGGTTATGATGAGGGCATACTAGAGTAGGGTAGGTCCCTAATCCAACATGACTAGTGTTCTTATAAAAGGGACAAATATGGATACAGACACACACACAGGGACGATATCATGTAAACGTGAACGCAAAGGTCAGGGTGATGCAGCAGAAGCCAAGGAAGGCCAAAATTTTCTGGCAAAGCACCACAAACTAGGAGAAGAGCATGGAACAGATTTCTTTTCCATAGCTCTTAAAAGGAACAGACACTGCCTACACCTTGATCTTGGACTGTGGCTTTCAGAACTGAAAGACAGTAAATTTCTCTTGTTCTAAACCTCTCAGTTTGTGGTACTTTGTTATGGCAGCCCCAGCAAAGTCATATACTCCCTATCGGTAATCCTTCTTTAGTAACTCTACTGTGCGAGTTCTTATCCATTTGTACATCAGGGTTTCTATGCTTTTTTTTGGTATTTTTTTGTATTTGATTTGTATTTTTTACATAGCAGTGATTCATATCCCCTTCTAATATGTTAATTGCTACTTATATCTAATATGGTTTTTGAAGTAACTTTTCTGCTGCTTCTTTTGAGTTTCCTAGTCTAGTATTATTATTTAGCTGCTATTTTAATTACCACATTTTTTAAAATAGGCTATATTACCCAGGAGGACTAGATTTTCCCTTTATTTCTCCTATTTTATAATTTTCAATACTGTTTTGACTTATTTCTATTTTATTGATTTTCTTCTCATGATTTTGTTTTAATTTAGTAATTGTGTTTCAAAGTTGATTAAATATTTAGCTGGGTTGTTTATATGGTTAAAGAAAACCAGTTACTCTCTCCAGAGAGGGGGATAAGCATTAGAATAAAAAATAAAGAGGAATCTTTCTATTGCATTCACTTTCACACAAATGTAAAATTAATTTCATGTTCATATTACATTTGGACAGTAGAGACAATTGCATATGTATTTAAATTCGAAATATGATACAGTTTGAAGCTCTGAGTTCGGCGGGGTCGGGGGGGCACAAGGGCAACATACGTAACCTAAACATCTGTACCCCCATAACATGCTGAAATTTAAAAAAAAAAGTATATGAATCTTTTCATTCTTTTAAATAATAGTTCAAATAAAAAAAGTGTTCAAAAATGAGAACATTTATTTATGTTTTAAGAATGCACAAAAATTTAAATTAGTTGCAAACAGATGCAATTTTCCTTTACCTTAAACATTTAAACATTACATGCCAGTTTCCTATTTCCTGTATCTTTGGCCTATGTGCTTAATATGAGATTTAAAATTTATCACTCTATTTAGCAATTTAGTTGTCCGAAATTGTGAGGTATTATTCCTTCTTGTTAAGCGCATTTTCTGTTTTGAAGGAATGTATGACAGAATCTGTGATTTGCTTAATAGATAAAGCAGTCTTAATCCATTTTCATATAATTCCCTAGATCTTGGAAAAGTAATCCTGCTTCCTATCGAAGTTAACTACAAAGGGTTTGATTTAGAGTAGGCTTATTGTAATGAGTAGATACGTTATAAAATTTGCATCTTCTCTATGATTTCAATTGATTAATTGGGTAAAATGTGAAATTTAAGCTAAATCTTACTTGAGAAATGTACTTAAGACTGAGTTTGGATTTTCAAGGAGATCTTTCTAATAAAAATCAATTTCAAATAATGAAGTAAATTTGCTAAAGAGCAAACATTTAAACAACTGATATACAACATGTAACTGTTTTCAACAAAAGCCCAAATCTAAGACCAACCAATCTATAACTCACAAAAGTGAAGATTTTACAAGAAGTTTTGTACAGGGGCACTTATTTATTAAGCATGTGTCCTGCCGAAAACACTGAAAGCCAATGTTTTAACAGAATATTTCTTTCTCTGGAATGAATATCCAATTTCTTTCTGAAGCTGGCAGTTTTTCAGCTTGATATGATCTAACTTTTTCTCTCACTCTCTAATAAAAACTATATCCATTCCATACATGGTGATATATTATGTTCAATATAAGATCTGAAAGGACAAATGTACACCATCAAAAAGTCAACGAACCAAATGGGTTTATGTAGTTATTCCAAACCAATTTTACTGGAAAACTTCAGACCACAGTGTATGCTCATTTTTTTTCTGATGTGTGTTTTCTATCCTTTGCTTTTATTACATTTTTCATTCTAGCTTCTTTTTTAATACCCTTCACAAAGATATTTAGATGGAATCTCGTGACTTTAATAATAAGTATAAAGAATAGGGTTTGGATTTATTTTTTCTTTAGTTTTGAAAAATGATTTTGTCTCTTCTTCCATTGTATCATTGTAACTTGTTAAACTCTATAGGCTCCTTCATTTTTTTTCACTGAAATTTAAATAAGATATTTACACTACTACGATAAGACAATTTGTTTGTAGTTTTATGTATTAAAAATCTGGATTGTCCTAAGCAGAAGAATGTCCAAAATTAAATAAAGTGTCCTGAAGCCTGTTCCTTTAATCCAAATACCCAGGATGAACCAAGGGAACACTGCTGATGTTACTGTGGCTTAGGGATCTGCTCTTGGCAGGGTTATTCTGGTGCTTGACATACACTATTATAAGGTAAGACTTATTGAGGCTCTGGAACCCAGACGTAAGGAGTCTCCCTGCTCTTGGAACTAGTGGACAAAGTGGTAACCTATTTTTTTATTCAAAATGTCTGCCCTTTGTTTTAAACAGATCTGGATTTTAAATGTGTTCAATGATCATTTGCATACTAAGTGAAACTCTTAATGTTAGATAATTCAGTGGCACCATTATCCAGGAAAACAACATGTCATCTGAATGAGAATCACT
>NW_012149730.1:7261046-7262439 GCF_000956105.1 Propithecus coquereli | reverse complement strand
TGAGTTCTTAAAGTCCCTTGGCAGGAGCATATTGCATGTGAGTTCTTTGAGACTAAGAAGATATGCTTGTGTAATCTCTTCCTCCATTTCTTGAGTAATTTCTCTGATGATTCAGTCTTTGCTGTGTTGTTTTATCCCTTTATGCGGTAGTATGTAGACAAGGGTTTTTTTCTTATTGTTAGTCATACAGAATAAGACAAACCAACTTTTGTTAAAGAAAAATTTGGCAGTGAGCTAAAAGAGTTGAGGTAGTGTGTAGATACAATTTTGCCTTTTTTATGACTCTAATGTACAATGTTATGACCTCTAAAAATTTTTCTAGTCATTTTCCTCTGACTGCTTTTCTTCATCTTGGGTATTTGAAAGGTTTTCTGTGGATCATAGCAAAGCACTTCTGTCACATATAGTTTGTTCCAATTCTGTTTAGCTGCTGCAAGATAACATACAGTATTTTTTGTTCCACTGAGTGCAACAATTACACAGTAAGATAGAAAATTCAATGTTTTACTTATATTTAATTTTTATTTGCACTATAAGACCTTACATTTTCTACTGTTTAATTATTATATTTATAACTACCTCTTTCTGTAGGGCCAAATGTTACGTAGACATGAAGCCCATATGGTATATGAGGATCTTTTGTGAAAGTCTTACAGCAACGTTGTGAAGCCAGAGTTATTCCAGTGACCTAAGAGATCCTCCATTCTCTCTCCTCTGTGGCCCTTTGATCTTGTTTCCTACTCCTCTACCCCTTGTTCACTCTACTTCAGCCACACTGACCTTCTTGTTTTTCAAACAGCCATGGTATATCTGTGACTGAGGCACATTCCGCTCCCTCTTTTCTCACCTGTCCACGTGGTGCACTCCCCTAACCTTTCAGATCTTTATTTAAATGTCACTTTCACAGTGAGGTCTTTCCTGGCCCCCCTATTCAAAGCTGCTATTCACCATCTCCCATTCTCCTCAGCACTACATAACACACTTCTCTGTCTCTTTATCCTGGTTTCACTCTTCTTCATAGTACTTAAGTCCTTCTAATATACCATGTATTTTATTTTAATTTTTTAATTATCTGATTCTAGATAGTTGAATTTACTCTGTTTGATTCATTGCTGCTATCTAAATGTGTTTCTTGCACCTAATAGACACTCATGAAATGGTTTTAAATGAAAGAATAGAGAAAGAGAAACCAATAATAACAAACTCATCATTAACTTTTAGCACATCGATATAAATTATAGTTTACATGTGTGATAATTAATTGTATTTATATATTATGCTATCTAATTTTAACTAAATTTACCCATATCAAGTAGACTTACTTGGAAAGATTCCTGCAACTGATTATTATATTAAAGATACATTTAATATTGGAAAGATGAACAAACAAAAA
>NW_012149730.1:7258733-7260996 GCF_000956105.1 Propithecus coquereli | reverse complement strand
TGGTGAAATCATTGATCCTTTATAAAAACATCATGGTTATCATGACCTAGAGGAATCAGCAGTTTACAAGTGGATAACTTGCTTTAAGAAGGGAGGAGACGATGTTGCAGATGGACCCCACAATGGTAGACCATCAACATCAATTTGCAGGAAAAAATTAATCTTGTTCTTGCCCTAATTTAAGAAAACCAAGAATTAACAGCATAAACAATAGCCAAAACATCAACATCTCAATTGGTTCAGCTTACACAATTCTGACTGAAAAATTAAAGTTGAGTAAACTTTTTGCTTAATAAATACCAAAACCATTGTGCCCAGATTGGTGGCAGAAAAGAGCAGAGCTTTCAATGGAAATTATAAACAAATGGGATTAAGATCCTGAAGCATTTCTTCAAAAAATTGTAACAAGAGGTGAAAACTGGCTTTAACAGTAGGATCCTGAAGAGAAAGCACAATCAATCAATGGCTACCAAGAGGCGCAAGTGATCCTGTCAAAGCAAAAACAGATGGTAAAAAGAAAAGGTTATGGCAACATTTTGGGGGAGACTCTGGCTATTTCGTTTGTTGGATTTCAGGAGTGCCAAAGAATGATAACCTCTGCTTATTATGAGAGTGTTTTGAGAAAGTTAGCCAAAGCTTTAGCAGAAAAATACTTGGGAAAGCTTCACCAGAGCGTTCTTCTCTACCACAATGCTCCTGCTCATTCCTCACACCAAAAAAGGGCAATTTTTGATGTAAGAGTTTTGATAGGAAATCATTAGGCATTCATCTTGCAGTTCTGATTTTGCTTCTTCTGTCTTCCTTTTGTTTCCTAATGATAAAAAATCTGTAAAGGTCACACATTTTTCTTCAGCTAATAATATATAAAAAGAATATATTGACATGATTAAATAACCAGAACCCTCAGTCCTTTAGGGATGGTCTGAATGGCTAGTATCATTACTTATAAGTGTCTTGACCTTGATGTAATATATATTGAAAAATAAAGTTTACATTTCCTACTTTTATCTTTTCATTCCATTTTCCTGGAGCTTTTTGAAGTCCCCTCATAGTATAATAGGATAAGAGTCAGTGTGTTGTGTTGTCATATGTCATGAGGGAATGAAATAATCTGGAAATGGCCAAGGGAATTTCCTGAGCCTATTCTTATCTAAGGACAGTATGACTTCACTTCTGGTTAGTTTGTTCTCATTTTTAGTTACCTGCTTCCAAAATGTGTCCCATGCCAATGAACTTCATCAGTTTTCCAGTCTGAATCCCTGCCAGCCATTGACGGGTACTCATATGGGAAATAAGATTTTGATATTTAAAAATTATATTAGATGACTAAATCAACAAAATTGTCCAATTAAAAAATTAAACCATACCTATGACAGTGATCATAGCAGTCAGCTTAATCATTTACCAAAGCCAGGGAGTGATTCTGAATAAAGTTTGAGTATTCTTGTAACTCAGAGGTCCAAAAAGTACTCTACATATTGACTTTTAAGATGTCCTTTGGAATGAGGCCCCATTACACTTCATCCACTATACCCAGCCATGATAATTTCCTCTGAGGCCAAAGCGGTTTACCCTCATTTTTAACATTAGAAATGATGGTGCTGAACGCTTGTAGTCACATGTGTGTGGAAAGTCAGTCTACCTGATAGAAGGCGAATTTTCAGAATGCCACATGGTCTCTTGGTATCTAAAATATTCTACTCATTTCAAGATCTACCATGGTTGGCAAGATTGATCAGTCTTAGTTCTGTATTTAAATATATTTGAATGATTATCATCAGTCACTTTATCACAGCATCTCTATTACTAAATTGCTTTTTTAGATTTATCTATTTGCTATAATAATTTTTGGCAGTTTTCCAAGAGTGAATTATGAGTGCTCTATTTCTGGATTTTCTGAATACATAAATGCATTTTGTATTATACTTGAAGGACAACTCTATTTGGAATAGAATTCTTAAAAACTCCCTTTCCTCAAACCTTGGTAGAGAACATTTTACTCTCTTCCAGATTGATGTGGGCAAGGCTAAGGTTATCTTGAGTTTTCCTTCTACATGGCTCCCTTTTCCTGATGTAAGCCATATACTTTTTAATTCATCCTAAAACTACAATAAATTTGTCAGATACATGCTTAAGTTGATCATTCTGCATTATTTTTTTGCTGGTATGGTTCTATGCTCTTTCCACAAAAAGAAATTTACTTTTTTTCTTTTAGGAAAAAAAGTTTTTTTCTGTCGTATTTTAGATTTTTTAAAAAATGTTC
>NW_012149730.1:7250651-7252795 GCF_000956105.1 Propithecus coquereli | reverse complement strand
TAATTTAGGAAGAATAATAAGATAAGTTATGGTTTTTGCTAAGAATTGAAAAAAGTAGACTTAAGCAATAATGAGATCAAAAGGATAGTATAACTACAGATAGAGTGAGAAAAAAGAAAATTATATAAACAAATTTATGCCCCTGGTAGTAAAAAGTTAGACAAACATTTATTAGAGAAATGCATCTTAAAATGTATGTATTTAAAATTGTAAGAGACTTTTATATATTAGAGAAATCAAATTGAAAATTAAAAACCTAACTACAAAGATATAGTTGTTTTTCAGATGAGTTCTATCAAATCTTCAAGAAATACATCAAAAATCAGTGTATTTTATGAATACAGGTTTATGTTATAAAGTATGAAAAATAAATAGTACACTAAACTGTCATTATTTCTCAGAAGGAAAGACAGCTCCAAGAGATGAAGGATAAAGCTTTAGCTATATTGCTAAATGTTTTATTCCCTAAAAAGAGAAAAATAGACATTTAAAAATATGGAAATGTTAATATTTCTTTAATTTTTGTGTTCAGTACATGAATATACACTTTATTTTTTTCTGTACTTTATGTGTTTAAAATTTTTATTTAAAAGATGAATGTTTAAAAATAGAAACAGACAGATAAACAAAGTGTGACTAGAAATATGTAGGTTTATGTCAGCAAAATGCTCAAGAAAACGTTACGCCTGGTAAGTAGCAAGAGTGCAAAGACTGAAAGCACTGTTTTTCTCCCTGACATGGCTGGTGGGCAGTTTGAACAAAAATGCATTTTGCTAAGAACCTCAGATTATTAGTGTTCAGGCAAAGGGCAAGCAGAGAGCTTTTGTTGATATCTGGCCATCTGTCAGGCGTTGTGTGTTCTATAAACTTGACATATATGATATTTAATCTTCACTCTGCATCCATAGGGTAGTAATATACCCAATATCCAGGAAATATATGGTTCAGAAAAACATAAATCCTCTGCCCATTCTCATACAGTAGATAATTGGTAGGACGGGAATTTGAACTCACATGTGTTTAAACCCAAAAAATGTGTGTCCTTTTCACCACAGCATAATAATAACTTATAACGATAATGACAATAGTGTTTACTATAAGTATGTTTTAGGCACTAAATGAAGGGTATATGTATTATATCTCAATTAATTCTTTAAAATCTCTCTCAATTTTATTCCCTCATTTTACACATGAGGAATTTGAGGTTTAGAGAGATCAAATAAAGTACCCAGTGTGTCAACACTAGTGTGCCCCAGAAGCACACGTAGAGCCCAGTTTGACTGAAGAGAGCCTGTGACATTAGCCATTCTACTGACTCTACTATAAAGTAAAGGAGAATGTGGTTTTAGGTGGGACAGAGTCAGGGTTAATTCATCTGCCTCACCTAGGACAGTATCTAGGAGAGGCCCTTTTTCCAGACTCCCGCTGATGAAATGAAAGAAACCTTCTGCTCACTTTATTCCACAATGGATGCCATGGTCAAGGCCCAGTGTGCATGCGGTTGCACTATGAAGTGTGTACAGCAGAGTATTTCACACAAAGCCATTTAATTTTTCTCCGACTGTCCTTTTCCTCAAATCCTACCACCAGACCCTCATTTACAGCTGGCAGAAAACAGTGGCAGCTTTAATTAAGGAATGTCATGTTTTATTTCTTCACACTAATCTATAGAATGCTAATGAAACAGGACACTCTGTCAAAATTGTGATGAACACCGGATCATGTTCCATTTGGAAACCTGGGTCCCTTCTTTATTCACTCCATGTAGACAATCTCTTACAGAAGGTTCTCGGTCTCTCTGAATACCTGTTTCCTCATCATTTCCTTTGGAACAGAAGCCACAAGGCTCAAGACACCGTCTACTGTAAAAGGCAAACTACCACACTAACGTTAGTTATTGTAATTTTAGAAGACATTGTTTTATATGTATCTCTTAATCTCTCTTCAAGTAATTCCCTGGTTCCTCTGTTATCCCCCCTCAATGAAATTCTTATTTTAAAATAAAAAAGGGGTAGAGAACAGAACTGATGACTTCAGCAACTCAGCATTTGTCATTTCCATATTCTATTGCATTAACCATCAGAAAAACAGTTTCGAAATTTCAGCCTTTATAGATACTTAATAGAAATGGGACTGTAGAATTG
>NW_012149730.1:7248626-7249151 GCF_000956105.1 Propithecus coquereli | reverse complement strand
AAAACCTCGAGAAAACAGAAATTCTGCTTAATTTGATTTATAAATTATATTCCAAAGCTCCTTAAATAGGACTGCAAGAAGATACAAGGCAAGAGGTCAGTTTCTTCTGCTTTCAGGTAAAAATCTCTCTCTCACACACACACATTTTTTGTTTATATATATAAATAACATGTATCTATAACATACAAATAACATATGTATGACAGGTTGGATTTTCCAAAGTGGAAGTTGACACAGTGTTTGTGGTTCAAGATGTTTATTGGCAATAAATACCTTTAACAGAAAGGGAGAGGAAGAAGGATTGGTCAGAGTAAAAAGCTGAATGATGATGCAGTATTAAAAAGCTCAGCCAACTGGAAGGGAGCTCGAGAGAGAGTATTTCCAGGCAGAGTGCCCCATGTCAGGTGAAAATGTCCACACCTTTCCACCTCCAACTTGCTTAGGCTGCCTAAGGAAGGGCATGGTCTGGAACAAAGAGGCTTTTTACAGCTGGAACAGACTTCAAAGGAGCTGACAGAGCCTTTT
>NW_012149730.1:7247271-7248576 GCF_000956105.1 Propithecus coquereli | reverse complement strand
AGCTGCAAAAATGCATTGATAACTACATTCACCTAGTATTTAAAGACCGTAGACTATAAAGACTTTTTTACTATTCCAGTTTCCTAGAATGTGCTATGGAATTTTTATTGTCATGAGACTTGAACTTAGGTAGTACATATCTACTTTAATGCTTAACTAGAAAATCGTAAATAGTTTCTCAAAAACTATGACTTGCCAGATTATTACTGCTTAGGTCCAGGACCATTTGAGCTTTTGTTTTTGTTTCCTCTATTTTTATTTGTTTGTTTTGTGTTTTGGTGAGTTGATTTAACAAAAACTATGAAATAAATACTAGTAAAGGTCATATATGCTTAAGCCACAAATCCCAAAAGTAGTATTCCAATAACTATAATATGTCCCTAATGTTCTTCATTAGAATCCAATAGTCTCAAACATCCTCATTCTTTAGCTTCCTCATAAAGGTTCAACAGAAGGAGAATTCCAATTATAAACAAGAGGATGAGTTATCATAATATGAATAAATATTTTATCCCTAGCACCTAGAATCACTGCATAAAATATAGCAACAACAATAAAAGCAACCATAAATACATCGTGGACCTCACCAATAAGAAAAAAGGTAATCTCTATGTACCATAAAAAAATTAAACTAAAAAAACAGAATGGTTAGTATTCAAACAACTAAGTACATATTCTAGTGAGTTATTTGCCACATTAACCCAACAAAAGCTTGGGTTTTAATGCCTACCTGAAAGCAAAAGACCAAGCTGTAGGTTTGCAAGAAGACAGAACTCTCAAAGATTAATGCACTTAGTGTAAGTGTGATTATAAAATGGTGTCCAACAGGCTGAGGGAAATGGCAAGGAAGCTCTAGCTACAGAAAACATAATCCCCGGGAAAGAAAAACCTCGACTTATGACTCTTACATGTTTCAGGATCAAATTTACTTTCCTCAATTTGTTTAAAAAACCCTAAGCCAAGAAGGTAACATGAAATTTATGCATGAACTAGACATCACTGAAGATGTAGCAGACTGAAAATGAGTGAACTTCCTATGTTCAGCCTGGCTTTAAGTACTACCAAACAGGATAGTGCCACTAAAAATGAGCTCTTCCACGCACATGTACACACATACAGACAAAATTTACAACAAATAAGAACCATTAGCTAAAAAAACTAAAAGATAAGTGTCACAAGGAATTAAGATAATAAAATAGCAAAATGAAAGACAATAGTTGTTGAAGTGATTAACAACAAAGAATAAAAAGAAACAAGAAATTTTGTGGAAAAACAGAAAAGTAATAAAATAATCCAGGAAAACTA
>NW_012149730.1:7244135-7245996 GCF_000956105.1 Propithecus coquereli | reverse complement strand
ATCTTTTATTTTTTATTTTAAGCATATTAAATAGTTCAAAGTCATCCCTAAAAAATAAACATGGAATATAATATTTTCAAGTCAGTAGACATGAAAAGATAAGTAGAAAAGTTAATCAATAAAATATAGAACAGAGAAAAAGAACACTAAGAAAATGCATAATAAACAAAAATAAACACCAAATAAGATTATATAAGTGAATTCAAATATGTCAGCAATCACACAAACATACACGCAAACATAAACAAATGAACTAAATTTAATTCACCACTTAAAGATTTTAAGAAAAATAAAACAGGTATATGCTGTTTAAAAGAATTATTCCTAAACCAAAATAAAACAAAAATTTAAAAAGCAAAGAAATGGAAAGAGAAATATGATGTTAAAAACTAAGAAAAAGAATGCAGTTAGCTACATTACATGAAACCAATTTTAAAGCAAAACTAATGTTTTAAGATAAATATGTAGTTAGATAATAAAAGAAAGAAAGCATCAGAGGGTCTTATCGTTTATTACATGATATGCCATGAATTTTATACCCTCAAAATACATAAAGCAAAAACTAAGAATTACAATGAGAAATGGGCAAAGCCACCATCGCTAAAAGTTGTTTTTTATACATCTCCCAGTGATAGTTCCAGCAGACTTAAAAAATCATCAAAGTATAGACATATAAGCATCAATTTTCCACTAGAGACACAATAGAGCACTGCATCCAATACTTAAAGAATGTGTATTATTTTCAAGCATACATAGAACATTTACAAAATTTGCCAGTGTACTGAACCACAACAGGAGGCTCAAAAAATGCCAATGAATCATTATCATAGAGATGACATTCTCCGATGTCAATGCAATAATTTAAAAAAATTATTAGGTCATTAAATATGAAATGTCCAATCTCTGTAGTTTGAGCAGTGTTGTTTGTGTGACATCTAGTGGAGCATTATCTTGCAAGAGGATTAGTCTATCTGTATTGACCAATCTCAGCTGCTTAATCACAAGCATCCTCATCATTTTGTGCATTTGGTTGCAGTACACATTCTCTGTAATCAACTGACCAGGTTTCATGAAGCTAGTGAATAATACCAGCACTGGACCACCAAACAGACACCACTAGCTTTTTTTGATAAGTATTCAGTTTTGGACTGTGTTTCGGCACTTCGTCTTTATCCAACCATTGTGCCAAATGCCTGCGGTTGTCAAAAAGAATCCATTTTTCATCATACGTAACAATAGGGTGTAAAAATGGTTCACCTTTATGTCATGACAGCAAAGAAAGGAAAGCTTCAAGATTTCTCTTCTGACTCTTGTTTAATTCATGTGGTACCCATCTATCAAGCTTCTTTATCTTGCAAATTTATTTCAAATGTTTCAATATTGTTGGAATAGTAACGTCAAATCCTGCTGCTAATTCACTCTTAGTTTTAGATGGATTTGCTTCCACTAGAGCTTTCAGCTCATCATAATCCACCTTGGTCTCAGGTCATCCAAGCTCATTTTCAGGATTAAAATCACCAGAACAGAACTACTCAAACCACGGTTGTACTATGCCACATTATTCCCAAACACTTCGTTGATACTTTGAGCTGTCTGTGCTGTATTGGTTCCGTGAGGGAACTCATATTCGAAAATATAACATGAATTTTTGACTTATATATGGTTTCACAAAATTTGCTCTAAAAAAAAACTTGAAAGATAATCACAAGCCAAAACATGCATTTGAAAGACTAAGGATGTACCTTCACAATAAAAATAAAACAAAAAGTTTCGAAGTGAAATGTCAGATATATCAACTGTCAAGCTTAGTACTTAAGGAAATCAGACATTTCATATTGAATACATCAAAACGTCAAAATCT
>NW_012149730.1:7228787-7231717 GCF_000956105.1 Propithecus coquereli | reverse complement strand
ATTCTCCTAAATGTCTGCTTCTATTTTCATTAGTTAAACAAATTCAGTATGTGAGGTTGATCTGTCTGTTTGGGGAACATGCCTACATGCCTGAACCCTAGCTGCAAGAGACTATCTGGTATATTCAGCATCTAAAATATGTGATGGGCTCTGTCACCTCTCAAGACTCCAGAAATAACTGGAGCATATAAGGGGGCTTCAATGATGACAGGCAAAATAAAAGGGGAGGAAAGTTTATGATTTTAGCCACTTCTTAATAAATATAAGGGAGAGTATCTGCTCCAGTCTAGTTTATACTCTAGTTTTTAAAGATCTGATACTCATTTGTATGTACTCTTTATAATATGTGAAAATGGTCTATACTAAAAACATCATTTTCTTTTTGATTAGGTATCTAATTACTAGTTACAGAATGTGTCCAGTTCCATATAATTGCTTAAAATTTATTTTATGTTCACCTTTTGTCTATTAATAATTATTGAGGTTGGCTAAATTCAATTAGGTCTGCAAAATGATGATTGTATAATTTTCATTTCAACCTAGAAACGACAGCCTCACTGACTTACTCTATTTCAGTGTTTCACCTGGATGTCATCAAAATGCATATCCCAAGTTCCACTCATAAATTCTGATGTAATAGAACCCTAAGATGCTTCTTTTATAGTTGGACATACTCCATAATTTGAGAAATACTACTTAAAATATTGAGTACCCTCTATTTTCTGTCTTTATAGATTTTTGCAATTGAGGAGACACCTTTCTTTCTTTCTTGAGGTGGTAGCTGGAAATATATTTTGCCTCAAGAAAAGAAATATAAATTCTGCTGGTCTCTGTGTAGTACCACCAAGTTCCTCCTACTTCACCAGACCATTCAGAAGTTTATAATTTGCATGAATGATACTGTCTAGACTCCTAAAAACATGTTTTTTTCAAATTTGTATATGATATTATGTAAAAATATTATAACTTTTTAAATAAAAACAGATTCACCACTTTTATATAAGGCATGACATTAATATAATTTACCGTTGCACTTTAGTTACACACCAAAGAATTACAGTTTATTTTTCCTCACCTCACTCTTCCTTACAACAGTAGTGTAATGTATAAACATTAAAAACAACAACAACAACAACTCAGAGTTGCATTCTAGCCCAGGCAACAGAGCAAGACCCTTTCTCAAAACAAACATACAAACAAACAAACAAAACAACTAAGAGGCCAGGCACAGCCACTCATCCCTGTAATCCTAGTACTTTCCGTGACTGAGGTGGGAGGATTACTCGAGGCCAGAAGTTTGAGAGCAGCTTGAGCAAGACAGCAAGACCCCATCACTACCAAATACACACACACACACACACACACACACACACACACACATATATATATATATATATGATAGCTGGGCATGGTGGTGTGCACCTGTAGTCCCAGCTTGAGACCAGGAGTATGGAGTTGCAGTGAGCTATGATGATGCCACTACACTCTAGCCTGGGTGGCAGAGACAGATCTTGTCTCAAAAAGTAAACAAAAACAAACAAAATCTCAGAATAATATGAAGCTAGTGAGTTTTCAAAGATCCCAAAAAATATTTTCTTTCTGAATCTTAATATTTATGTTTCTATATTCTGATATGTCTATGTTTATTGCCTGTCATGGAAAACCATGAAATTGAAATAATAATCTATTAATAAGAAAGAATAGCAAGAATCCAGTAATATATCCCTCTATTCTGTTTAGTAAAGTTCTCTAGTAATGTTTATCTTTCTTGTTTTCAAACCATTCCTTCAGCATATCCTTTAAAGAGATGATTTTTCAAGGTTTTTCAGAGTTTACACTGTGAATTCTTACCTTGCGCTTCTCTGAGTCTCTCGAGTCCCTGATAGTATATTAGAAATACCACCAAGGAAGAGTTTATCTGACATATCTGGCACTTCCGCGTTAGTGACCAGAGTCAATACAAAATGTTGGTGGGAACAGAGAAGTTTGGGAGGCCTGCTTATCAGATGATAAGACTCAGAAAATAGAAATTTGACACAAATGCCCACTGAATTGATAGAATATTTAGAGTCCTTTTATAAAACATATTCATTTATTTCTTAATTTCTTAATATTTCAACTACATGTACACTTACTGTGGCTTTGTGCACCCATAACTAGTTCATACTTTTCATCATGAAAAATGAAAACAACAATATGAACAAAAGAGTGACCAGGGGATTAATAACCATTTGTTGCAATTTGAGATCTTTTGGAAATTATCTTATACTATTTTATTTTCAAATGTCTGTAACAATACATTGACATAAATGAAATCTTCTTTAGTCCTTTAACATTTTCAGATTTCTAGTGGAGCTGCTATATTTTTCAAGTAAAAACAAATGCCTTTGCTTTAATCAGTTGTATTTGTTCTGCAGCTCCTGTCTTGCTGTAAGATAAACACTTTATGCTTTGAAACAGTACTCTATTTCAAACAGATGGACAGTCTTTCCTTTCATACCACAACAGAAAACATAGCTTTGTCCACAGGATCAACAGAGGAAAAAACAGTATAAATAGGGACCGTTACAATTCTGACAGCAAACACAGAATCTTTATTAGGAGAAGGGAAAATAAATGTTTCATAAAGGCAGAAATACAGATTCATGATCACATTTGAATTTGATACTGCTAAGAAGTTAAATATCCAGCTATTTGGATTGCATTGTGTCTGGTTCTGTTATTATTTTCCAGTTCAACCCAGATTCAGAGGGTGCACCGCTGGAAAGAAAATCAAAATTTGTAACTGGAGTTAATGCTCAACAGATACAGAGTTTACCCTGTTATTCCACTGACCTTCCAAATAGAGTGAGGAAAGAATCTGGAACAATTCTATCAAATAAATACTCAGGCTGAGTCAATCTGACACCTAGTAGAGAGGTTACAGTTAT
>NW_012149730.1:7224796-7226962 GCF_000956105.1 Propithecus coquereli | reverse complement strand
TTTTTTTTTATTACTGAAAAATTGGTAGGTTGGACAATTAGCAGAAGCTGTAATTAAATCAACACTGGTGAATAAGAGTCATACAGTTAGGCTAATGCATACCTTCCTCTCTGCCCTGATGACTACTTCCTTCCTTCACTAGTTTTACCAGCGCTAGAATATGTCACTTGGTGATAAGATTATGTCATCTGCCAATAGAGACAATTTAACTTCTCCCTTTCTAATTTGTATGATTTTTTTATTGTCTAATTATCTGGCTATCATTTCTAGTACTATATCGAATGGAAGTGGTGACAGTGAGTGAGCACCTTTGTCTTATTCCTGGTCTGAAAGGAAAAGCTATTAACTGTTGAGTATGATATTAAATGTGGGTTTCTCACATATAGCCTTTATTATGTCAAGGTATATTCCTTCTATATCTTATTTATTGAATATTTCTATCATGAAACTACGTTGAATTTTTCAGAAGCTTATTCTGAGTCTATGGGGATGATCTTTAACGTGATATATCACATTTATTGATTCGCATATGTTGAACTATCCTTACATTTCGGGGATAAATCTCATTCCGTCATGTTATATGACCTTTCTTTGTGTATGGAATGTAAATTTTAGTAGTTTGTTAAGGATTTTTGCATCTACATTTACCAGGGTTACTGGCCTATAATTTTCTTTTCTTGTAGCATCCTTATCTGGCTTTGCTACAAGGGTAATGATGGCCTCCTAAAATGAGTTTGGAAGTGTTCAATCATCCTCAATTTTTTGAAAGAGCTTGAGAAGAATTGATATTAATTCTTCTTTAAATGTTTAGTAGAATTCACCTGAGAAGCTGTCTGGTTTTGAGCTTTCCTTTGTTGAGCAGTTTTGATTACTGATATAGTCCCTTAGCTGTTATTGGTCTATTCAAATTTTCTATTTCTTTATTATTCAGTTGGGTAGATTGTATGTTTCAAGAAATTTATTCATTTTTTTCTAATTTATCTAGTTATATGCCAGTTTGTTAGCATATAATTGTTTCATAGTAGTCTCTTCTTATTCTTTGTATTTCTGTGGTATCAGTTGCAATGTTCCCTTTTTATTATTTTATGTATTCTAGTCCTCTCTTTTTTTTCTTGGTTAATCTAGCTAAAGATTTGTCAATTTTGTATATCTTTTTAAAAATTACTCTTAGTTTTGTAGATCTATTCTGTTGTCTTTCTAGTTAAGAATTTATTTATTTTGCTCTGGTCTTTATTATTTTCTTCTTTCTGCTGACTTTGGGCTTAGTTGTTCTTCTTTTCCAAGCTACTCTGAAAAAGAACAAGTCAGTGGTTTTAGATGGAAAGAAATATAACTATCTTCCTCACTTCACATCAGGGATAAATTAGGCTATGCAATGTCTTCATGTGTGAATGGTAAGGATGAAGCAAAATTGCTTGGCTATTGTATTAGAGTTCTCCAAAGAACCAGAACCAATAGGAGATAGACATACAAAGTTTTACTAAAAAGAATTGACTGCCTTGATTACGGAGATTGACAAGTTCAAAGGTCCGCTAGGTGAGTCAGCAAGCTGGAGAACAAGGAGAGCCAACGTTCTAGTTCTAGTTTGGCCTGAGACACAGAAAAACCTGTGGAGTATTTCCAGTCTAAAGGCCTTCAGGCTCCAGACCTACGAAAAGCCAGTATTTCAGATTGACTTTGAAGTTAGGAAATTTACAAGCCAATCAGGCAGGAGAAATTTTCTCTTACTTTGGGGTGGGCATGGGGTGCACAGAAGAGGGTAATGCCCTACCCTACTCCTTACAAAAGGAGCGTCCTACTCCCATCAGGAGAGGCAGTAACCTAAAAATGAGTTGGCATTTAATAGTAAAATAATGAACTAGAAAAGTTATAAATCCTTTCAATCCAGCTTTCACCCTTACTCTAGAATACATCTGTAATAGTACACAGCACTGGATATGTCAAGTCTACTGTTTCTGTTTAAACATACCCTTGGTAAGTAAATATGCACTCTGCCTTTAAAATATATCTTTTTGAAGACACATTACTCACAATCCTGATGCTAAAATCTAACCATGGTGGAAAATATAAGAGATCTTCTTTCAGAAGCTTTCAAAAACAATCAAAGACTCAAATGCATTGTACAGTTCATGTTACTCAAAGATACAGGTCATTTAGGGGTTACTA
>NW_012149730.1:7211605-7213746 GCF_000956105.1 Propithecus coquereli | reverse complement strand
AATTTTTAAAATTTATAATTATGCCATCTTACCTTTTTAAAAATATATATTTCAAATTCAACTTGTCTCAACTTATACAAATCTTTATTTTTGAAATATGTGGCACAGACCCAGTGAAGCCCTAATCAGACAAAAGGCAAATATTGACAGATGGATTAGACAAAGTTCCAAAGTGACCTTGAAGAAATAGCTTTCTGATCCTCAGTTTCCACATTTATAAATTGAGGCCCACATTTTTATACAGCAAGATTATAGAAAATTTGTTATCAATATGTCAGGTAGCTCAGACCATGTTTGGAACATAGTAAATATTATAATCACAGTGCCCTCAACAAATGATCATTGCTATGGATTGAATGTCCCCTCCAAAAGTCTTATTGAATTTTAATTGCCATTGTGATGGTATTAAAGAGGTGGGGCACTTAAGAGATTATTATCTCTGTCCTCATAAATGGATTTATGTCATTATCACAGGCGTGGGTTAGTTATCTCAAGAGTTTGACCCATTTTTTTTTTTCTTTCTGTCTCATGCACTCATTTGCCCTTTTGCCTTCTACGGTGGAGCACAAAGGTCACAGGATGTTGGGGACATGCTCTTGGCTTCCCAGACTCCAGAACCTTTTGCCAAATAAATTCTTTTTGTTTATAAATTACCCAATCTCAGGTATACTGTTATAGTAGTAGAAAGCAGACTAAAACAGTCATCTTTCTTTTTTTTTCTTCCTACATAATACATTTTTTAAAAAATGAAAACAAGTGCTTTTGTAACAGTTTCATTCAACTTAATGTATGGCATCATCAAATCAAACAAAAAGCCCTATCATTAGCCTATGTTGTGAAATTTTTCTCTTTTGCCTGCTAAAAAACTAGTGGGTACTAAAATATTTAATTAAATTCTACCAAATTATTGAATATCTATAATTTATTAGCACATTCTTCTAGGTGTTAGAGATAACAAAGATAAATATGACAAAAATTCTGCCCTCAAGTCAGATAAGACAAATAATTATAATACAATGAAAAGTGCAATTGTAGAAATAGGTACAAGATACAAATGCACCACATAGGAGGGCCTGATTAAATAGCTGGTTGAAGGGAATGACAGAGCAGACTTTCCGGAAGATATGACTTCTTAGCTGGGTTGATTTGGTAGATATAAGGAGGTAGTGATTGCTAGCCCAAGGAACAGCACAGGGTAAGACATAGAGAAAATCACAGGATATTTACAAGTGTACTTCCTTCTTTAGTAAAATACTGATAGGAAAGGGAGCAGTGGGTAGTAGATACAGAAGCAGGCTAGATTCAGTATTATGAATCCCAAGACCCTATGAGAACATCACATTCTATTTTTTCTTCCTCTTGAGAAGTAGGTAACTTTTACAAATGTTTATTTTTCTTAAGTAAGTTACAGCAGGTTATCTCTGCCCCTTTTCCAGAAGATAAACTCTACTGAGAAAGCAGTGCTCTGTAATTTAATTCAGTTCAGATACTAGCTACCTAGAGATAACATCAGAACCCAGAGGTTAAGGCCTTAATCCCACAAGACTGCCACCCACTTCAGATGCCAATTGGAAGTCTCAGATTGTGACCTGTACTTCTGACCAACTGACTATATATCAAGGTTCCCATGACCTCCTTATCAGGTTTGATTAATTTGCTAGAGCTGCAAAACAGAACTGAGGGAGACACTTTTCTTGTGTTTATCCATTTATTATAAAAGATGTTACAAAGGATACCTATGAATAGCCAGATAAAAAAAGACACATAGAGTGAGGTATGATAGAAGGGGCACAGAACTTTCATGCCTTCTCTGGGGGCACCATCCTCCAGGTATCTCCACAGGATCACTATCCAGAAGCTCTCTCAAACCTGTCCTTAAAGGTTGTTATGAAGGCTTCATTATGTAGGCATGATTGATTACATCATTGGCCATTGGTGATCAACTGAACCTTCCAGCACCTCTTCTCTCCCCAGGGAATTTATTTCTAAAATTTTCCATTTAATATTTTTAGACTGTGGTTGACAGCAGGAACTGAAACCATGGAAAGCCAACCCATGGTGAAGGAAGGACTTCTGTATACACAGAAGAACTGCTGAATTGTATAGCAATTCTATTTTTAATTTCTCTAGGATCCTCCCTT
>NW_012149730.1:7206086-7207915 GCF_000956105.1 Propithecus coquereli | reverse complement strand
GTTTTTCTTTTAATAGCTACACTTATTTATTAAGTCTTACATCTCTCAGCTTGCTTTAGGTGTTCTGACTTTGAGTTTTTCGTTTTTAAATTTGTTTCTTTTTATTTGTATCTTTTTGTAAAAATCAACTTGTTTAATTACATCTTTTCACCCAACTCCACAATTGACCATAAACAATTAGTTTTATTTTTTAAATTTTTTGTCATCTAAACCCTGAAAATGCTTATAGCTACTATAGTTCTCAACTTTACAAATAATTCAATATTATTGTATTTAAATTTTTTGTCTCCTTTTTCCTAATCCTCAGTTTCGTTAGTATGCTCTGAGAGTTTTTGATAAGTTTTTTGGATCTAAAGTATTGCTATTGCATTATTGTATCATTTAAACTTTATTCCCAAAATTACAAACTTCAATAAAGTTCTAAATTTAATTCAAATTATATATTTATTATAGTTTTTAAAATGTAGTCATTGTATGACAGGATTTCATTCATATCATTTCTTCTCCAATTAAGAGTTTCTTTTTAAATTAAAAAGAACAGGCACATTTTATATATGGTTAAATTCCATTGACAGCATGTAGAGTATAAATTGATTTTGGTCAAAATGTTTATTGATAATTTCTTAAATTATAGAATTCTGAGGGATACATATTTCATCATCTCCTATGGATAATACTACATTTTTATTAAGACTGTACCTGCTATAGAAGAGCTGTATGTATGATACAGATAGTTTAAACCCTGCTATGATTTGAATCCGTCCCCCAAAACCCATGTATTGGGAACAATCCCAAATGAAACGGTGTTCGGAGGTCAGGCCCAATGAGTGGTGTTTAGGTTATAAGGACTTCACCTTCATGTATAAATTAATGCTTGATTATAAAAGGGAGTAGGGACAGGTAAAGATGAGCTGATTAATGGGTACAAATATATGGTTTGATAAAAAAAATGAGACCTTGTATTAGATAGATCAGTAAAGTGACTATAGTCTACAACAATCTATTGTAAATTTCAAACCAGCTAAAAGAGAATATTTGAATGTTTCTAGCATTAAGAAAAAACAAATATTTAAAGTGATGAATATCTCAAGTACATAGATTTAATCTTTACAAATTATATGAATGTATTAAATTGTCACATGTACCTTGAAGCTATGTACATCTATTATGCATCAATACAGAAAATTGTAAATGTAAAAATAAGGTAGGGGCTTGAGATTGGAAGTTCAATCTCTTGGTCTCTCTTGTCCTCTTGCCTGTCCATACAGCAAGAAGGTCTTTGGCAGGTGCCTGTCCTATGATCTTGAACTTTACAGCTTCCTGCACTATAAGAAATAAATTTCCATTTATTATAAATTACCCAGTCTTATATTTTGTTAAAGCAGCATGGACACACACACACACACACACATACACACACACACACACACAAACTAAGACAATCCCAGTGCAATATCATTTATTTACTGAAATACATTTTGACCAGGTCCCATCCTAGTTTGAAAAGCTATTATTTAGAAAAATCTCTAAGCAATTTATTTCACATGATTGAGAATATTACTGAATACATTATACACTGTATTCTCTATGAGGATGTGTAGGAACCAATTCTTTCTCTGATTTCAATAATAGAGTGGTGATTTTGAGCAATATTTCACTTATTATACTAATGCACTACTAATCATATCATGAACCATGAAACTTTCTTTCTCGTGGCTAGACTTTACAGAAAAATTTATGGCAATATTTGACATTTTCTGACCTAAAACATGTTTTTATCCTTATTTTCTTTTTCAACATTTATTTACATGAGATGTCAAATTTCTCAT
>NW_012149730.1:7205000-7206036 GCF_000956105.1 Propithecus coquereli | reverse complement strand
TTTTTTTTTTGATAAAAACTGCAAATGATAATAGAACAAAGAGAAAAAAATATGTGAGACTATGCAAATATTTGTAACATGCAGATGATAGAAAATACATTTTTGAAGGAGACACTCTAGGAAAAGAAGATATTTCCATAACATTGCATTCTCAAGAAAAATTTTAATGAACTTTATAAAATAAGAGATAAAGGGGGAATTAGAAGAGTTTCAGAATTCACTTAAGTGGTATAAACATACATTTTTCGTTGACAGTCATATAAAAGTATAGTACATAAAATTATGTACAGTATACTTGATAACAATAACAGACAACTATGTTTATGTATTTACTATACTATACTTTTTATCTTTATTTTAGAGGATATTCTTTTTTAAAAAATATTAAAAAATGTTAACTGTAAAACAGCCTCAGGCAGGTCCTTCAGGAGACATTCTAGAAGAAGCTATTGTTATCATGGGAAATGACAGCTCCATGCATATTTTTGCCCTTGAAGGCCTTCCAGTGGGACAAAATGTGGAAGTAGAAAATGTTTATAATTATGATCCTGATCTTATGTGGGCTTAGGCTAATATGTGTGTTTGTATTTTAGTTTTTACCAAAAAAATTAAAAGGTAAAAAAAGAAAATTAAAAATTAAAACTAGACAAAAGCTTATAGAATAAGAATATAAAGAAAGAAAATATTTCTGTGCAACTGTACAATGTGTTTGTATTTTAAGCTAAGTGTTATTATAAAAGAGTCAAAAGTTTTAAAAAATTGAAAAGTTTATAAAGTAAAAAAGTTACAGCAGGCTAAGGTTATTATTGAAGAAAGAAAAATCGTTTTTTATAAATTGAGTGTAGCCTAATGTACAGTGTTTATAAAGTCTACAGTTGTATAAAATAATATCCCAGGCCTTCACGTACATTCGCCAATCACTGACTTACCTAGAGCAACTTCCAGTCCTGCAGACTCCATTCGCAGTAAGGGCCCTATACCAGTATACCATTTTTTATCTTTTATATCGTATCTTTACTATACCTTTTCTATGTTT
>NW_012149730.1:7198503-7201200 GCF_000956105.1 Propithecus coquereli | reverse complement strand
TTTTGCTTTGGATAAATGCCTAGTAGTGGGATTGCTGGATCAAATGGTAATTCTATATTTAGCTCTTTGAGGTATCTCCAAATTACTTTCCACAGGGGTTGTACTAATTTACAGTCCCACCAGCAGTGTAAAAGTGTTTCAATCTCTCCACATCCACGCCTGCATTTGTTGTTTTGGGACTTTTTGATAAAGGCCATTCTCACTGGAGTTAGGTGATATATCATCGTAGTTTTGATTTGCATTTCCCTAGTGATTAGAAATGTTGAGCACTTTTTTATACGTTTGCTGGCCATTAGTCTGTCTTCTTTTGAAAAGTTTCTGTTCATGTTCTTTGCCCATTTATTAATGGGGCTGTTTGATTTTTTCTTGTTGATTTTCTTAAGTTCTGTGTAGATCCTTGTTACCAGCCCTTTATTGGATGTGTAGAAAGCAAATATTTTCTCCCATAGAGATTAAGCCCATCCTTCGAAGTGAGGTATCACAAGGATGGAAAATCATGCACCATATGTACTTGCCACCAAATTGGAACTAACTGACCAACACTAAGGTGTTCACATGGTAGTAATACTCACTGGGTATTGGTCAGGTTGGAGAGGGGCTGAGGTGGGTAAATGCACAACTAATGGAAGCAGAGAGCACTGTATGGGGAAGGACATGCTTGTAGCCCTGTCTTGGGTGAGGTAAACACATTACAAGTAACCAAAATGTTTGTACCCCCATAATATGCTGAATTAAAAAAAAGAAATTATTGTAATAGTTCAGGCCTGACATAGATGTTTAATAAATGTTCATTCAACAAATTAGTGGCCAAAATAACAAATGGATAAGGCAAAAACAAAAAAACTCTACTTACTAAGGTGGATGTGAAAATAATCACAAATGATATATTGGCAGAATTGGAAGCCAATTGCAGAAGAAGGTGTAAAAAAGATTAGAAATTCAGTTCAGACAGTTGTAGTGTTAGCAAAAGTAGGGAAGGTACACTCTGGGAGGCCGAGGCAGGAGGATCCCTGGAGCTCAGGAGCTGAAGACCAGCCTGAGCAAGAGCGAGACCCCGTCTCTATCAAAAATAGAAAAAATTAGCCAGGCATGGTGGCATGCACCTATAATCGCAGCTATTCAGGAGGCTGAGGCAGGAGGATCATTTGAGCGCGGGAATTTGAGGTTGCAATGAGCTGTGATGACGCCCCTGCACTCTAACTCAGGCAACAGAACAAGACCCTGTCAAAAAAAAAAAAAAGACAGAAAAAAAAAGAAATATGAGTAAATGTTCTTTTTCATTCTTTTCTTGCTCTTTTTCATAATAATGTACATCTGATTTGGAAGTTATTAATAACGTCCATAAATCACAATTATCTAATTTTTATGCTCCTTGAAAAGAGAAAAGAATAGAGGAGATATGCTGTTGCTACTGCTACTGTTCTGTTAACAGTTTAAATTTAAATTTACATCCTAACCTTTTTCTCATGATATTTTGTTGATTTTTTGGGGGTTCAACTTCTCTAATAAGTGAAAGAAAACATATAATATTAAGATTTCTCACTATCTTTCCACCAAGATTAGATAACAGCCAAATGGTACATTGTCTTCTTGCCTGAATAAAAACAAATATAAACATTCTCAATTTGGGGATAGCTATTTTTTTTTTTCTTTTGAAATCTGGCTTCTTTCACAACGTGTTGCTTAGTATTTGTTATGTAAGGACAAAAGTGATATTTTTAATGTTACACCTCCCCATATATAACCACAATTTTTTTTATTTTATTTTTTTAAAATGTTACATGAGGTGCTCAAATTTTTAATTCTTAATTCACTTCTCTTACAAACCAAACTAGGACATAACAGTTTTGGTAAAATGTTGTGTATAAGCAAGGGTTTACCTTGTGTTACACAATTAATACACATGATAAATACAGCATTTGTCAGTTTGTCTCTCTGCCTCTGGCTTCTGTTTTTCCTATGCCCCTAGGATAAAATGAAATCCTTGTCATCTAGTTAACTCCTACTCATCTATACTACATTTTTTCTATTGATCACTTGGTTAGATGGGGAACTACATTGCTGAGAATTCCTTTTCTATTGGGCTGCTGGTTAAAGTTGGCCCAAAGAGCAATTTGTGGAGGATTTGAGAGTGAAAGTGAGGTAACCACTATTATCTTCCAAATGGCTTTTTGTGATCACTTGGATGGCAGAGATACCCAGAGGTACCTGATGGGTTCTCACTTGATCTTGATCTCCTCCACTTATTGTCCATCCTTTCTGCCCAACTGCTGACAGTTGGACACTTGACAATGGCCCCAGACCAAAATGGAGGCAGAAGTTGAACAGAAACAACAGCTTCCTCACAAATTCTTTAGGAATTTCCCTTCACAGTCCTCTTATACAACCAGATTTTCTTGATTTTTCATACTCCCTTGAAGGTTTTGATTAATTCCCCAATGAAAGTATTTCAGGCAGAAACGTTAGTGACTTGTTTTCTGATCCCCTACCTCTTCTCTTCAATCCTTCCACCTCCCCCTACAACTCTATAAAGTTTAAAACCTATAATAGACCCCTAATCCATTAACCTTAATAACCACTCTACTTCCCTTTCTGAACCCCAGCTGACAAATGATTTTTGTGATTTCAGCACAAATGTCACTCTCTTAGGGAAATTTCATAGGGAAATATTTACTCAGTGGCTCCCTCCCATTACAT
>NW_012149730.1:7196010-7196503 GCF_000956105.1 Propithecus coquereli | reverse complement strand
AGTAGGATGTATCCCCCAGTTAAGAGTCATAAAGATAGAAACTACCAGAGGTATTTCAAATAGGAAGGAATTTAACACTGGAAATTAGAAGTTTGCCTAATTGCTGGAAGTGCTAGGGGAGTGAAGATCAGGGAACTCCTAGTAGGTTTTACAAAACCTAAAAGATAGGAAAGGTAGAAAATAGCCATTGATGTTCTCAGATGCCTACAACATTAGAATGGATGATTTTAAGAGGACACATGGAAGTTGCTGGCCAAAACTCATGGCTGACTTCTACCAAAGTAACATGTCTGACCACAGCTGTTGACTGAAGAATAATTACTTCTACTTTTCTTTTATTACCCAAATATTTTGAGAGTACCTCTCATTGGTGGGATCTAACCATACTGAAAAGAGATACTAGGAAATCCAGCTTTTAAATTCTAGTTCTTGTCATATATGGAAAAGTTTAAAAGGAAAGTGATGCTATATCTGATATAGTGTTTGTTTTTTA
>NW_012149730.1:7191805-7192652 GCF_000956105.1 Propithecus coquereli | reverse complement strand
TTTAATACTTTAGCGGTAGTTAGATTTGGTTTATTTTTTAAAATGGTGCCCCATGGACTATTGGTAGGTCACTTGCATATCATAACAAGATGTTCCAGCATATCAGTCACAATTTCCATAAACATTGCACTCTATTTGCAGGAAAGAGCAAAATGTCTGCAGTTAGAAAAACCAGGGGTGGGAGAGCAGCATTCCATGGACTTCCAAAAATCTCAATCAAAAGTTAAGTATGTTACAGATATTCTGGGAAGTAGCCCAAGGATAAGTGGTAAGCAACAAGTTATTAGTGAAAATTTAGAGATGAGCACCAAAATGCTTAAATAGAATCTGAATGTATGAACTCGAGACACTTCAGGTTGAAGGAATCAGTGAAGATTCTGTGAAGAATATTCTTTTCATTTGCAATGTAAAGCATGATTCTCCCCCCAACACACACGCACCAATCAGAGCCAGCATTAATTTTCAGGTCAGAAAGTTCGCAGGACAGTCCTACTCCTATCTACAGCATGGTTCCAAGAACACCATTCCTGGAGAAACATTGTTAATTCTAGTAGGCGTAATTTGAATTATATAGATGAAGCAGAAGAGTGGAAAGCTTCTGTATATTCTGTCAAAGTCATATAGAAATCAGAGAAAGCTAGGTTTGAGTCTTGGCTTCAATCATTTTTCAGCCTGTTTGGTCTTGGGTTTATTAACTTAGAAAATAGGCTGACAATATAATCTTGACAGGTTTTTTTGACCAAGATTAACTAGATCAATTTAAAGTACCAATTATGTGTTTACTACATTAAAAAATTCAATAAAGCTTAATTATTACTTTATATAATATGGAAATCAAATGCTGTTC
>NW_012149730.1:7186603-7189215 GCF_000956105.1 Propithecus coquereli | reverse complement strand
AAAACACTGCATAAAGCTAAAAAAAAGAAGATCTCAATTGTGTATTGAAAGAGTGGATCCATTGTTGTTGCAGTGAACATATGCCACTTAAAGGTCTGCTGATCATAAAATAAGCAATGATTTATCATGATGAACTGGAAATTGAAGGGAACTGTGAATACTCAATAGGCTGGGTGTGGAAATTTAATATGAGACATGGCCATAAATTTTTAAAGATTTGTGTTGATAAAGCATCTGCTGCTCACAAAGAATTGGAGAAATTTATTGATGAGTTTGCCAAGATCATTGTGATAAAAATATGATGCCAGAACAAGTCTAAAATGCTTATGAAACATTACTGTATTGGTATTCTTGCCCGAGAAAGACACTGACTATGGCTGATAAGACAGCCCC
The DNA here is from genome assembly GCF_000956105.1 of Propithecus coquereli. Classification (NCBI taxonomy): domain Eukaryota; kingdom Metazoa; phylum Chordata; class Mammalia; order Primates; family Indriidae; genus Propithecus; species Propithecus coquereli. Next base: position 7,188,822 of record NW_012149730.1, on the reverse strand, counting down.
TTAAGGAATTAAGGATACTAAGGACAAATAATTGTACTGGGATGGACTAATGCAGCAAGCATGCATAAGTGTAAATTTGCTGTGATAGGCAAAAGCTGGTGTCCTCACCATTTTCAAAAAGTGACTTTCTTGCTAGTCCATTATTATGCTAACAAAAATACATGTATCACCAGAGATGTCTTTTCTGATTCATTTCACAGACATTTTGTACCAGTGGCTCATGCTCACTGCAGGAAAGCTAGACCGAACAAAAACTGCAAGATTTTGTTAATCTTTGAGAACTGTTATGCTCTTCTTGAACTGAAATCCTCATCAGAAATAATGTTTATGCCATGTACTTTCACCCAAATTTAACTTCATTGATTCAGCCATGACCAGGAAAGTTCACTGAAGAGTAACAATAAAAATACTTTTTTGAACATCATGCTAACAGCAGTGAACAGAGGCATGAGTGCAAAAGTTTTCAAAAGGAGTCTGGCATGAAGGATGCTGCATCTGATGTTGCTAACATTTGGAACACAGTGACGGTGTTGTGCATGTCTGGCACAACCTCTGGCCTGTGTCTTGTGACTATGTTCCGTGATGATGATGAGCAATGTGGTGACTTTGAAGGATTTTGTTTGTCAAGTGAGAAAATAATGATGTTTGATCTCCTTGCATATGCCAAAAATATTTAGAGCCTGCCAGTAAGCTGGAAGAAGAGTATATCAAGGAATTCTTCATCAATAATGAGGTTCCAATAATTCATTCATTGACTGGTGGTGAAATAGTTGAAATGGTTCTGGATCAAGGTGATCATGATAATAGTGACTATGAAGAAGATGATACTAACACTGCAGAAAAAGTACCTAGAGATGGCATGATTAAAAATGTGTGATAAGCTTATTGAAGTATGGGACCAGGATACATTTCTAACAGAACAAGAAATCATGTTGCTTTACAAAATTGAAGAGAGACTTCTAAGACCAAAACCATCATGAATTAGGCAGGTGGCATTGGAAGAAACATTTTAAAAACTCTTCTAGCAGAATACTTCCTCATCCCTAGAGGACTTGCTTCCTGGTCCCTCAACTGCTTCTGATATTTCTTCTAACCTAAAAAAAATAAAATACAATGTACAGCAACCTTTTAATCAAAACACAGCATTATAAGTAGAGACTGAAAGCTTGCTGTAGCTTTCTTGTTGCTATTGGTCAACAGCTAATGCAAGTATTCTGGTGATGCTATTATGCTGCTTAGTTACCATGAACATATTATTTTTTTCATCATGTTAATAGTATGTCATATATTTTACTATTAAGTACTTATATTTGAATAAGTGTAAAAAATGATTCCTTATCACTAGCATATAAATTCAGAGTCAGGAATGATACTGATGCCAAACAACCACAGATTGTCCACATGGGTGGCTGAAATAGTGAACATTTTTGCTTTCTAATGGTTTAATGTACCAAAAACTTTGTTTCATGCACAAAATTATTAAATATATTGTATAAAATTACCTTCAGGCTATGTGTTTAAGGGGTATATAAAAATGAATTTAGTATTTAGATTTAGGTCCCATCCTCAAGATATCTCCTTATATATACACCAATATTCCAAGATCGGAAAAAATTCAAAATTCAAAACACTTCTGGTCCCAAGAAGCTTGGGTAAGGGATGTTCAACCTATAATAATGATAATAATGATGATAACAATGTGATTTATATTACCTACCAAAGATCGATCCAACGATTAGATGAGAGAATATATGTGAAAGTATTGAGCACTGTACCCATATAGGAGCTGAATGTGGTGGCTTACATTTTTTATTCCAGTCCATATTAGTCCATGAGCATAAACACATGAAGATATACTTGAGTTGTCAGATGTTTTGTTTGTGATCATCTTGTGATCAAGGCAGAAGATGGTGACAAGTGATAAATAGTTACAGCTCATCTAGTGCAGTGCTTTTCATACTTTAACATGCACAAAGATCACCTGAGTATTTCGGTGACGTGCAGAATCAGAGAAAGCAAGTGTGGAGTGGAGTCTGAGATAATGCATTCCTAAAAAGATCCCAGGTGATATCGATGCTTCTGGTCCATGAACCATCTTTTGAATTATATAGTTCTAAAAAATGCTTGTAATTTTGTCTATGCTTCTAGCAGGTGGAGAGGCATATTTTAAAAAGCAAATGCAGGAGATAAACAATTAACATGCTGAAACACTACTGGGA
>NW_012149730.1:7186031-7186553 GCF_000956105.1 Propithecus coquereli | reverse complement strand
GCCACACACACCCAGAATCTTCTGTATAAGCACACCCACGAAGAGTAATAAAATTACATGTGTGCAGGTCAGACATGTCAACAGCAGGTTCCCCACAATGCCTCAAATGGGACCAAGACCTATTTGCATTACTCAGTGCAATGTTTTCCTTATTCTATGCTCTGTGGTGTAAAGATACTATGAAGAATGTTAGAAAGGCCTGCATATATCACTATAGATAAAAATGATTACAAAAATAGGAAGTATTTCTGATTGTCTTTAATGCAGGGAAGTCAAGCTGTTGGAGAAACTGGACAGTGGTCTAAGTGTGAAACCTTTTACAGAACAATATGGTGTTGGAATGACCACAATATATTCTCTGAAGAAACAGAATAAAATGTTGAAGTTCAACACTAAAAGTGATAAGCAGAAATTCATGAAAAATAGAAAAACACTGCATAAAGCTAAAAAAAAGAAGATCTCAATTGTGTATTGAAAGAGTGGATCCATTGTTGTTGCAGTGAACATATGCCACTTAAAGGT
>NW_012149730.1:7182188-7182665 GCF_000956105.1 Propithecus coquereli | reverse complement strand
TTTTACAAAACCCTCTCATCAAATGAATGACAATTTCATCAAAAGAGGGAAACTTTTCACCTGTATTTATATTTTCATTACTAGAGTAAAAGTTATTTTTAATGTGGATGCTTTGTCCTATTTATTTTGAAATTCTTTGTCCAGCTTAGTATACCAACCAAAGCTTCCAGGGATATAAAGATAAACTGCAACAAGCTGGCCAATTTGATAAAGACTTAGGAACCACTTAAGGAAGTAGTCAGGGATAAGAGTAGATAAGCTGACTGAGAACATATTTTAGTGTTTTAAATGTCTCGTGAGTATTTTTAATTTTCTAGGCAATAGGAAAGATTTTTGAGCAGGAAATAACATAACCCAGCACGAAACCGGTGCTTTGCAGTGAGAGTTCTGGCAGCTGAGTTTAGGAGAGATTGAAGTTGAATTACTGATTAGAAACTGCTTGCAGTTATCCAAGTGAGGAAGTAATATTGGCCCAGA
>NW_012149730.1:7181622-7182138 GCF_000956105.1 Propithecus coquereli | reverse complement strand
GTAGGGGGATATCCTTTCTTGTCAATTGAACAGATTTCTGGAAAAATGCTTAATAAACCACCTTTGACCTTAGATGGATTTACTGAGGAGAACCTCGCTTTAGAGCCCTGTGAAAACTTTTGCTATTGAGCCCCCTGGAGGCTCCTTTAATTTCCAGGGGCTTAAGAAACAAGTGTCAAATGATGATTGAGGAAATATCAAAATTGTATTTGCTTAAGAATGTTCGGCATACAGTTGTATAAGAAAAAGATTAGATATAATTCAACAAATGATTTTACCTGCATTAGAAATATTTTATAGCAATAAAAGTATACAATTCTGAAGCATAGTTAAGTCAAAGTGAGGCTTGGTTTTTCAAGGAAAAGTTAATGCTTCCTTAGAATTGAACTCAAAATTGTATTATAGTTTTTCTACATTTAAACGTGTTTTAGTAGAATGATCTCCAGCGCTATCCACGATAATACAAGAGGTGCAAGATCACCGTTGTTTTGTGGTTGAGTAGAACTCCATGGTATA
>NW_012149730.1:7170154-7171127 GCF_000956105.1 Propithecus coquereli | reverse complement strand
AAAAATAGCCTGAAATTATTGCCACATTTGTAGGTACTACCTCTGTGTCGATATACCAGTTATTCTCGAAATTTAGGCAACATCTTCATTTGTTTTCCACGCAATCTTTTCCCTATGAACACGGCATTTCTATGAAAAGAACAATAATTATGTCACATATTTGAATTTGCTCCTCCAAGAGTCCTCCATCAGGACAAGTGCTCAATTAATGATGAGTCTGTTGGTCTATCTTTGTCTCTCATTTCTCCCCCACACTGCTCTTCAGATCATTTATCAAGGCATGACCATTTTCCTCCATGCGGTTTTACATAACTGTCCTTTACTCTCTTCCACACCTATCCTCTTCTACTTTAATCAAAGCCACCATCAGATCATCCTAAGGCTCTTGCAATTATCTGCTAATTTAGCTCCCTCCCTTAAGACTCTTGGTAATGCAACCCTTTGCAAAAAGAACTGCCTGATTAATCTTCCTAAAATGGTACTTTGTTCTTGTCAGACCCTGCTTGAAAATCTGCACTTCATTTCTGTAAAATAACATTCCTTCTGAAATCATCAATTTAAGACCCTCACAAGTTGGCCACTATCTCTTTCTATTCAAAAATCTATTTACTGATTGCCTAGTACATGCAACTTACAATTCTAGATATATTTGGAAGAAACAAGACAAAGAACGTACTTTCCTGAAGATAATATTCCAAGGAAGCCTTACTGTGCAAGCTCAGACTTTATTTCCCTGACTTTATACCAATGACCTGGCAACACACACTCCTCCAACTTTTTTTCATAGAGCAATTCCAATTCCATTTTCTCGTGATGCCTTCTATTGAAAGGGAAAATGCTCATTCTTCACCCTCCTCCTTATCTAGAGAGAAGGGAAATTCTTCTCCCGTAAAGTAAAATGTTTTGGAGGGACCCTTCATCTCTTTTATCCACAACCACTTACTGAGTCCTCAGGAAAGGAAAAGTGATTTAG
>NW_012149730.1:7169389-7170104 GCF_000956105.1 Propithecus coquereli | reverse complement strand
AAATAATTTATTGTCAGTTAAGCAATATACTTAATAGTAGCAATGAAGAATATCCTAATATAATACACAATAAATTAAAGAAGCTTAAAAATTTAACATTCTAGATGAATCATAGGACAACTGAAGAGCCCTTTCTTTCGGTAAAGAATGTAAGTTTTTTTAATATGTTCAAATTGTAGTAAATTAAAATATCAAGATATCATTAGAAACTAAAAAGAAAATGCTCCAGAAGTCCTAGCATGTATCATAAAATTACTACCCGTTTACCACCATTCTATTACTCAAGATTTTTTATGTGGCAATTTAAACTAAATTAAACATAAATGAGACAGTTATGGATTCACTTAACCAAATTTCCAGGAGGAATGGAATAATAACTCAGGCTCTAGGGATAACCACAATGCAAATAAGAAACTTTCCCATTTGTTTTTCATCGTCTTTCTCTTTATTCTCTCCTACTTCCACCTCCATTTATATATTAGTTCAAACCCACAGAATGTGCAATACAAAGAATAAATGCTAATGTAAACTATGAACTTCAGGTGATTACGATGCGTCAATGTAAGTTCACCAATTGTAACAAATGTGCCACTCTGGTGGGGGATATTGATAATGGAGGAGGCTAGACATGTTTGGGAGCAAATGGGAAATCTACATGCCTGCCTCACAATTTGTCTTTGAATATACAACTGCTCTAAATATAACGTCTTAAGAA
>NW_012149730.1:7169022-7169339 GCF_000956105.1 Propithecus coquereli | reverse complement strand
TTCAGGAAAGGTCCCTAGTCATCACTGCTGCCTCCAAACCCAAGTGCCTCCACCACCTTCATAGCTGCATAGTACATGGGGTCTGCACCCTCACTTTTCTTACTTCTCAATCAAAATATCAAATGAATAAGTCTGCTTGGTAGATTCACATGCCTATGTCTTAGCTGCACAGGAATCTGGGAAAGTGGTTTTCTGGCTTTATTTTGGGAAGTTGATATTTATGGGTAAAAAAATACCAAAACATAAAAAATATGTTCAAAAGGGCCTGAGAATGAATCTTACAGATGTCCCCTATATATGTTTCCAGCTGTACTTTA
>NW_012149730.1:7163351-7164081 GCF_000956105.1 Propithecus coquereli | reverse complement strand
ATGTAATCATTTGATTTGTAGAGATTCATTATAGTATTATGTTCATATGTTGTGCTCTAATTTCACTGTGGAAAACACAGAGAAAATTGATTTATTGTGAGAAGTATGAGGTCTGTAAGGCATTGGGATGGATTACCCAGGTAGACTGTGGGTTGTCTTTGGAAGATCTCTAAATATGAGCTAGCACTTCTACCTGTCAGTTTTATTTAGAGGCAGTAAAAGTTGAAGTCAAAGGGTGAAAGACAATGGTCTAAGCCAACTTTTAAACCATCTGTACTATTGCAGTTCTATAATTCTTTTAAAAGATTGGTCAATTTTCATGAAATTGCAGGTGTAGAATATGAAAGCCATTTCACTCCTTGATGCATAAGAAGCTCTCATGATCACTTAGAAAACTCTCCTTCAAACCACAAATCCCTTCTTAATGAAAAACGATCTAAGTATTCTCCAACAGTAAGAGAGAAAATTCTTAATTCCCCACCATTTTACATATAATCCCTGACAATTATAATTGGTTTCTCAATCATAATGAGCCTGAAACAACAATGAAAGAAACTACTCATTGACTGTTAGAGAAGTGACCCCTTAAGTTCAATATTGCCTTCAATTTAAGTCACCAGCAACCTATTTAATTATATAAGTTACAGTTATTGTAGTCATTACCCTTGGTCCACCCAGAACAGAGAAACAGAGAAGAAAAACATATTCTTTAAAACAACTGCTTCCTAGC
>NW_012149730.1:7158997-7159636 GCF_000956105.1 Propithecus coquereli | reverse complement strand
AATATACTTGCTTAAAGATATTTATTATCTTTAAACATGTTACAACCAAAGTCACAGCAAACAACTAATAATAAAATGAAATACCTCATGCTGAGTTTAAATTGAGTAATGCTGCTATTAATTACTACACAGATTCATACAGTTGTAGTCATGGAGGAAATTTTCATACAGAAATAGAACTGGAGCTAGGCATTGAACTTGAAAAAAAAAGGAAAACACATAAGTGGGTAGAAAAAAAAGATGACATTCAGTACCAAAAAAATGACATGAGCAAGAATATGGAAAATGGTATTTTATAGAATGCTTAGAAATAAAGCCACTAAACTTCCCGACCTTCAAAGTCTGGCATTTTACCATTTCCCTCTATACATTTTCTAATCACTGGACACTATATTTTTATAACACTACATTGTCATATTCCTGTTCAATAATTATTTTACCCTAGTACTTCAGTGCAAGTATATGTTTTGTTCATTTTTTGCTTTCTGAGTTCTAGCAATGTACTTGAAACATGGATGATAATCAATTTTTGGTGAATGAATGGATGAATGAATATAGGTATTTAGAGCATTTAGAGCAGTGATAACAGAGAAAATAGAGAAATAGCTTGTTATATAACTGAGAAGATCTTTAACATAA
>NW_012149730.1:7155563-7158817 GCF_000956105.1 Propithecus coquereli | reverse complement strand
GTGAGAGTGGGGACCAGAGAAAGGTGAACTTGGAGGTACAGTTTTTAACTGAAGATGTTTAAACTACTAATGTATTATCATAAAAGAACTGATCAAAAAGAGAGCTTTTCGGTCCTGCAACATGTGGAATATGATCCCTCTAATGAGATATTACTAAAGGAGAGGTCACTGAGAGCAACTGAGAAGGAACTGACGGCTAAAAGGGGAAACACAGTGAAGAGCTTCAACCAGAACAAATGATCAACTTAACAAATGCTGCAGAGAGATCATGGAAAATCAGGAATTGTTCAAAGCACTCTGGATTCAATATCAAAGAATTGGGTCCCTGAAGACAGAAAATTTCAATAATAGTATGGGAGAAGTTAGACTTCACTGTGATAAAGAGTAAGCAGTTCAGGAAGAAATCTAAGTAGTGCACATAGGTTATTCTTTGATGATTGGGGTAGTAAAAAAAAAAAAAATAGAACAAATTGTATCTTGAAGGCATGTTTGTGTTGAGAATTAGAAAGAGGCTGAGAATTTACCCTATTTGTAAGTAAATAATTTAGCCTGTCACACTTTCATGGATGCTGGCAGAAGACACAGACTCCTGAGTCAGAGATAAAGAAAATTATTACTAATAGCAATAGCTATACCAGCAGAGCATTAGTATTTGCATCTATACACTGAGCCCTAATACCAGGTGAGATACCCGCATATGCAGTGGATTTAATTACAGGAGAAGAATTCAGAGTTTAGATAACTCATTTATAATGATCCATAAGCTTGTCTGATCTTTGCCATGATTGAAGACATTGCCATTATTACACTGCACAATAGAGAAACTTGCTTCTTGCTCCAGAGGGAGATGCTATCTCTCTCTTCCAAAGCTGTTTACTATACAAATATTCTTGAAAAGATATTGCAAAAGAAAGTCAATCAATGTCTCAGTTTGCAAGACATGCAGAAATATGAAAGATCTACAGAGAATTGTCTTGCAATGATTAGAGTGGAAAACAAAACTTTAATATATAAGAAACTTCAGGACGTTTGTTAGCAGAAAGACAATATCTCCAGTGAAAACATTTATTGATAGCAGAGGAGAGAAATATTAAAGAAATGACTTGGACTGCTATCTAGAAGATAGCAAAGGAGCATTGCCAGAAATGGGTGATATGGAGATATTTTACTTTGTAAACAAAAGAGGTTTTGAAGAGCCATGTCAGTAGTTACAGAAAACTAGAAACCGAAGAAATTTTCTATGAATAAGTAGATGTGGAAGGAGATAAGATTTCAGTGAACATGTATCACAGCTCAAATTATTAGATGAACTATGAAACAAAGAAAAAATTTGGTTAGTGAACATGATGTGAACTCAACAGCGAGAAATCCTTTTTATACAGTATTGTTAAATTTAAGCACACAGATGTGTGTTATTTTCTCGAGTTCTTTCAGACAGGTTTGTAAGTAAACGTACACTTGTTTCACTGGTAGCATAGAATTTGGTACTAAGATTTATGTGACTAAGTGTATTTAGCTACTGAGTCACAGGAATAGAAAAAAAAGTTACTTAAGCATGAAAAACCACAATTCAACCTCAGGAAGATCACAAGACGTAATTGACTGTTAACATCTTTATATTTTAAAAATCGTGCATCTTTAGGTTGATTTAACGGAGGATAGGTAAAACTGGTTAAAGTCAAGCTGCCCCACTCTGGACACTTCTAGCCCAGTAGTTAGATAATTGTATGGTCACTTGGATTGAGACATCTCTATACATTACCTAATTTGGTGACTTTAATTACAAATTCAAGCATAGGGGAATAATTTGGAAAACTTAATCATGTTATATATAAACCTAAGAGCATATTTACCAAACAGTTAAGTTAAACATCCCAACCAATTGTTGACACATTCAATTAAGAGGTGAGCCTTAACAATTGCATTCTCCTCACCAGGGTGTTAGTAAGAGATCATTAATGTCCCACTTTCATTTGTCCTTGACACTTTAACCAGTCAGTGTCTCCACAGATCATGGTGGAGGAAACCTATAAAAGCCATAAAAGCCTCCCGCAGACAATAGCTCCCATATAAATTGTTCCTCATGGTGGCTTTGTGTGGGCTTCCAGATTACCAACATGTAAGCTGTGTTCTCAGATGTCAGATCCTGTCTCCTTGCCCAGAGTTTCTTACCATAATCTCAAGACAACAGGTTCTAATACCAATACTTTGTTTGAACTACAATTTCCATTCTCATTCCTTTGCTTATTGTCCTGCAATTCAAAATCATTTAGCACTTCCAATGCAAAAATTCTGAGATAACTTATCTAGAGTTTCTTCACTTTATTCCATTTTTTCTTATGTATTGTATAAATTTAGATCCATATTCTGAAACCTCTAAGCTTCTAAAATCCTAGGGTAAGTGATCATTCATGTCTTATTTATGATACAATATTGTAGCACAGTTTCAAAAGCTTTTTAATTTATTCAATAATTCTTTGAGAGGCTTTGTTGCTCTTGCTGCGATCTCTCAAAAATACATTTTGTTTTGCAAAATATTCTTTATAGTCTATATATTTCAGTCTTCACATAATCATTGTTCTGTGCTATGTGTAGTTCTATATTTCTATGAAAAGATGTCTCTCTCTCTCCCTCCCTCTCTCTCTGTCTCTGTCCTTCACTGGTGGTCTACACTTGAGCTGCCAGCATACATCTCATCTACATTGAAGGCTCCACACTTTCTTACCTACTGTTCTTCAATTCTTTCATGTGTGTTGTCTTTCTTACTGAATTTATTCACAAAGAGAGTAACTACCAATTTTCCCTTGAAATATATTCTGAAATTGGAAAATTGGAAAAAGCCTAGCTCCCAGGCAAACAAAACCTCTGAAATTATGTAAGCACTCTGTTTTTGCAGTGCTCATTTATTTTAGAGTTTTATTTAGACTCTCCAGCAACCATACACAATTTTACTTCAAAAATAATTGGTCAACCTTTCCATGGATTTACTAAACATATGCCTTGACCCAGGGGTGAAATTATAAATATTTAGCAATTAATATGGCACAGGTACTGGCCAATACAGAAAAACTGATATCGAAGCCTGGAGAAGAATCCTACAGGCTACCTGCTATGACACCCACTAACCCTTCAGTCATAGTTTTTGGTGGCAGTGTGGAGCAAGAAGAAGGATTTTAGTAGCCAGAAGAGAGACCAGCTGCTTCCAGAGATGGTTATTTGCAAACCTGGTCAGAAGTATTTCAATATTAACTACT
>NW_012149730.1:7153342-7154903 GCF_000956105.1 Propithecus coquereli | reverse complement strand
AGCCATCTGTTTCCAATTACAATAGTCTTAAGAAAATTAGATTGGATTATTTCTTTGTATTAAGTAGTCATAAAGAATGGTAGCATTTCTCCTCAAATTTTATTTTTGTATGCTTATCTGTTTTTTCTCAGTGCTATATTTTTATTTTAGAAGATCACCTATTTAAAAACCATTCAGTATTCTTTTTTTTGTCCTCTTCTTAAAAGCAAACACACAAAATATTAGCCTCATTAACAAAATATTAGGAGCTCAATTTTTATCATTCAAGGTTCTTTTGTAAGTGAAAATTAATACATAATAGAAGAGATTTAATTTCCCTAAAATGCACATGAATTTAAAAGTAAAATGAAAATAACATTAGAAAATAATGGCTGTTTACCAGCTCATTTTGCATCACTTATTTCTTCTACAGAATACTGGTTTTGTTGGTCAGCGTTTTAGAAATAATCATGGAGAATTTTTTAGTCTGCTTGTAAATGACTTCTTTTTCTTACCTAATGTTAAAATATATTGTTTCCCATCAACAGAAGGCTAGTGTGTGTTAAATATACACAAAGGATAATGGACAACATTAGCCGAATGAATTCAGTAAATAAATCATTACTGAATGATTGAAACTAAGCAAAATAATACACAATCTGAAGGTCATGGCATGTCAAGATGCTGAAGGTGGTGATATGTCACTCATTTCAAAGCCATCTGCTGGAGAATTGAATCTAAATAGCTTTGCCAATAATAAAGAAAATGATTGTCATGACTGTCAGTAATCACCTGGAAGACAGGCATTGTATTAGACTCTTGTAAACTTTCCAATGGAAAATGTTTCTTTCACATTGACTAGACCTTCTATTCAGAACTGGATATACTAACATGACTGTTAAGCTCAAATGTTGGAAATTAGGAATCCATCATTAAATAGATCACTTTGTCTCAATAAAGGGATTTAGAATTGAGCCAAGTAATATAAGGTAGTTCCTGAGGATCTCATTTTTGCGTTAGACAGGTAAGGTGTTTGGCTTAACAGATTGTACAGTTTGCTGAATGTTTTAGAGATTGTTGGGAAATATATGTATACAAGGTCAAAATGCTAGAACCATTGAGAATTACACTTGATAATTTGTTTTATGTCAATATTCAATCCAGTGGTTTCCTCAAAATGAGTTCTTTGAACCACATTTCAAAATTACCTGGGAGCTTGTCATAAAGTCATATTCCTGAGCCTTTCTCAAAAAAATTAACTAACAGGCATCTCTGTATTTAGTGTGAGCACTCCAGATGATTCTCATGCTCATCGTGGTTTTAGAACCACTGCTCTAAGTTTATTGAATCGGGTGTTATTCTATAGGACCATATCCTGAAAGTTTATAGACAGCACTCATTCTTCTACAAACATGCAACTTTAAAAGAGTACTGGAAGAATTCTTCCTCAAAAGACGGGACTAATATAAACCTACCACCAGATATGAAACTTCTCCTTTTTAAAGTTTTTAAGCTTTTTATTATATAACTTTTCAAACATATACAATACTAGAACAGTATAATGTAGCTCATATACCCATCA
>NW_012149730.1:7151857-7153292 GCF_000956105.1 Propithecus coquereli | reverse complement strand
AAATGAACTCAAGCATATTATGAGATTGGAAAAAACTAAGATAAACCTAGAGAATTTTGCAATTAAATAGGTTACTTCTTAGGAGGTCACATAGTATATGTGATTGAGAATGAGTATAAGTCATAAAATGAGTTTGTAGCCTAAGATCATCATCTATTCTCTAAAAGTTTATATTGGTAATCGATTTTATTAGCCATAATATGGGCATGAAACTAGTAGTTACCCAAATGAACTCAAGCATATTATGAGATTGGAAAAAATGTGCATAAAAACACTTTGTATAAATTAAAGCATATGTATGTGTTATAGTCCATGCCAAATATCAAAATTGTAGCCTTTAAGGCTTCTTTTGGGTTCTTGAGAAAAGTCCTTGAGTAGCATCACAATTTGATATTCAGGTTTTTTATTTAGACATTATCTAGGTTCTGTCTTCCGGACAGTCACACTATGGGTCAAAACAAGTAACATAGGTCCAAACATTTGAAAGGACTAGGACTAGAAATAGAACTTTGCAGTTTTTGTGAGTACATGTGAAGCCTCTCTGTTCAGTTATTTGCAACTGGCTTTATCTCAAGTTTGTTGCTAAATGTCTAAAAAAATACTGATTTCTCTTTTAAGTTCAAATCACCTAATTTCTGAATTATGGGAAGAGAACAGTATTTAAATACTACAGAATTCAAATGTTGTCTTAACGTCTTGAAATTCAGATTCTGGTAATAGATGCATATCCTTTCTTTGCTTTGGCTGCTATGGTAAGATCATGATTGTTATTACTAAAAACTTTACTTACTAATTAATCATTGTGGTAGGCTGCAAATGATCTCCCCAGAGGACATTAGGATGTCCATGTCCTAATTCCTAGGAAGTGTGAATGTGTTACCTTCCATTGCAAAAGGGTCTTTGCAGATATGATTAATTCAAAATCTTAAGATGGCGAAATTAATGCTGGATTACCCAAGTAAGACCAATGTAATCATTAGGGTGCTATAACAAAGAGGTAAGAAAGTCAGGCTTAAAGGAGGAGATATGATGACAGAAACAGGACGGGTGATTTGATTGCTCACTGGGGGCCACAAGCCAAGGAATTTGAGCAGTCTCTAGATGCTAAGGAAACGGATCATCCCCTAGAATTTCTGGCCTCCAGAATTATAAGATAAAGAATTTGGGTTGTGTTAAACTACTAAATTTGTGGTAATTTGTCATAGCAATAACAGAAAACTAATAAAATGGTCAAACACAGCCATAATCATAATTTTGGTTGAAGAGAAAAAGAAGTAAAGAAAGCAAGCTCATTGATAAACCATTTGGTCTATGGAGCCAGAAGGCCTGCATTTAAATTCCCTTTCATCACTTACCAGGTGCATTGCTTTGACAAATGCTTTTGTGTCTGTACAGTAAGAATAATAATAGTACTGACCTTATAGAGTTTTTGAGA
>NW_012149730.1:7138249-7151617 GCF_000956105.1 Propithecus coquereli | reverse complement strand
AAATATAAATAAATGATTTAAGGGAAAACAGTAGGTGTTTTACTCGACTAAGTGCTGAATTTCTCTCCATGAATTCTTCCCACTAGGTAATAAATTGAAACCTCTAATTATTACATATGTTATTCACTGTCACACAAATTGTCTGATTTGGAAGTCATCTTCAGTTTTAGTGCTTAAAGAAAAATAAAAACAAAACAAACAACAGTAAAACCAATGTTTTATACCTCGTGGTAAACCACCTATTCTGGTAATCATTCTCATATTTTTTTAGAATTATAAAATGACAGCTCATTGTTGTATATAAAGCTTCTGACAGGAAACAAGAAAATAATAACCATTTCTTAGTCCATGTAGCAATTTTCCTCTAAAATTAACCTTCACAGTCCTATTATGTATTAAGCAGGTACCATTTTCAGATTCCATCTGTAAGAGGAAGGCCATTCAAAGTTGTATGATTTGTTAGCAAAAAAGTGCAAGAAAAAACATCATCAACACCACAAAAACATATTTAGCAAGTGTTTTTTAATGTTGTTTTGCTTTTACTTGTTCTGCATGCAATGTTATACTTCTGTGGTAACAAAAAAAATTATGCTTTCAAATTTGGACTCAACTTGTGTACCTGTGTTTGAACCTCAGTACAGGTACTTTCACCTGAATAAGATGCTGGGATATAGGCATATCAGCCACCGCCATGCTACTCTCCATCAACCACAATCTACAATTTAAGAAGGTCACAAATATAGTTTAGTTATATAGAATAGCTTACTATTTTCTTTATTTCTCTGGAGTCACTGCCTAGAACAATCTGTGTTTTAAAACTATATTTTTGTTTCAAATTCATGGAAGACCATGAATTAAATACAGCAAAATGAGCCAAAATATGAAGATAATCATACAGATGGAAAAGAAATACAGGAATTTTAGAAATTTCAACTTGTGCCTTTGGCTTTATAAAGTTTAAAGGAAAACATTCCATAACATTTATATCTATTTTTCCTAGAAATACTCTTAACTTGTAAATGTGCATGTTTTTTCAACTTTTAAAAGATTAAATTACATCCTACAATGCATTGTCTTTTATGCGGACATTTGATCTTGCATCATAGTCCCTATTAAAAATCATTTGAATAACTCAGGTGAAAGAATATTCAAAGGAGTCAATATTAGTAACAAAAAATTACATTCTTATAGGATCCTAATGTGAGATCAACTTACCTGTTTTAAAGGATTTTTTTTTTGTATCATACCTTTCACTGAGCTTCTAGATCTTGGTTATGTTGTATCAGATTACATTAAATTCATCCTTAAAATACATTAAGTTTTGTTTTTATATTTAGGTAAACACTGAAGGATGAAGATTTTGGCCCAAAATAAAACATTCTCATGAGAAATCATGTCACACAAAGTTATGTATCAGAGTCTGAATATGGTGGGTGTGCCCCAGAATCAACTATTTTTGATATGTATTCAGGGAGTAGATTTTGACAACTGAATGTTATACTTTGACAAACCGTGTATAACGCATCATCTTCAAACATTAGAGTACTTTCAAGACAAAATACTACAGACACAGGCTAGAATCTTGCAATATTGGTATTCTTCAAATGCAGATTGTGGAAACTGACTACACCTTATTTAAACCAAAATAACCACTTCAAAAGGATTTTGGAGGCATACAAAATTGGTGATGAAGTGGGAAATCTAGACTTGAAATTAAACAGGAAATTCTAGATGGCAATGACGTTGGACTTATAGCAGGAGCCATGTAGTCTAAGAACCTCTTCTAGAATAAAATGAAATTGAATGTGTTTAGATCTTTTTGTGGCTTGCTCAAATTTCTGATTCTAATTCACCTTGGTTGGGTCAAAGAGCATGCACTTTGCCAAGGGCAGAACAATGTACATAGTTGAGAGCCCTGCTATATGGTATAGGATAAAAAAAGGAAATATGGTTGCCATTAGGAAAGAAGAATAGCTGCTGAAAAATCATCCTCCCAAATCCAACTGTATACTATATATTAACTCTCATATGTTGGCAATTTTTTAAGTTTTATGGACATATGGACAAGAATTAGAAAACTCAGACATTTCTTTCAGTATTTTTTAAAGTTTCACTGATGCCAATAGCAGGAAATGGACTATCCTTGGGAAAGGGGGTAAAAAGAGCATGTTTTAGAATGAATTTACCTGGAAACATACAATTTTAAATAGTTTAATTCAGGCTGGATTGATAATTAATTCTCAACCTTTTTTATAAAGCAAGAAGCTGGTAATAAATCAATCCTCCTATATTATACCCCAGACACCTGCCATCCTTAGTTGTGATAGATGCACAAACTAAATTGTCTGAGTTTTTATTTAAATGCAGTTTAATACAGAATTTCAATTATAAAAAATTTAAAAATAGCTTTAATTGCATAATGCATTATCTTAGCAAATAAATAATGTATGATCCACTGAATCTATAAATGCCACCCACAGAACTATAATAAATTTAATTGTATTATTCCCACCCATCAGTAAATTTTATGTCGCTTAAAGTCTAACTCTTCATGAAGTAAAATTATTTTAAACTTTTCATATGCTGACAAACAGAAACCTTTTTATTCTCCATTTACAAAACGACATCTGCTCTATTTCCATTTTACTTTCCAAGATGAGGTTACTTTAGTATTTTATTTTTTATTTTGTCAAATAGCTTTGCCAAAGATGGTGAAAAATGCAGTCTCCAAAGACCAAAAATTACAGAAATGTAAACACTTTACATATGGTAGTTATGTACTGATCATTTTACATTAAGGTATTTTAGACATCTATTTCCTTCTATATTTATTAACTCAACTGAACACAGGAAAAGTTTAAGCCATAAAAATCATGTTATTTATCAAGTGAGATATTGGCTATTACTCTAGATGACAGAATAAAATAGTGTTAATTATATAAATCATTTTTCCCATTTGATCATCTAAATGCACAATCTGTTGTTCTTTCTATTTGATAACATCAAAAAAGGTAAAACCTTGACCAGAGATGCTGCTGTTGTCACCTGCTCATCTTGTTATCCTCTCCCTCACGTTATCCCCACTCTTCTAACCAACACTTCTGCTGTATATGCACACACAAGTACACACACATTACTTACACACATGCACACACACACACTGTAGTGAGGGGTTTAATGCTATGGATTCAGATGTCAGACTTACCTGAGTTTACAGCCAGCTCTATCATTTATTAAGTGGGCAATTTCAGGTGAATTACTTAACCTCTCTAAGAATCTGTCTTCATTTGAAAAACAAAGATAGGCATCATATATGTTCAGCAAGTGAAAAATGCTCATGTTGCAATTATCGCTTTTGTTGGTATAGAACTTTTAGGAAAAACAGTAGTTGTGATATTGGCAAGTGTTCATGGTTTATACTCTGTATTCAAAAAGTTTATTCCTAATCATGAACAGATAGAAATACCTTGTTAGGAGAACATTCCTCTAACAGAGCAAACATAAAAAGGATAATTATGAAGCCTGGGATGAATCATAATTCTGACAAATCCTGAGACTATCTTGTCATTAGAGACATATTTTCTTCTTTTCATTTTAATCTTCTCTTACTTTGTAAGTCCAGAAACTAGACTATGACAAGAGGCTGATCAGTACTGACTACTGATGCGTTTTAATAAATAAGTTTAAATGAATCAAAGCCTTACACATTTTGTTACACTACTAATACATTTTTTATTTGTATATTATTTAATGTTATAATTAATCTAGGCTCAGAACTGAATTTTATTAATGTTTTAATCAATAAGATCCCAGAAAGATAAGCTGCTGTAACAAGAAATCATATAATTTTAAAACTGTGCGTGTGCTTGATTCTGTCTCTTTACTAAAACGCCTGATGTCAGAAATACAACCATCAGCATTTAAATAACTGACATCAGTCTTTTCTGTGTCTGGCTTGAAGGATATTTGCTGCAGAAGATGAAATTTCTCAAAGCATATCAGATCTAAAGATACCAAAGTTTTTCTCTGTTCTGGTTTCCTTTGGGTCTAGGCTTTAGGCTATTGCATTTATAATTCAGAAATCTCACTCTTCTTGATAAAAATGAAAAATAATCTTGAGCCAAAGTAGTATAGAGAAAGAAACACTGAACTAGAAATCAGGAAATCTGGCTTAGTCCTGAAACATCTTCTATGTATCTTGGTGACCTTGAGCAAATTATATTTAGCCTCTCTGTAAAATGAGAAAATTCAGTTAAACTCTTTCTAATATCATCCCACTGCTAATATTTCTTGGGGAAAATACATTTTATTTTAACATAATCAATGTTTTCATACCATGCACTTAGATATGGATATTGTACACACTTCATACACACATACACACAGACACACTCTCTCATACACTTCCTTAGGCAAATGTGGAAATTCAATATTCTTATCCTATTAAATAAAAAATATATCTAAAAGTGTTTTCATCAGATAAGGGGAATTCTGTAGTAGATTTATTTCTCTGGGGAAATACATATGCCAGTGATAGAATTCTAGGTCTGACTTTGGTTAGTGATAAAATGCCTATTTGTTTTTGCTCATAAAAGAAACAGGAGGAGGAGTCATTTATTATCCAGTGGAATGAAAAGTATTCAGCCAATGCTTAAGTGAAATCCCCTTCTCCATTTAAGATACAAGTTCTCCTAAACCCACATATACTTTTATTATTGATTTTTATCTTCTTTGCCCTCAAGACATAACAAGAAACATGTTCAATTCTAGCCTGGGGGAAAATAGAAGAAAAAGAGTAACATCAGCAATCTATCCTACTCTGGTGAAAAAAAATTGACTTGATGACCTAATAGGTCCTTTCTGACTCTAATTTGTGTGACTGACAGTTAAAACACCTTGTTCTAGGTGAAAACCAAATTGAACACTGCACTACAGGGAGAGAAGCAACAGCCAATTCAAAAGGTAAATTAGATGTGCTTGTCTGAGTCTGAATTTGCCAGGCTATTTTAACTCTGTGCACTGTGTAATTCCATCCACAATCAAGTAAATAGGAAGAAGAGTCATCAAAAAAGGAAATAAATTCTTACTTATCATCAAAGGAAGTAAACATCCTTGTTAGCCTCCCCCTAAGCTCCTAAACTGTGAGGTGTCTATTACACAGGTGACCATTTCTGTGTTATTTTAGCAAAGCAAATTTTCTTGATATTTCTCAGAAATCTAGGATTATGCTAACAACTTGATAATGGCCTATAGATGTTTCTTAGCTATAGCAGCTGGGGTCATATGACTGCCCAAACTCTCCCCTGTTAGTCTTCAACAGACACATGGAGACTTGTATGAGATGACAATTATCATGTTATGCTCTTATTGCTACAAAATGATGCATATGATCCATAAAAATCAAGGCAGCATCAGACTTTTCATATAGACTGCATGGAAACAATAACCTAATCAAGAATGAATGTACATAAATAATCATCTAAATGACTCTGGCATTCTAAGCAGCAATAGTTAGAGGAGTAGAATTGGAGAATTATCTTGGCCCATCTTCCCTTACTTTTTCAACCACCTCCTACCTTTCTACCAAACCCACAGCAGAAATTTATTGAATACTATGCCAGATATCACATACTCAGCATAGCAAGCAAGGATAAAGGATGCCTAGTCACCTGCCTGATAGCTAGAAACCCAGTATACTGAAAATGCCAAGCTCACAATCATAGCAGCAACTATAACAGCAAACTTTTATTCTAATTATGTATTACATGGGAAGAGTCTGAAGCCTGGGTTTTCACTTTCTCTTATTCTCCTAGGTTTCAACAATTAAGAGAAGTTTGAGTATGCTATGCATTTCCAATGCATAAAACTAATAATAACATCTAATATGATTTATGTGCTTACTGCTCTAAATTTTCATATATTTCCTCACTTAATCCTTACCTTCACACACACACATACATACACTCTCTTACTCAGAAAAAGGTACTAATAATATCCCTATTGTACAAATGAGGAGACAGAGAATTTTAACATATGAGAATATTCAACTGAATAATTGATTTGAGAATACTCAATTAATACTTAAAATGACCAACTGTGAAGTCAGTATGCCTGGGCTTGAACACTGTCTCAGTCTAGGCATTGTGGCTCCACAATGTTTTATGTTAAGTATTCTATCAAATTGGCATATATAGGTAGCCTAGAATTGTGGTTTATATCATGGATTATATATTAATTCTCTAGGTTGAAGGATATTTTAGCCAGTGAACTGCTATTTAAATTGGAGATGAGTTTAGTATCTTAATTGGAATTTTATTAATTAAAATTTTGTTTCTGCAGATTACCAGCACTGCAGTAACTCCTTTTAAGTTTCAACTGAGATTAAAAATTAGTCACATTAATTAATATTTTATTAACAAGAACAGAAACTTTGCCATAAACCATCAGCTACTGAGACTGTTAAATAAAAACAAACAATAATTATTCCCACCCCAATAAATTAAAAAGAAAAACCAGCAACACCTTTCCTGTGGTAGGTAAGAATCAACAGGCACAGAGAAGAAAGAAAAGCCAGGTTTGCCAATTTTGATAGATATTATCTATTTTTAGCAAAGAGAGAGATACAGAAAGAAACTGAAGAAACCCAGGAAGCTGAGGCTAAACATGTTTTTACTTCCTCCTGAATAAAGTCTTTTGTCACTAAGTTCTCTACATAAAATATTAATAATAAGGAATTATATGCACTAATTTTTCCTCCAAGTAGGATAATAAAGAGATGACTAGATAAAAAAGTTATCTTAAAAAAGTAAAATCTGAGACATCTCAGAAATGCTCAATTTTGACTTGATATCAAATTCTTCATATAGAAATAGAGGAATATTCTTTAATAGAGTTTATTAAACTTTACACCTTATATTAAGGAACTTCACAAACTAAAAGCAACGGTGATATGCTCCTTAAATTTTACAATAAAAAGCTATCAAATATAGGACAAAACAAAATAACTTAGTCATCCATGCTTCACACTGTCAAATGAACTGCTTTAGAAATGAATGTTGGGGTTTACATCCCTAATTTTAACAATACTGGCTGGTGAATTGCAAATTTGCACATTTCTAGATTGAACAGGAGAGTAAATGAGTTTGTGTGTATTCATTCAGCTTCTATCCATTAGAAATTCAAAATGTGTACAATGTTCAATGACTGCAATTTGAAAATATAAAATGAAATGAAAACATTACCACAACTAATATCAATTCATAAACATTCAACTTTGGCAATCAACCTTACAAATGAACTAATAATAGCAGTATATGATGAACAACTCTCATGTTTGTGTAGGCATGGTACTTATACACAGGTCTAATGAATTTGGAACATTTATTGAGCACACAATATGTGTACAGAATATGTATGCAGTAAGATTGGAAAACAATGAAATAAAGATGGTTTCTTCATTTATGGAACTTACAGTTAAACATGTCCTCATAATAAAATATTGACAGAAATATAATGCAAATGTTCTAAAAATTTATTCTTTGTCAAACTTATGAAACTAAGTGAGTTTATTAAATATGCTACCTCATTCTATCTAATTGCAACTACTAAACTATGAAGTATACCTTAAGCCTATAGGTTCCTGAGGTCAAGGATCTTGTCCTCTCATTTGGGGCTAAATTTTCTAGCTCTTGAAAAAATTGTGCAAAATATCAGGACTTCTCTCCTTTCTTTCTCTCTCTCTCTCTCTCTCTCTCTCTCTCATTTGGTGACAGGGTCTCACTCTGTCACCCAGTCTGGAGTGCAGTGGCATAGTTCACTGCAGCCTCGAACTCCTGGGCTCAAGCAATCCTCCTGCTACAGCTTTCTGAGTAGCTAGGACTACAGGTGCATGCCACCACACCTGGTTAATTTTTTAAAATTTTTATAGAAATGGGGCCTCACTCTGTTGCCCAGGCTGGCCTCAAACTCCTAGCCTCAAGTGATCCGCCTGCCTCTGCCTCCCAAAGTGCTAGGATTACAGGTGTGAGCCATCAAGCACAGCTTCTCTCTCTTTTTTTCTCACCTTACTCTCTCTCAAAACAAACCAAAAAAAAGTAAGTAGACAGGCAAACAAATTTACCCAGATGTAGGCTTTCTCTACAAAGGAAAAAGAACTTTTTTACTAAGACAGTCTGAAGGCAGAGAGAGTTAGAGAGAATTTCTGGTATAACCAGCACATTTTGTACTCCCTTGAACACAGCCCTGAAAGACAGTGACTCTCCAGAATGACTCCTATAGTTTGCTTTAAACTTAGCTATGCAATGATAAGCATTGTATAAGGATCAAGTACATCTCCACATCAAAACTGAGAAGCTTCCAGACAAGGGAAAAGGATTTTATATTTCTTATTAGGATGCATAATGTTATAATATAAAGAATATTGTTTCTCATCCCTACAACAGCATTATAACAAGTTGAAGAGTGTACAAATCAAAATTTTCTTAAACTTATTAATGTATTGGGTTCACAGGACAACTAACCAAAAATCTAAGGAAAGACAGAGTCATCCAAGGAGAGATAGGATACAAGCCTTTGCTTACCTAGGGCAGACACAGTAAGCCAGAAAGCAAGAAGGAAGAATTCAGCTAACATTTAAACAAATTGCTAAATAATGAGTTTGGGGAAGTGTGAGAGTAAAGAACTTCTGAGAGCTAAAAAACACACAGATGATTCATGGTCATTTGCAGAATTTCCTCCATACACCTTAAGAATTAATCTCAGAAAAACTAAAGTCACAGTGAAACAGATGAGAGCCTCTCATGATATGGGCCCAAGAGAGAAGATTTTCATATAGGAAAGGCATGACATCTCACTCAAAACCTCCCCTGTAGTCTCTTTAGTTGAAATGTCTAAGCAACTGGAATAGAGGAGTAAAATGTTGCCTGGCAGGAAGAGGTGAAGAGCCTTTGTATCTGGTAGGAGGTAATAGAAAAGATATCTCTACCCATGAGGAAAGGCACAGGAACACTCAGGGCTTGGATCATTAGGAACTCTCCACTGGGAAAGGAATCCTTATTGCTGACAAAGATATCCTGATGCCCTCGAGATCCGGAAAAACATTGTCTGGCTAAGACTGAGGCTGAACCAGAACACCAGAAAATGTTCATGCCTTCCACTTCTACTACAAAGTTATCAAGACAAACAGCTCACTGGGGAAGAACACACTGTGGCAAAATGTTCTCTTTGACACACGGGTGATAAAAGAAGATCTACAAGATGGCTGACGAGAAAAGCCACCAGTCAGAGTGTCTCTGCAAAAAAGATGAATTTTAGAAACAGAGAAAAAAATAAGCTGGCAGAGAAACATAGATCGGGTGAGGGTTGGAAGGAAGGGTGCCTGAAACTACAGGAGACTCCATGGGAAGATGTTGCGGAGGAGAACTGAAAGGAGAAAGGTCCCGAGAGGCTTGGAGACCAGCAACAAGGGTAGGTGGAGCGGTTAACTTCCCCCTCCCTTGCATCTTGGACTGCTGGTGGCTCCTGAGCGGCTGGAGAGACCTGACAACACCAGCCCAGAGACAGCAGCCGCCAGCGAGCAGTGGCCTCTTGCGGACTCAGCACCAGGCTCCCAGCCCCTTTGGGACACTTCCCCGGGCACAGACCGGAGCCTAGTGGCAGACGCCATAGTGCTCCATTCTCTCCTTCCCCCTCCCTACCCGTGCGTGCCCAGAGAGACAATTTAGCCATCACATGGAGACATCTCCAAGGAACAGGACCTTTCCTTTTGGGGCCCTACAGCAGAATGAAGGGGACTCAGACGGCGAATTCTGTACCTGCCAGCCCTCCCAGGTGCTACTTGCCTGGGGGCTCCAGGAGAGTGGGGCCAATCCTGAGGTAGAGTGAAATCGATCCAGCTTGGGCTCCCTGTAGGTGATTGAAGACCAGCACCCCTACCCCTGGCAGGGTCAGAGATTGATCTCCAGGGTCCAGGGGACAGGCTTGCAGATCAGACCCTGTACACCCAGGTCAGGATTGCACTACCCCGGGACACAGAAGAGAGATCTGTGAGAGAGACTGCTGAGGAGTGTGTGCCTTCAGGGACAGATCAGCCTGCTGGAGGGGAAACCCTCCTC
Source organism: Propithecus coquereli (assembly GCF_000956105.1). Lineage (NCBI taxonomy): Eukaryota > Metazoa > Chordata > Mammalia > Primates > Indriidae > Propithecus > Propithecus coquereli. The sequence continues at coordinate 7,141,505 of NW_012149730.1, read as the reverse complement.
CCAAAAGAGGGCTGTGCACCCATCTCAGGCTACGATCCTGAGTGGGGAACCTCCCAGCCCATGTCACAGCCAGGAGAGAGCCATCACCCTGAGGTCTCGCTTGCTGGCAGAGGCCTGGGAGAGGCCACGGAGAGGGGGAGAGTGGAGGAGAGCGAGACCTGCTCCAGAGTGCGGGTGTGGACAGCCCCAATACCCAAGCCCAGACTTTCACCTGAGTGGAGCCATTTCAGCCCTTCCCGGCAGCTCTGCACAGAAACAAAGAACAGACCTTTGACCCCTGCTAACAGCAGCTGTGGAGCCAGAGGCCAGGCTTACCCAACCCAGCCCCACCCAGACTCACTCCTGGTCCTGCGCCCACTGAGGTGGAGAATAAGGACAGCTAAGGTTAAGATCCTGGGTAGGGAACCTCCTGGCCCATATCACAGCCAGGGGAGATCCATTGGACTGTGTTTCCACTTGTTGGCAGAGGCCTGGGAGAGGCCACGGAGACGGGGAGAGTGGAGAGGAGTGAGTTCTGCTCCAGAGTGTGGGTTTGGACAGCCCCAGCCCCCAAGCCCAGACTTTCAGCTGAGTGGAGACATTTCAGCCCCTTCTGGCAGCTTTACACAGAAACAAAAAACAAAACTTTGACCCTGCTAACAGCAGTTGTGGAGCCTGAGGGCAGGCTTACCCAACCTAGGCCCACCCAGACTCATTCCCGGTCCTGTCCCCACTGAAGTGGAGAATAAGGACACATCCGAAAATCCCAGGGTCCCACCCACCACCCAAGGCACAAGAGGGCCCCCCTAGAGGAATAAGAGCTAGCTACAGGACCCAAAAACAGCACTGCAGCTCGCTCCTGCCTGCAAGTGCCACTTACTGACAGGGAGGTCATCCTGCACTCACTTCTACTGCATCTACTGATTCATCATGAAGGGTGTGGTGGAATCTCACCCACAAACACCACCTACTGGCTCAGAGACTAAACAGGGCATGTCATTATCCAAACAAAAATCTAAAGGCAAGAAGGAAAAACTGATCCAGATGGGAAGGAACCAGTGAAAGAACTCTGGAAGTATGAATACTCAAATGGAAGGCACACCCCCAAAGAGGAAGAACAGCTCCCCAGCAATGGACATTACCAAACTCAGAACACTAAAATGACAGAAGAAGAATTTCAAACATGGATTGTAAGAAAACTGAATGATATACAAGAAAAAATGGATAACCAATGCAAAGAAACCACAAAAAAAAAATCCAGGACTTGGAAGAAAAATTCACTAAAGAAATTCAAATATTAAAGAAAAATCAAACCGATCTCCTGGAAATAAAGGACTTCTACAGGGAACTACAAAACACCATGGAAAGCCTCAAGAACAGGATAGATCAAACAGAAGAAAGAACCTCAGAGATTGAAGACAACTCCTTCCAATTAAATAAGTCAGTCACAGATATCAAGCAGAAAATTAAGAGAAAAGAAATAAGCCTACAAGAAATGTGGGATTATGTGAAAAAACCGAACCTGAGGGAGATAGGGGTTCCGGAAGGTGGAGAAGAAAACACTCAAGGGCTGGATAAGCTATTTTAAGAATTAAGGGAGGAGAATATCGATCCAGGCCTTGGTAAAAATCTAGATATGCTTATACAAGAAGCTCAACGGACCCCAGGGAGATTCAATGCAAATAGGAAGACACCACGTCATGCAGTCATCAGATTGACCAAAATAGCCACTAAAGAGGCTCTTCTATGAGCTGTAAGGTGAAAGAAACAAGTAATATACAAAGGAAAGCCCATCAGAATAACTCCAGATTTCTCAACTGAAACCCTACAAGCAAGAAGAGACTGGGGCCCCATTCTCACTCTTATGAAACAAAATAATGCCCAGCCTAGAATCTTGTACCCTGCAAAACTAAGTTTCACAAATGAAGGAGAAATAAAGACATTCTTAGATAAGCAAAGACTGAGGGAATTCACCAAGACAAGGCTAGCTCTCCAAGAGGTACTCAAAACAGAATTACACAAGGATCAGCACAATAAACACTCTCGAATGTGAAACCACTTAAAAGTTAAAGATCAAAGGCTAGATTCCACAATGGCTAAAGACAGAAAACAAAGCAACAAAATGCAACCCAACAGAATGAACAGTAATTCACCCCATTTGTCGGTTCTCTCAATAAATAGGAGTGGTTTGAACTCCCCTCTCAAGAGACATATATGGGCCGAATGGATAAAAAAAAAACAAGCCAAGCATCTGCTGTTCCAGAAAACACATCTAACATGTAAGGATGCATTTAGACTCAAAGTAAAGGGGTGGAAATCAATATTTCAAGCAAATGGAAGCCAAAAGAAGGCTGATGTGGCAGTTTTGATCTCACACAACTTGGTTTTTAAATCAACAAAAGTAATGAAAGACAGAGGGGGTCACTATATAACGGTGAAGGGTACAGTTCAACAAGAAGACATAACAATTCTAAACATATATGCATCCAACTTAGGTGCACCCATATTCATAAAGCAAACTCTACTTGATCTAAACAAATTGATAGACAGCAATACCATAATAGTCGGAGACTTCAATACCCCACTGACAGCACAGGACCGATCCTCCAAACAGAAAATTAACAAAGAAATAATGGACTTAAACAGAACTCTAGAACAAATGGGCTTGACTGACATTTACAGGACATTCTATCCAAAAATCACTGAATACACGTTCTTCTAATCAGCTCATGGGACATTCTCTAAGATTGACCATATTCTAGGACACAAAGCATGTCTCAAAACAGTTTAAAAAATAGAAATCCTACCATGCATCTTCTCAGATCACAGTGGAATAAAAACAGAAATCAACCCCAATAGAAACTTTCATCTCTACACAAGGTCATGGAAATTAAACAACTTTCTGCTGAACAATTCCTTCATAAACAAGGAATTAAAGATGGAAATCGAAAGATTCTTTGAACTAAATGAAAAAGGTGACACGAGTTATTAAAATCTGTGGGACACAGCCAAAGCAGTCCTGAGAGAAAAGTTTATTTCCATAAATGCCTATATCCAAAAGTCAAAAAGATCACAAATAGACAACCTAATGAATCAACTGAAAGAACTGGAAAAAGAAGAACAGACTAACCCCAAACCCAGGAGAAGAAGGGAAATTAATAAGATCAAATAAGAACTAAATGAAATTGACAACAGGGAAACTATACGGGAGATTAATAAAACAAAAAGTTGGTTCTTTGAAAAAATAAACAAAATTGACAGACCTTTGGCTAAACTA
>NW_012149730.1:7137007-7137359 GCF_000956105.1 Propithecus coquereli | reverse complement strand
TACTACCCAAAGTGATCTACAGATTCAATGCAATCCCTATTAAAATACCAACATCATTCTTCACAGATGTAGAAAAATTAATTTTACACTTCGTAGGGAACTAGAGAAGACCCCGCATAGCAAAAACAATTGTAGGCAATAAAAACAAAATGGGAGGTATCAACTTACCAGACTTCAAACTTTATTGTAAGGCTGTAGTAATCAAATGAGCTTGGTACTGGCAAAAAAATAGAGCCATTGATCAGTGGAACAGAAATGAGAACCCAGATATAAAACCATCCTCATATAGCCATCTAATCTTTGACAAAGCACACAAAAACATACACTTTGGAAAAGAAACCTTATTCAATAA
>NW_012149730.1:7133858-7136304 GCF_000956105.1 Propithecus coquereli | reverse complement strand
GCAAACTAGTGCAACCTCTGTGGAAAGCAACATGGAGATACCTTAAAGAGATACAAGTAGAAGTACCATTCGATCCAGCAATCCCATACTGGGTGTCTACCCAAAAGAACAAATGATATTGTATAAGAAAGACTCCTGCACCCGAATGTTTATAGCAACACAATTCACAATTGCAAAGATGTGGAAACAACCCAGGTGTCCATGAATACATGAGTGGATTAATAAAATGTGGTATATGTATACCATGGAGTACTATTCAGCTTTAAGAAACAATGTTGATATAGCACCTCTGGTATCTCTTGGATAGAGCTGGAACACATTCTACTAAGTGAAATATCCCAAGAATGGAAAAACCAGCACCACATGTACTCACCATCAAATTGGTATTAACTGATCATCACATAAGTGTACATACAAGAATAACATCTACTGGATGTCGGGCAGGTGGAAGGGGGAGAGGGGAGGAGGGGACTGGTATTTGCATACACAAAGAGTGCAATGGGCACCATCCAAGGGATGGGCACACTTGAAACTTGGACTTGGGGGGGAGTTGGTAGGCAAGGGTAACATACATAACCTAAACATCTATACCCCCATAATATGCTGAAATAAAAAAAAAGGAAGGAAATAAAAGAACAAAAGAAATCACAAGTCCCATGCAATTTTAAATTCAAGAAAACATTAGGTTTCCAGGCCTGGGAGTAGTACTCTGTGGTTTAAAGTTTGGTCTTCTGTGCTCACAGCTCTGTTCTTGGAGTTCTTCTTCCTTTTTCAGGAAGCATAGCATATATTTGAGGCTGGATAATTTCATCATCTGTGTTTTCTGCCTGTAGAATACTGGGTGTCTGCACAACCTTCTTTCATTTTCTCTTCTCTCTGTCGCTTTCAGTACATGCTGACAATATTTCTGCTGGTATAAAATTTTCAAGTATTTTGTGGGTCTTCCATGCATGTTGCACAGAGTCTTTCCATTAGACTAAAGTTTCTTCTACAGATTTTTACTAGATATTCTCAACTCTATTTCTGGCTTCTGCTGAAATGGCTGAGGGGCCCAATAGTTCATGTGCCTAATAGCTTCTCAAAGCCTTCTGTGTGACTGAATACTCTGACCTTTTAATTATTCTGAAGCATTATCAAATAATTGTCCGGCCACCCCTTGGCTTTTCCTCTAAAGCATCCTTTCCTGGCAATAAATTGATTTTGTCATGCTTTGCAATCTACATAGCCTGAGAATGTCACAAATTATCATAACCTAATTTCTTTTTTGCTTAATAATTTTTCCTTTAATGTATCTCCTTCCTCTCACATTTTATTATCAGCCACAAGAAGACTTCGGGTACATTCTCAACAATTTTCTTGGAATCAGTAGGTTCAAAGCCTCACCAGCATGAGGAAATTAAATGCCACCTCTGACCAAACACAAAATATTGGCTACAGTGACCCAGGGGTTATTCCTAGAAATCCAAGCTTAAAAATAATATCATAGTCATCTCTTCCGGTCTGAAATACTGTGTACACGCACAAGGGTATGTCTTTTCAGATAGAGAGGGAAACTCCAAGATACTCTTTATTGTCTATACGTGTGACCCAAAACAGAACAAAACAAAGCACGCAAAAAGAAAAACAATGTTTCTCCCCGACAATTTAATGTAAGAATGGCATCTGAATCTTCCATGACTTCTGCATCAAAATGCAATTGGTCTGTAAATATAATGAATGATTCAGGAAATACAATACTAAGTACATATGACCTCATTTATCCTCTAAGGTTTTCAAATCAAGAGGTAACAAATACAACTATGGGTAATAGCTTATGAGAAATGATCAGTAAAGTAGAACTTATGTCACCCTCTAACATAACTTAAAGTTGTTCTAACATATATTTAACTAGTGTACCCAATTCTGATATCTGAGTCCTCAGTATCACTTTAAACTACTGATAAAATAAGTATCCTAAACCTCCGACCTTTGGTATTTTTTGACTATTCAACCTAATTACCTCATCAACCATTTCAAAGTTGCTTTTGTGGTTATGTTTTTCTTTTTTTCTCTATAATTAGTTTTTCTTCATGTTTCATGCTCTTTTTAATCTGGTACTACATTGCAAATTTTGACACACTCTGATGGCATTCATCAAAGTGTAAAGGGCTTGATTTTCTCATTAGTCATCTTTCATGTTTTCTATGTTTTTATTGATTTGGGGCTTGAAATAATTCTTTCAACATTCTTTAACCAGAATTCCTATTTCATTGACGAAAGTGTTGACTAAAAAGTTGTTTTATTTTTTCTAAAAATAAGGTATTAAAATCATTAAATAATTTCTGACATCACACAGCTTAAATAAAAAAGATCACAACTCCACATTCTTGCAATAGTGAATTGTGCTGCCATAAACATTCGGGTGCAGATGTCCTTATCGTAGAATGTTTTGTGCTCTTTTGGGTAG
>NW_012149730.1:7117843-7133061 GCF_000956105.1 Propithecus coquereli | reverse complement strand
ACCAAGGGCAACACACTTAATTTAAACATCTGTACCCCCATAATATGTTGAAATAAAAGAAAAAAAAAGATCACAACTCTTCACTTTATTTTGAAAATGGCATGTTAAAATGAAACAAGGATTGTAAAACCCTATGATCTGAACTATTTTTATGAAAACTTATGATCACACTTAAGAACAAGCATAATCCTAACTATTGATGCTTATGTTTAGCAATTAGGCGAGAATGATGAGTCCAGGATGGGTGGGAACAAATTTAAGCTTTTTTTTTTTAAATTTAGAAGACTGAGGGATGAGAAATTTGGGGCAGCAGGAAAGTTCTCTGAGGCATTTCTGAAATTTCCTGGCTGCAGAAGGTGCACTCAGCTGAGCTATAGCCAATAGTCATGGAGGGAGCACACAAAGCCCTCAGTGTAGATCCTGGAGATCCTAAACTCTTCATACTCCTCATTCTCAAGTCCTCCTCCTGCAAGAGGGACAAAAGGAAAGTTCTCAATGGACCCCTGCTTCCCTCCATCTTTCTGCTTGAAGCCAAATAACTAGACTTTCTCAATCACATATTCCCCCCTACGATATGGGGGCAAAGACAATGGCCATGAGAATGAGGGAGCATTGTAGAGTAAGTAATCATTTCAGTAAGCCTATGTGACTGAGGAAGTTCCTGGGATGTGGGACCTTCAATACACAAACTGAGAAAGGCTCAGGCAATTAGGGAACAGTCGGTAGCCCTAATGCAACACCACAGTGTACCAAGAAAATCACAGAGGAAAATTTGCGTAATTGGTGTTTCTTTCACTCCCTTATTTTATATAAAATGTAGATTTCTTGGGCAGGTGGAAGAATGTCTGATTCAATTTTATCCCCAGTTCTGTTACCTGTAAGATAAACTTGCAATTCATTATTAGTGCAGAATCAGACAGGCTTTAGTTTTAGGTGCTAGGCATAGGTACAATTTGCATGCCCTTGCTTATGGGAGGTTAGCAAGAAATTTCCTTAATGAATGATGTGTGGGGCCAGCTCTTCATAGGTACCTGAGGTTGTGATTTTGTTTTTATAATGGTAAAGATTACCTTGGGACTAGGGTGCTTCTTGTGTACCAGATCCCAGTACCTAAACAGGAGCACATGTGTAAAAGGGAGCAATCAGAAAATCTCCAGAAGCGTCATACTCAAATCTCTTTAGGGATAAATGATTATGATAAATGGGTAAAATTCCATCAAATATTCAGATTCTGTCAAAAAAAAAAACTCTATAAACTCTCTAATAAAAATAATTAGTTTATAATTTCTGGTAAATCACTTTTTCTTCATCACTGGATTAGAAAATCTATCCCAAGATATTTTCAAAAGCACAGTGAAGCATAATGGTCATGAGAAGTGCATGTGGTTTAGAGCACAAACTTTGGAGCCAGACACTTAGCGTTTGAATGCCAGCTGCAACACCTAACATCTGTGTGGTCATGGGAAGTTCCCTAACCTTCTTCTGTCACAGTTTCTTAAATTACAGTGATGCTTGTCTTAAAGTAATGTTGTAAGAGTTTAAAGCATTAATATATGCAAAAGATTTAAAACAGTGCCTCGTTCATAGTAAGTATGAAAAAAGTGTTCATGGTTTACTTCCCTATCCCTGTTACTCATTCACTTCATAAATATCTATCAAATCTAAGTGCCAGGTATTGTTCTAGGCACTAGAGACATAAAAAAATAAAATAAAACATTCCACATACCACAATTATCCTTGTTCTCTCTCCCCAGAGGTGTTAGGTAAATGATGAAATGTAATCAAGTTTCCTACGCTTATAACACTCATTACACACAGCCTGAAATTTCAACATAAAGAATATACCATCAATAACATACAGTGTTAATTTAAGCAGATGTATTTTAGCTAAGGAGCACTGTAGAAATGTACTTTGTGATAGGCAATGGAAAAAATTTGGCCAGCAATACTTTGGCAGAATATTAAGCGACTGCTTTGGTGTCATGGATGCTGTGAGCTCTAGCTCAGGGACCCCTTTCAGAACTGAGGGATGCATTCCAAGAAGTACCCAGTTGACAGGCTCTTTGGGAGTTTGTGGCCTGAACTGAAAGAAGATGGCCCCCCAAAATATGAGGCCTCATTCCTAAAATAGCCCTTGTCCAATGATGGATTAACATAGGCATATAAAGACCCAGCCCCATTGCTCCAAATCAGAATAACTCCGAAGAGCTAGCTCAGCTTCAGAGTTCACACAGGGTTGGCTCCAGCCTTGTGGCCACTGTACTGAGCCCAGCCTCTCCTTTTGCCCTATCTTTATTACTTCTCTTCTCCTCTGATACATCCCTTTTAACAGCCAGGGCTTGTGAGGATCAAATGGGATGATTTATGAAACATAGTTAAATGATGTTTTTTGTACATGGGAAGCACTCAGTAAACACCAAAAATTTGGATCTTTATTATTGAAGGAAACCACTTATTTTTATATAAGAATACGTGTTGCATTCTTCTATGAAAGTAATCCATCAAGCATATGATAAATTCTACTATCAGGAAACATACAGTTTGTGATGAACAGTCTTGCTGAAATATTTAGGTAATGCTTCAGGGAATGTTTTCTAAGTCAAAATCTTTCCCTGCATAACTTGTACACAATTTCTTTTATAATTACATAAAATAAACATAATTTTAATAGCTTTTCAGATTTCTTCTTGATTAAAAACCTTTCCTTTTACCCATAATTTATTCTATGTATTCTTTAAACAAATGATAATTGTATTTTTTCTTTTGTTTTTGTTGGTTTGGAGCTTCCAAAATGAATATGACTCAATCTAATGCTTTCCTTTGCTTGTTGCTAGAAGACTAGAGAAAGAATTTCCTAAGGAAAACAGAAGTTTCTTTCTCTTATATTCTTCTTACTCCCATTAGGCATGTAGATGAAATTGTAGGATCAGTATTAGCAATTGTCCCAGCAGAATGAAAAGACCTTATCTCTTATTATTAAAGAGATTACTCATAGAGGGTGGGTAGATCTTCTAGCCATTTAGTTAAGATTGTTTTTTACTACAGCTGGAATATTCAGAAAGTCTTCACACAGAATTGTTTCTTTATGAATTTGAGTGTCCACTGAAAATGGGGCCAGCCAGACAAAGTAGGTCAGTACATCTATAAACAAAGAAGGGCTCTTTTTCTTCTTGCAGTCACATCTTTTTTCAGGGACAATTTCTCAAGACTATGTTAATATGGACCAGGCAGAAAGTTCTGTTGTACAGGATGCTCTAAATAGATGACAGTTATTCTTAGTATTCTTTTATCCAAGTAATTCCAAATTACTCCTACATGCTTTCATTATTATAGTACTCCCACATTGGATAGAATAAGAAATTACAAGAGAAAATTATATACTGATAATTACAAAAGTACCCCACATTCAACTTTGTAATTTTCTTATTTATGATACTTTTATCCCTTAAATCTTCACAAGTCCAATGCAATATATTAAACAGTAAAAATTAATACTATTGTTTGTAAGACATCTTGTGAAACACTACCTTTTAGGGACATTTAACTTATAACTTAAATTCATTCATATATAAACCTGCAGGGAACAATAGCGTATATGAAAATCTTAAAGCACACAAACTAATACTTCTCATAAACAGAACCAAACAACCACTATTTCCTTGCCTGAGCAGGTCCATGCTAAAATAATGAATCGGTGCTGTATTTGTCAGAGAAGAGTTGATGTTGGGTGTGGATCTTCCCCGTCTTCTTTGCTGTGATAGCTGGCAGGTGCAGCCTTATTGTTTGATGTGCTAAAAGCGATTACTTCATAGTGCAAACAACCTACCTGAGACCAAAGGGAAATCAAATTTAAAGCAAAAGATAATGGAGAAAAAGCAAACATCATCTCTCATTATTTTTCATTTCCTTTTTTTTTTTTTTCTTGAAATGGCTGTTTTTACTGGCTCAAAGAATGTGGCAGATGTTGTCTGTGTCTTTGTCACAGGAACTGATAGTTTGCCTAGAAAGCAAGAGCACTAACGTAGAAGTATAGAAAGGTGATATTTTATAATTCTGAAAGAAGAGATAGGATGCTTTGAGATATCTTCCCAATTGCATATCTTGTATGCATTTTTGGAAATCAGCAAGTGCTTCATATTTTTTTATTTCCCATTCCTTTTATGCAGCCTGCAAATCACATGTTGCCTGAACATTGCAGTAGCATAGCCTGGCATAACTGGTACTCAGTAGTAAACACAGTAAAACAAATTTGAGAAATTCCTGATTACCAGCACATGTAAAACTTACACTATCATAAGTCATATGGTCCTATTCTAAGCTTCAATCAAGCTTTAGGAACACCGAACATTGTTCTTTAATCAAGTTCTTTGATGCTGTTGTTTCACTTCTGTTTCTGCTTTTTTAAGAGCCTAAATCTCCCTCACGCTGCCACACAGAAAAAACGCATTAAAGTACCGATGGTAATAGGAGAGGTTTCTATATTAAAAAAATGAAAAATTATCTACTTCTCTATACATTTTTCTAAATGTTGTTTTTATATGAATTTGCAGGAGATGTCAAAAAAACTCTAGATATTTTAGGATTATTCTCTGAGTTCGACTGGAGAATCAATTCCAAAAAAGGATACATTTCATGGAGAGTTTCACAGTTCTGAATTTCAAGGCATGGCTTGTCAGCATCATGTTTCTTCAAATCCCTGTAGGGGGTAAGAAAGGTTGTATGCAAATCCCTGAAAAGCAAAAACAAATTTAAAAAGTTAAAAAAGGAAGACTGGATTGTTAATGCCTACAAATACTTCTTTAAAAAAGTGATCTAGGCAAATATTTTGTATTGTTCCATCAGTGGCAAGTAACATAACCAGGATGTTGAATATTTAGAAAAAATGCAATTTATTTTAGAAAAAAAAACCCATAGCCACATTCACACTCATACCTGCATGCCTTGTGAACAAAATAACTTGAGAACTATTTCAAATATGTCCTTAGAAGTGGCATGTATTGATTCAAGTGTTTGGTTGCAAGAGACAAAAATTTCAAGTTATACTAACTTGAATCTTTTTTAAAACATGACATTATTGGCATATCTAAATGAAAATTACAGCTGGACCCAGGGACTCAAATGATGACATCCAGAGCAGTAATCTTTCCCTCTGGCTTTCTGATTTATTCTTTGTGTTTTGTTTACACTTTTAAGCAGCCTGTTGCAATATGATTGACCCCAGCATTCCAATCCTGCATTCCCACAGTATACAAGTGAAAGAGACAAACAGTTCTCTCTTCTTTAGTTTCAACAGTACTTAAATTGAGTATGGTCATCCATGAATAGCTTGCCTATAATCCTGTATGTTAATAAACCACGCACTGTGTGGGCTGGGGATGGGTTTGATTAACAAAGCCTGGATTTTATGCCCAACTCTGGAGCTCAGTTAGGTCTAAAAGAGCTGTGCAAACTGAAAATGGGAAAAGGGGATTCTTGAAAGAAAGTAAGAGGCCTCTTATAAGCAAAAGGGAAAATTGTTGCAGAGTAAACAAAAACAATAGATTTCTTTTAAAGTCTATTCTTGACAAGTGATAGAATAGCGTGCAAATGCTTATTGTTAGTTTACTGGTAAAGAGGTGTGTGATTTTGAAAATGTTACATTAATACAGCTAACATATTTCTCCAGAAATGTAATGAATCTCCCATCATCAATATCTCCCCAGTCCTGTGGGCTTCTGTCGTGCCACACCTTCCCTTGTCTCTTGCTTGGTGCTTGTGTGCTATCTAGGCAGAAAATTTCAAATTGGCATCCTCCTGGTTGAAAAATGGGTTTTACGGTGCTACAATTTTAAAATAAGCAATTTCAATTTAATCCAGCAACCATTCAATGATTTACTTAGAGTCTTTTAGACATTAGGCACTGTGCTTGCATTGCATTAAGTGCAAACATTATTAAGTCTCAGTCCCCCAATTTATAATAATTAATATTATTATCACTAAAGCTCAGCTTGAGTTTAATAGCTCAAAATCCAATGTGGAGAAAAGCAAGAAAAACTTACAAAATTCTGAAAAATAAGATTAATAAATAGGGTCAAAGAGCTGTGCTAAACTTGCCTGATTTTTATTTGAAATTCTGTATAGGTTGAGTATCCTTAGTTCAAAAATTAAAAATTTGAAATGCTCCCAATTCAAAATTTTTGAGGTCCAACATGATATTCACTGGAACAATTCAGATTTCGGATTTTCAGATTATGTATGCTAAGTATAATGCAAATACTCTAAAATCTGGAAAAAATCAAAATTCAAAACAATTTTGATCCCAAGCATTTCAGATAGGGGATATCCAATTGTATACATTTATGTATATTATAAACAGTAATTGATATAGTACAATACATTAAGATATAGACTTTAGAGTAGACAAGAAAGCCTGGAAATACACTCAAATATATTTGGAAATGTAATATATGATAGATGAATTCTAAATTAAAGTCATTTAAAATAAATGTGTAAAATAGTTTAGGGAAACAGACCAAATAATTGAAAAAAGTAAAGGTAAATATAAGTTCAAATCACTAAAATCTTTCAGAGGGCAATAAGATAATGTCTCTAAAACTACAGATGTGCATAACTTTTGTCTCTGCAATTTCATATATAGGAATGTTTCTTGTAGAGGGACTCTTTCAAAATTATACACATATGAGGTTGATCATTTAGAATTATGTGTAACAACTAAAAATTGAAAACACCTAAAGTCCACAGAGCAGGGGTGAAATAAATTATGGCACATCTTTACAAAAGAATACATTCATAGGAATGTGGAATTCTTTATAGAAACTAGACTAGTACACTGAGCATACAAGAATATTTATATATGCTCAAAAAACAACTTATTTTGCTTTCCACTGTATCTTTAAATGTATTCATTTATTCCCCCTTCACTGCTTGAAACTTAGGGGGTTTCATTAATTTTCTAAACATGCATCAATTGCAAACATTTCTATGATAACTTAGAGAAGAAAATCACACTTAAGCTTAGTTCAATACTTAGATGTTTAGTCCCATGTAACAACCATAAATTCTCACTTCATACAAAATTGTTTTAACTCCTGGAAAACATGGTGTTGCACTGTCTGCTCTCTGATAAGAGATTATGGCTGACTCCTTTCATCTTAAATGATGGTGATCTAGCACCTCTTATATTTTCCTGGATAGAACTTGAGGCCATCCTCTGAAGTGAGGTATCACAGGAATGGAAGAACAAGCACCGCATGTACTCACCATCAAATTGGCACTAATTGATCAACATTATGGTGCTCACGTGGTAGTAATATTCTTCAGGGATTGGAGGTGGGTAAAGTCACAACTAACGGACGTGGTGAGCGTTGTAGAGGGGAAAAGGCACACCTCAAATTGTGGTTTGGGTGTGGCAAAGTCATAACATGTAACCAAAATGTTTGTACCCCCATAATACCCTGAAATAAATAAATTAATTTAAAAAAAAGAGTCAGGATGGAGGAGAAATAGACTACCAGGAATACATGAACTCAATAGGTACAGTCTGAAGCTTGATCTTGCTGATGTTTATAGCTACCTCTTTCTCTTACGGAACACTTTTGTGGCTTCTTTAGAGAATCACTCTTCCATCATAAAGTAGTGCATACATGTGCACATACATGTGCACCAGTCCATGAGAAAATATTTACAAATCGCATTTTTGACAAGGAACTGGTATTTAAACTATACAAAGAATTCTCAAAATTAAACAATAACAAAAAAAAAACAGCTGACAGCTAAACATTGTGAGAATATCTGAACAGACATTTTACCAAACAAGACATACAAATGGAAAATAAATGTATGAAAAAATAGTCAACATCATTAGTCAGGGAAATTCAAATTGAAATCACAATATAATGCCATTATGAATCACTTCTAATTTCTAATATCAGAGTAATTTAAAATATCAGATGCTGGCAAGGAGGTAGAATAGCCAGAACTCTTAAAAAGATTAGAAAGAAGAATAAGAGCATAGCAACTTTCAAAAACAGTTCTTCACTTTCTTAATAACTTAAACACACATATATCCTATGGCTTAGCAATCTTACTCTTAGATAATTATTCAGAAGAAATGAAGATTTAGGTAAACACACAAAAAAGTAAACATTCATCAGGTGTAGGGCAGATAGGAAGGGGAAGGGAGGATGGGTATATATACAGGTAATGGGTACAGTGTGCACTGTCTGGGGGATGGACAGGCTTAAAGCTCCGACTTGGGTGTGGCAAAGGCAATATATGTAACCTAAACATTTGTACCCCCATAATATGCTGAAATAAAAAAAATAAAATAATAATAATAAAAAGACATTAAGGCTCCTTGAAGAAATGGTAGATTCCAAAGGAATGGCTAAGGAAAAACCCAAGACGAAACCTGGATCATTTGTGGTTTCAGAAAATAAAGTACTCAAAAAAGGATCAAGGTGTATCCACAGGTCATAAGAACCAACCTAAAAAACTTCCCAATGACTAAACTTGAAAATAAATAAAAATCAAATTTGATAATAGCTCACAAAATAAAATCAATAATCAATCATGATTTTTTCTTGTTGATTTTTTTGAGTTCTAGATAGATTCTGGTTATCAGCCCTTTATCAGATGTGTAGAGAGCAAATATTTTTTCCCATTCTGTGGGCTGTCTATTCACTCTAATTATAGTTTCCTTAGCAGTGCAGAAGCTTTTTAATTTGATTAGATCCCACTTATTTATTTTTGTTGCTGCGGCGATTGCTTTGGGGTTCTTCTTCAAGAATTCCTTGCCTAGGCCAATGTCTGAAAGGGTCTTCCCAACATCGTCATTTAGAATTCTTAAGGTTTCATGCCTTAGGTTTAAGTCTGTTATCCACCTTGAATTGATTTTTGTGAGAGGTGAGAGGTGGGGGTCTAGTTTCAGTCTTCTGCAATTCACTATTGCAAGAATGTGGAAACAACCCAAGTGCCCGTCAATCCATGAGTGGATTATCAAAATTTGGTATATGTTTACAAAGGAATATTAATCATAAGAAACGACAGTGATCTAGCACCTCTTATACTTTCCTCGATTAAACTTAAGCCCATTATCCAAAGTGGGGCACCACAAGAGCAGAAGAACGGAATACGTTTGTACTCACCATCAAATTGGTATTAACTAATCAACACATAAATGCACATATAAGAATAACATCTATTGGATGTTGGGCAGGGGGGAGGGGGGAGGAGGGAGGAGGGGACGGGTATTTGTATACACAAGGAGTGCAATGCGCACCACCCAAAGGATGGACATATTTGAAACTCGGACTTGGAGGGGAGGACCAAGGGCAGCATGCGTAGCCTGAGCATCTGTGCCCCCATGGTATGCTGAAATAAAAGAAAAAAAGAATAATCAATCATGAGTCTGTACTTATGTCAATAAATAACTCAATAATTAGAAAGATATGACAACTAAATGCAATGTGGTATTCTGGATTGGACCTTGGAACAGACAAAAAGAATTAATCAAAAAAAAGGTAAAATCTGAAAAATCTCTGTCAATATTACTTCACCAATTTAATATCCAAGTTTTGATAATTGTGCTATGATCATACAAAAATGTGAACATTAGGAGAAAATGAGTGAATGGTATCTAGGAACTAACTGTATCAGTTTTACAACTGTATGGAAACTCTAAAATGATTTCAAATTAAGTTATAAAAGCATGGTTCAGAAAAATGAAATAGTATGCTAGCTTTTTTTAGGCATTCTACATATAATTTTTAAAACAGCTAATAGATACGACTAAGCCTGTGATTGCTATTTTGTAAGGAAATATACTCCCCAAGAGTTACTGGAGCCAAGAGGCATATATTAAAATTAACTGGGATAGTGATTAATGGCATAATGGAAAAAATAGGTGTTTATTCAAAACTAAATACAATTCTGAAATGTGAAAACTGTTGGGTTAGACCAAGATTTAAAAGAGGGTATTAGAGGTAGGAGTAGTAATGGGAGCAATTTGGAGGTGGGTAAGAGGAGGACTTATTTAGAGAATAGTAACTAAAGATCATCAAATCAGAAAGTGTAAAAGGATAGGAAAAAAATAAAAATCCTATCTCCAGAAAATCAAAACCACAGAGGCAAAATCCATCCTACATCCAAAGAAACATAAAATATAACTCCTGGAGAAAAATGTGTGCTTGTAGATGTGGCTTATAACTGTCCATAGTTAGAAGACTATATGGATGAGAGGAGGTAGCATTCGAATTTGAGATTTTAAGATACATTAAAAATATTTTATTGAATTAGTTTCAATAAAAAGTAATCAATAGTTTCCAGTTCCAGAAGGCTTCGCTTTCATGGATTTTTTTTTTTTCCCTACAGCATCTTATTTCAACTTTAACAATAGTATTCTAATACCTACATTTTATAGATAAGGATGAAAGTTTAAATGACTTGTTCACCATCCTGCGGCCATTTGATAAAAGAGCTGGATCTAAAATCACATTTATCAAGTTCCTTATTCTATACTCTTTTCAATATATTATGCTTCTGTCTGCTTTTTATATCACCTCCTAGTAACACTCCATGTTTTTAGAGAATAAGAGTAAGAAGTAATATTCTGCAATCATAGAATTTAAAAGCTGTAAGGAACCCTAGAGATGAGTTAGTCTAGCTCCAAATTGTTATAGTTCGGAGAAAAAGAACCAGGCTAAAGGTTTGCAATTACTTACCATTTTTGGTGACCAGACCCAAGGAAAGCTAATGAAAAAGAAAACTGGGACAAAACTAAGACATTTGTTTAATGACCTTACTGAAAAATCTCAATTTATAAGAAAAAGGATCACTATAAAATTGCAGACACATTTTTTCCAGAGAAAACAATTCAATTAAATCAATCTAAGGTATGCCATTGTCTAAATCTGTGAATGGTTAGTTCAGCTCTCATGACCACATTGTATTAATAGTAAGTAATTGATACCTACTAGTATCTGCATTTATATCTCATAGCTTCAATTCTAACTTGAAAAAGAATTGGGGGAAAGTGAACATATACTGAAGCATTAAGCGACAGCTGTCATTATAGCAAGAATCTTTCCAGCATTGCTCACTCAAGAAGAAAATTTTAACCATTTCTTCCTTGTTCATCAGAAAAAGACAGGCATGAACTAACTTTGGCATAAAACGGCTTTAAATTGTCCACAGAATTTGAAATTTGACAGGAAAGAGAAGAGACTAGCAGAGTAACTTGATCTGTGTTTCCAGGACAGAATTGCACTCACGCTGATAAACAGTGCAGATATAGACAGATCACTGAGGTTATCCCTGTAAACACTGTGATGTGGGATGTCAGCCTATTTCCCTCCCTTTTCTCCTCCTTCAGCTCCTTTTCCTTTTTCTCCAACTCACCCTCTGTTGTCTCTCTTGCCACTACCCCAGGTCTTGTGTATTTCTCCCAAGCTGCAGTTAGCATAATAGTGAGAAAGACATCTCACTAATCATTTCTGTAACCTTCACAGCTCCGCCTTCTCTAATGCCCACTGTTAGGATTGTTGGAAAGCACAACATGAACCTTGATAAGTAAACTAGCTCTTGAATGAACAAGATACACTCATGCAGTTTCTGTCTCAAAGAAACATAATTACACTTTGAAGGATAACTATTTCTGTGGGTGAAATTCACACCAAATAAGGAAACCAAAGCAGACTCAAAGAGTTGTGCACATTTTCCCGTGATACCTTTTAAAAAAAAAATGCAGTCTTCAAGATGTGTTGGACACAAATATATAATTTTTAGTTTCTTCCAATTGCTAATTTGGTTTTAAATGAATTTATTACTCAATACTTTCCAACCCTTATGGTTCAAATAATATTTGCCATGGAATAATTCTAAGAAAAATTATCAGTTAAGTAGAAAAGCAGAATAATTTCTTATTAGTGAATCCTATTACAACATCTTCTAAGAGAAGCATAATGTAACAAAAGAAACACCATGGTTTGTCTTGTCCAATAAGTAGCTGAATAAGCCCACTAACTGCCTTTATTCTTTATTTACTCTGGGTGGGTATCTTAAACATTGTGAAGAACAACATAAATGCAGTAGCATCTAAAGCCAATAATAATAATAATACATTTTTATATTATTGCAGGAATATATGATACACACATATACACATACATATGTATCAGAACGAACTGTATACATGTTATTATTTTCATTCAAAAAAATCATTGTGAAAAATTGTACATTATTGGTCAAAATACTTAAACAGATTTTTATTTGTGGATTTAAAAACTACAAAACCAGTAATATCATGTAGTAGAAAGTATAGAAGCACAGACTGCGCTCAACCAAAATAATACTAATGATAATTGCTGTCATTGGTTGATGTTTACAGTGTGTTTACCTTTACTCTAAATATGGTTCATGGATTAACTAAGTTAATGATCACAATAACACTATAAGGAAGATATTAAATAATATTATCATTATGCTAATTAATTAAACAGCGTGATCTGATCAGGTTACCTAATCTCTTTCAGCATCTGTCTTTTCACAGAGGATTAAATAAAAAAATATATTTCAATAAACATTTGAGGTCATGGGAAAATATACATCACATATCACATACAAAAAACAATTGGAATACAAAAATAAGTGTTAATATAAATTTGATATATAAAATAAGTATACATACATACAAGTTTGTTATATGATATTTTCCCCTTGTCCACAGCATAGATTCTGGCTAATTCTTCTAAAGTCTATTAGAGGTCACTGACCCTGTAAAGCTCTGCCGTGGCATTCTCTAATCTGGACTACCATCAGTGACAGGTCCACTTAGTCCTAATCAAGAAGATTGTTGTGTTGACTCATATGACAGGTTATCCAACTCGTAAATTAAGGTGATTGAAATTACCGAAAATTGGATGAAATTGACAAAAATATATTGATTTAATGTCATATATGCAATAACATGCTGTTCTTTTTGTAATTTTTCTTTGTATTATTATTCCATATCATGGATCTAGTGTCTGTGGACTGTTTCCTTAAATTCTTTTTCGTGTAAAGGAAATTGAGGTAGTGATTTTTTTAGTCCATTTTAATTGAATGTTAGATAGTTTTATTTAATTCATACCAAATTAGAAGTGATAATTGTAGAAAATGTCACTTTGGATTGAAATTAGATTTTCAATGACATGTCACTTTCAGATCACATATAATCTAGAATGTCATTGAATTGTCTCTTGTATTCCTCTTAAATAATGACAATACTTATTTTGCGTTTTTCACAGCACTCTTACGGTGATTACACTCATCTATATGTGAAATAACATGGAAATATTAACTATTTATCTTAGCCTGGCTATTCTTTTTTGTGGATATTCAAATAGGATTAAACATGTAAGGATTTCATTAAGATAAATGCCTATGAAAGAAAATGAGAAGGGAATTATGGAAGACTGAGACAGTCATCAGACTGTGATGAGGTAGGACTCTTGAGTGAAATAGAGAAAGAAAGTGGATGAAAGTATCCTAGACTTCAAGGCTTGTAGGGAATCTTTGAGTCAAAGCTGACCTTCAGAAGAGTACCACGACTACCAGAGAAGGATCTACTTTAGCATTGCTACAGTGCTCAGTCATTGGCTGAAGGCAGCCCATGGGAAGTGCAGCCTCACTACAAATGCAGTAATGAATTTAGAGCTCAGTAGCTACGGCTCTTGGCCAATTAGGCTCTTCCAATTGTAGTTGGAAGTCTGAGAAACACATTTTCATGAACACTACATACTCGGTCATTTTTATTTAAAATTATAGTCAAAGTTAGCGTGTTAAATTTGAATGATTTGTATTGTTGGCTTTAGGAAAGTTTCCCACCTTTTAGATCAATAGTTTTACAAGTATATGGTGGGTTTACCCTGCTTTTTGTTTAACCCTTAGAAAACAAATGTATTTTCCTTAAGAGTTATTGCTATGTACTAAATTATAATGAAGACTTGCAATGATATATGATGAGGAGGAAAATTGCATTTACCATATTATTTTCTTAACCCTCATATTTGCTATCTTTTGAAATTGCATATATATTCTGCTACATATGAAATTATGAATGGAAGAAAATGATGAATATCATTTATTCACCCCACTATATTAGTTACTGTATGGCTTCAGGGAAAACATCCAGTTATTATCTTTAAGATTTTCCACTTCTTTTTCATTCTCTCCCTTGATTATTAAAACACAAACACAAGCAGCAATATAATTTGAATTATATCTGTACTTTGCAGGGGATTTTAAATTCTTGTGGTGAAGCAAGTCCCTGTCTAAAAAAACTAAGAATCAAAAAAAAAAAAAAGGAAGCATATTAACTCAAGATTTGCTTTATTTGTCTTTTGTTGCTGAGATTTTTATGTATAATGTCAGTCATTTGTAAATGTTTTTAAAACTAAAAACAGAAGGGAGACATTTTTCACAGCATTTAAGCAGGAACAATTGAGTAAAAATTATCCAGTCCATTGGAAAATACATCCAGTTTTCTTTAAGGAGTTCAGTTGTTTTAAAATCAGAATAAGTAAAATAGTAGATATTAAAATTTATACTCTTCAATTATCGATAATAATGTCTACTAAAATTATAGCTTGCATGAGGTTTGGAGACCTTTTGGTCTCAAAATTTATAATGTTATAATTTTCCATTAAACCAACTGTTTTGTAAGTTTTCCTGTTAATAGGGTAGTAGGAGATGGAAATTATTGCTGTTAAGCAGTCTAAAATATAATACCCTTAAAGCATATTTGAACGCGGGCTTTGGGGGGGGGGCCCAGGGGCACCTTCGTTACCTTAACCTTTTTTCCCCCCTTATTTTGTTGAATTAAAGGAAAAAAAATATAATACCCTTAAAGAGTATGAGTCCAAGACCCTGCCTGGAAAACCAAATACATTGGCAGGGTATCACTATGTGCCTCAGGAGTTTCACATATGGTCCTTAGGTCTCTGAGGCTATTTGAAAGAAATTCAAAAGACCAATAGACTCAACTACTGGAAGAGACAATCCAAACCACACACAAACACACACACACGTATATGTGTGTGTGCATGCAAAACATACATATATACACATACATGTATGTGTGTGCATAAAACATACATATATATACATGTACATATACATATATATATCTTTTAACAAACTTACTTTAGCAAACTCCTACTCAGGACTTTATATATATGTAT
>NW_012149730.1:7116628-7117173 GCF_000956105.1 Propithecus coquereli | reverse complement strand
CTACAGCAAAGTGGTTTTGATCATCATTCAGTTATCTACTCGATACCATTCGAATATCATCTCCTCTGAGATAACTTCTCTGACTAATTTATCTAAAATACCTTCTCATCTCCTGCTCCTTATATATTTTTTATTTATTTCAGCATCTTGTTTTATTGTCTTTATAGCACTTATCATTGTATGAAATTGATTTATTCTTTTCATTATTTATTGTCCTCCTTCCACTTAAAAGGATATGTGCACCATGAGAGGTAGCCACCTTACCCTTAGAGCCTAAACAGTGTAACAATGTGATTGAAAAAAAAGAAAAAGACTTCCCTGTATTTGGAAATTAATTATTTGAAGTTATATGGACTCTGTCCTTGTACTTCAATGAAAATTAACTTAACAAACTGATGAGCTAGAAAACCATGATATTGATTATGTGCTAGTAATCCCTATCGTATATTACTTCAGAAATTAACGGAAGAATTTCTGGTATTTACCCTGAAAATTAAATCCCTTTTCAGTTTGCCTTTCTTCAAATGGAGGGTTTTATAATATCA
>NW_012149730.1:7113748-7114235 GCF_000956105.1 Propithecus coquereli | reverse complement strand
CTACAGCAAAGTGGTTTTGATCATCATTCAGTTATCTACTCGATACCATTCGAATATCATCTCCTCTGAGATAACTTCTCTGACTAATTTATCTATAATACCTTCTCATCTCCTGCTCCTTATATATTTTTTATTTATTTCAGCACCTCGTTTTATTTTCTTTATAGCACTTATCATTATATGAAATTGATTTATTCTTTTCATTATTTATTGTCCTCCTTCCACTTAAAAGGATATGTGCACCATGAGAGGTAGCCACCTGACCCTTAGAGCCTAAATCAGTGTAACAATGTGATCAAAAAAAAAAAGAAAAAGACTTCCCCGTATTTGGAAATTAATTATTTGAAGTTATATGGTCTCTGTCCTTGTACTTCAATGAAAATTAACTTAACAAACTGATGAGCTAGAAAACCATGATATTGATTATGTGCTAGTAATCCCTATCACATATTACTTCAGAAATTAAAGGAGGAATTTCTGGTATTTA
>NW_012149730.1:7110954-7112142 GCF_000956105.1 Propithecus coquereli | reverse complement strand
TATGTTTCTTGAGTCCAACAGTGCAAAGTTAAACCCCCCCTATATTTCAAGGGATAAAAAATTCCCTCCATGGAGAGAAAGAATTCATACCATGTAGAGCATGGAACAAACAGATAATCATCATAAATGTGGGTAAGATAACATCAGCTAATATTTTTGTAAATCCTTAAAGACCAAATATGAGCTGGCATATTAATTTGGCATGACTGGGAGCCCCAGAAGCAAAGGCAGTTTACAATTAATATCAAGATATTTTCAACAGGCCTCCACTGAGTGTTCATAAGAAAGATTAGGAGTAAGACCTGGGTCTGGAGAGAGACACTGCTTGGTGGCACAGGTATGCAGGATAGGGTCAGGTGCTACTTGAAGATGGAAATGAAGCTCTGCCTGCTTTCCTGGTCACTTTCCTCATAAGAATTAAAGGCTGACAGTATACAAGCAGCAAATCATTTCACCCATAGCACTCATACAAATCCACTGAATCTGGTGGAATGCAACAAAGAAAATTAATTTGCTTTGGGGAGATAGGTAGAAAGCACTTTCAAACACACAACACAGCAATGATTCATTGTTGATGAAGAAAGGTAAAAGAAAAAACCATCTGCCCTTAGGCCCAAGATTATATGCGATATCAAGGAGAGTTTGCTAGTGCAGATGTTCAGGTAGAAATATCTCTCCTGCATAAGACTAATCACAGGTGGATGGCGGAGTTTAGCTGCAATGGAAAAGTCGGGCAAGAATGCTGAGGAACCCCTACCCCTTAGGCCCAGGTACGAAGGGCTTCCCTATGCTTCAACCTGATCCAGGAGAATAAACTGTACCTGCTGGTCCCTCTATTCAGTTAGTCCTAAGGAACAAGCAGCACTAGTCTTTTACTAAGGGGATGATAGAATCATGGGGAGAAACCTCCTCCATGGCACAGGTGTGCAGCAATTGCTGAAAACTGAGAGTGGAGCAGGAACCCTGAAAAAAAAAAAAAAAAATCCTCTAGCCCTGCAATCCCTGTTCCAAGAATAATGTAACAGCTGCCCAGCAGCAACTGACCACATTAATGACCCGACAGAAGAGGAGTTATGCTCAGGTATAACTGCTATTTACCTCATTTTTTTCTGATCCTCTCCAAACAGTATCTGCAGCTGAATCAAAAATTAAACAATTCACACAAAAGCAAAAAAAAAAAAGCCCATA
>NW_012149730.1:7108247-7108833 GCF_000956105.1 Propithecus coquereli | reverse complement strand
TTCTATGTTCTTGCTAATTTTTTGTCCAGTTGTTTTATTGGTTGTTAAGAAAAGGATGTTGAAGACTACAACGATAATTATATTAATACATTCGTCTGTCTTCTGTCAGTTATATTAGCTTTTATTTAACAAACAATTGACTCTTTTTTTTTATTTCAGCATATTATGTGGGTACAGATGCCCAGGTTACATATGTTGTCCTTGCCCCCTCCCCCCACAATTGATTCTTAAACAATGTGGGAATTAAAGACATCAACTCTTGCATAGTTGAAAATCCAGGCATTACTTTTGACTCCCCCAAAATTTAACTACTGATAAACAACTGTTGACCAGAAGCCATACTAGTAACAGTTGATTAAGACATGGTGTATATGTATTATATATTGTGTTCTTATAATAAAGTAAGCTAGAGAAAAGAAAACATTAAGAAAATCAGAAGGAAGAGAAAATATATTTACTGTTTATTAAGTGGAAGTAGATCATCATATAAGTCTTCATTCTCTTTGGCTTCAAGTAAGCTGAAGAGGAGGAGGAAGGGGAGGGGTTGGTCTTGCAGTCTCAGAGGTGGCAGAAGCAGAAGAAAATC
>NW_012149730.1:7106137-7107481 GCF_000956105.1 Propithecus coquereli | reverse complement strand
GCTATTTTCTTCCTCAATGTTTCATAGTTCTCCCGGCAGAGGTCTTTTACCTCCTCAGTTAAATATATTCCTAGATACTTTATTTTTTTTGTTCCTATTGTGAAGGGAAGTGAGTCTTTGATTTGGTTCTCGGTACGACTGCTGTTGATGTATATGAAGGCCTCTGATTTGTGTGTATTGATTTTATATCCTGAGACTTTACTGAATTCATTTATCAATTCCAGGAGCCTCTTGGTTGAATCCATGGGGTTTTCTAGATATAATATCATGTCATCAGCAAATAGTGAGAGTTTGATCTCTTCTGTTCCCATTCGTATGCCTTTAATTCCACTCTCTTGCCTGATTGCTGTGGCCAGGACTTCCAGCACTATGTTGAATAGAAGTGGAGATAGTGGGCAACCTTGTCTGGTTCCAGTTCTAAGTGGGAATGCTTTCAATTTTTCCCCATTCAGTATGATGTGGGTATTGGGTTTGTCATAAATGGCTTGTATCATTTTTAGGTAAGCCCCATCTATGCCTATTTTGTTAAGCGTTCTTATCATAAGAGGGTGTTGAATTTTGTCAAATGCTTTTTCTGCATCTATTGAGAGAATCACTCTGCTCTCTTTTCACTTGTCATCATGCTCATTTTGTTCCTCTATTCATGTGTGTTTTTTCTCAAAGTGCTTATTAAGGCTTTCTTTTCATCTATGCTTTTAAGCAATTTGCTTATGATAGGTCTTGAAGTAGTTTTCTTCATGTCTCTTTTGTTCAAAGTACATGAGATTCTTCTATTATGGGTTTGTGATTTTCATCAAATTCATAAAAATTTCAATCACTGTTTCTTTGATATTTTTTCCATAATCCCATTCTCTACTTTAGGAACTCTAATTGCATGTACATTAGTCCACTTAAGACTTTCTCATTGTTAACTGATATTCTGTTCATTATTATTATTTTCTCTTACTGTTTGTATTTTTTTTCTTTTTTTTCTATTTCAGCATATTATGGGGGTACAGATGTTTAGGTTACGTATGTTGCCCTTGCCCCCTCTCCCTCCCGAGTCCAAGATTCAAATATGCCCATCCCTCGGGTGGTGTGCATTGCACTCTTTATGTATGCATATACCCGTCACCTCCTCCCCCCATCCCCCTCCTCTCCCCTGCCCAACATCCAATAGATGCTATTCTTATATGTACACTTATGTGTTGATCAGTTAATACCAATTTGATGGTGAGTACATGTGGTGCTTTTCTTTCCATTCTTGGGGTACTTCACTTAGTAGAATGCATTCCAGCACTATCCAGGAGTATACAAGAGGTGTTATATCACCATTGTTACTAAAAACTGAATAGTACTCCATGG
>NW_012149730.1:7105277-7106087 GCF_000956105.1 Propithecus coquereli | reverse complement strand
GGTTCCAGTTCTAAGTGGGAATGCTTTCAATTTTTCCCCATTCAGTATGATGTGGGTATTGGGTTTGTCATAAATGGCTTGTATCATTTTTAGGTTAGCCCCATGTATGCCTATTTTGTTAAGCGTTCTTATCATAAGAGGGTGTTAAATTTTGTCAAATGCTTTTTCTGCATCTATTGAGATAATCATAAGGTTTTTGGTTTTGCTTCTGTTAATGCGGTGAATTATGTTTATAGATTTGTGTATGTTGAACCATCCCCGCATCTCTGGAATGAAGCCTACTTTGTCATGATGGATTATTTTCTTAATAAGCACCTGGATTTGGTTAGCTAGAATTTTGTTGAGAATTTTTGCATCTATATTCATAAGGGATATTGGTCTGTCGTTTTTCTTTTTTGTTGCGTCCTTTCCTGGTTTTGGTATCAGGGTTATGTTGGCTTCATAAAATGTGTTGGGGAGGAATCCATCCTTCTCGATGCTGTGGAATAATTTCTGCAGGATAGTCACCAGTTCTTCTTTGTAGGTGTGGTAAAATTCGGGTTTGAAACCATCTGGTCTGGGACTTTTCTTTTTTGGAATGTTTCTTATTGCTGTTTCAATTTCAGTCCTTGTTATTGGTCCTTTCAGGAATTCTATTTCTTCCTGTTTCAGCCTAGGGCGGTTGTGTGCTTCTAAAAATTTGTCCATTTCCTCCACATTCTCCTGTTTGTGTGCATAAAGTTTTTTGTAATATTCATAAATTATATCTTGAATCTTCATGGCATCAGTGGTAACTTCTCCTTTTTTTTTTTTTTTAGACAGTGTCTCATT
>NW_012149730.1:7104515-7105178 GCF_000956105.1 Propithecus coquereli | reverse complement strand
TTCATCTATGCTTTTAAGCAATTTGCTTATGATAGGTCTTGAAGTAGTTTTCTTCATGTCTCTTTTGTTCAAAGTACATGAGATTCTTCTATTATAGGTTTGTGATTTTCATCAAATTCATAAAAATTTCAATCACTGTTTCTTTAATGTTTTTTCCATAATTCCCATTCTCTACTTTAGGAACTCTAATTGCATGTACATTAGTCCACTTAAGACTTTCTCATTGTTAACTGATATTCTGTTTATTATTATTATTTTCTCTTACTGTTTGTATATTTTTTCTTTTTTTTCTATTTCAGCATATTATGGGGGTACAGATGTTTAGGTTACGTATGTTGTCCTTGCCCCTTCTCTCTCCCGAGTCCAAGTTTCAAATACGTCCATCCCTCGGGTGGTGTGCATTGCACTCTTTATGTATGCATATACCCGTCACCTCCTCCCCTCTTCCCCCTCCTCTCCCCTGCCCAACATCCAATAGATGCTATTCTTATATGTACACTTATATGTTGATCAGTTAATACCAATTTGATGGTGAGTACATGCGGTGCTTGTCTTTCCATTCTTGGGATACTTCACTTAGTAGAATGCATTCCAGCACTATCCAGGAGTATACAAGAGGTGTTATATCACCATTGTTACTAAAAACTGAATAGTACTCCATGG
>NW_012149730.1:7103802-7104084 GCF_000956105.1 Propithecus coquereli | reverse complement strand
TTTTAGTAGAGACAGGGTCTCGCTCTTGCTCAGGCTGGTCTCGAACTCCTGACCTTGAGCGATCCACCTGCCTCGGCCTCCAAGAATGCTAGGATTACAGGCCTGAGGCACCGCGCCCGGCTGTAACTTCTCCTTTTTTGCTCTTGATGGGGCTTATTAGGGATTTTTCTTTTCTGTTTTTCGTTATTTTAGCCAAAGGTGTGTCAATTTTGTTTATTTTTTCAAAGAACCAACTTTTTGTTTTATTAATCTCCCATATAGTTTCCCTGTTGTCAATTTCAT
>NW_012149730.1:7098031-7099247 GCF_000956105.1 Propithecus coquereli | reverse complement strand
GACCACACCCTTTATGATGAATCAGTAGATGCAGTAAAAGGGTGTGCAGGATGACTTCCCTGTCAGTAAGTGGCACATGCAGGGAGGAGCAAGCAGCAGTACTGTTTTTGGATCCTGTAGCTAGCTCTTATTCCTTTAGAGAGGCCCTCTTGTGCCTTGGGTGGTGAATGGGGCCCTGGGATTTCCAGGTGTGTCCTTATTCTCCACCTCAGTGGGATGAGTGAGTCTGGGTGGGGCTGGGTTGGGTAAGCCTGCCCTCTGGCTCCACAACTGCTGTTAGCAGGGTCAAAGGTCTAGTCTTTGTTTCTGTGCAAAGCTGCCAGGTGGGGCTGAAATGGCTCTGCTCAGCTGAAAGTTTGGGCTTGGGGGCTGGGGCTGTCCAAACCCGCACTCTGGAGCAGGACTCGCTCCTTTCCACTCTTGCCCTCTCCGTGGCCTCTCCTAAGCCTCTGTCAGCAAGCGGGAACTCAGGCCGGTGGCTCTCCCCTGGCTGTGACGTGGGCCGGGAGGTTCCCTACCCAGGATGGTAACCTGAGCTGTCCTTATTCTTCCCCTCAGTGGGGGCAGGACCGGGAGTGAGTCTGGGTGGGGCTGGGTTGGGTAAGCCTGGCCTCTGGCTCCACAACTGCTGTTAGCAGGAGTCAAACGTTTGTTCTTTGTTTCTGTGCAAAGCTGCAGGGTGGGGCTGAAATGGTTCCAGTCAGCTGAAAGTCTGGGCTTGGGGGTGGGGCTGTCCAAGACCCGCACTCTGCAGCAAGTCTTTCTCCCCTCCACCCTCCCCCTCTCCGTGGCCTCTCCCAGGCCTCTGCCCACAAGCAGGACCTCAGGCTGGTGGCTCTCCCCTGGCTGTGACGTGGGCCGGGAGGTTCCCTACCCAGGATTGTCGCCTGAGCTGGGTGCACAGCCCTCTTTTGGGAGGAGGGTTGCCGCTCAGCCATTCTGAGCTGCCCCTGAAGGCACCCAATCCTCAGTAGGGTCTTTCACAGATCTCCCTTCTGTGCCCTGGGGCAGTGCGATCCTGACCTGGGTGTACAGGGTTTGTTCTGCCTGCCTGTCCCCTGGGCCCTGGAGATCAATCCCTGACCCTGCCGGGGGGAGGGGTGCTGGTCTTGAAACACCTACAGGGTGCCCAAGCTGGATCGATTTCACTCCACCTCAGGATTTGCCCCGCTCTCCTGGAGTCCCCAGGCAACCAGCACCTGGGAGGGCTGGCAGG
>NW_012149730.1:7087781-7088499 GCF_000956105.1 Propithecus coquereli | reverse complement strand
TTTTTCTTTTTTTAAGCCATTATTTACTCCAACTGCAATGGGTACATGTTTATACCAAATCAGTGTTGCTGACTTGTCTGTTTGACTTAGAGGCCCAAACAATGACATTTCAGCAAGTAGGCATATGTTAGTAAGGGATGTCAATTATTTTCTGAAAATCAATCACTAAATTATCCTTTATATTTGCTAACAAAATTAAAACTATAGAGTTAATGCAATAGAGTGAAAAAATCTGGCTATGGATTAAATCCTTGCTCTTTCTCTTCTTGGTTTGAGATTAAAAAACAAAATATATAAAGTGACTATAACTACATTATATGACCTACCTGTTACGTAGTTCTCAATAAGTATCAGTTTTTTATTTTAATGCACTATGTAGTAAAGTTCATAAATATTAAACATGATGACATTAACAATTACTAAATTATTACAAAATCTACATCTAGAGCAAGAATTTTAAAGACAAATACCTAAATACATTTACACAATTAGATACTTTCATCATAAATATCACTATCCAGTAAATGTAATGTACACTTTCACATATGTACACACATTCAAGGACTAAGGATATTTTTAGGTCTAAGCCTAATTTCAAAATCAAAATTCTCCAGAAATTTTTATGGAATATGAAGTTTCAATTAATTTGGTAATAATGTCCTCTCCCCACCAAAGCTTTTCAATCACTGCATTTAAGTTCTGAAATGGATGTTCTTTC
>NW_012149730.1:7085462-7087731 GCF_000956105.1 Propithecus coquereli | reverse complement strand
TAGGTGGTATAATTGTCTATCAAATAGATCTACATACTAGTCCCCATAACCTATGAATATGTTACCCCATATGGCAAAAGAGAGTTGGATGTTGTGATTAAATTAAGGAATTTGAGATGGGGGGATTATCCTGGATTATACGTGTGAGTGTATGTAATCACTAAGGTCCATATAAAGGAATACATGGAAGCAGGAATGCCAGAGTCCGAGAGGGAGATGTGGCAATGGTAGCATAGTTTGGAGTAAGCCTATAGAGCCTTTACAGGGCAGGCAGTTGGGCTAACACCTTGAGTTTAGCCCAGAGAGGCTGCTTTGGGATTTCTAACCTTCAGAAATGTAAGAGAATGAATTTATGTTGTGTTAAGCCCCTAAATTTTGGTGATTTGTTATAGCAGCAATAGGAAACTAATAAACTCTCCAAAGAGACATCTCTTGTTACCCTGAACTACAGTTTTTGTGCAAAATACTTTTTCCCTAAGGGGCTATAAACTTTTTGAGGTCTGCTTCTGTGCCATATATATCTTATCCATAGTAATAAGCATCATGTTGCTTAACATAGTTTGTTTTACCCTGTATGTTTTAAATATAAAACTTAATCTCACCAGAAATCCAGCCCATGCACTGGAAGGTTCCCAATAAATAATAATACTAAGTATTAACAGAGAAAAGATTGTGTCATAAATAAAAAATCTATTAAGTCTAATGAGAATATATTCAGTATAAACTATTAAACTTTCCATCATTTTCTGAGCTCATCTTTCTAACATTTCAACTTTGGATTGACTCTAGTGTCTTGAGCAAAAAATATTGAAAATATTACATATTTGTGCAAGAATATTACTACTGGCTTTAATGGGAAAATGTAAATATTAGGGTTTTTTTCCATGGTTTTTCTGAATTTGAAGTTAATAATGAAAATATATTGGTCGAGTTTGAGAGATTGAGCCCTCC
Source organism: Propithecus coquereli (assembly GCF_000956105.1). Taxonomy (NCBI): domain Eukaryota; kingdom Metazoa; phylum Chordata; class Mammalia; order Primates; family Indriidae; genus Propithecus; species Propithecus coquereli. The sequence continues at coordinate 7,086,780 of NW_012149730.1, read as the reverse complement.
CAGTTTTAGAGAAGTTGAAAAGAATTTTCTAAAAGTCTGGCTTGTGTTTAAGGTCCTTAAATTTCCATTGTAAAATTACAATGTGTGGGGGTGAAGTAATTGGACTTACTTTTCATTTTTGTGGAGAGAAAAAGCTGTGATGGGGGGTGGGAATTTTGAGGGGAGAAGAAACCTGAGAGGGGTTTACATCACTAAATAGACTTCCCAAACAAGCATCATGCCTCGGAAAGTTATCTAAAAGGACAGAAGTTAAGTGTACATTGAAGTGCCCCGGAACTGAATTCCAGGCCACATTTATCCAGCTTCATGCTGTAGAATTATAGGTCATCTTTTCCTCATGGAACTACACTGTGTGAACATCTTCTTATAATATTCAGGAAACCTAGTGAGGCAGTGGTGAGAAATCTTCATATCCATCTAGGGAGAGCAGCAAAAATGACCAAGTCATATTGAATATGACATAAGACATTGAAATTCATGTGATTATACCTTGTAAATATCCAATTAAAAATGGTAAAGTTATTGTTGGGAGAGACTTCTCCGTAAGTCTTTCCTGTTTCTGCATGTCTTGTAAGCTTTTGTTCTAGACTAACTATTCAAGGATGTTGAAAGAGTAAACAGCCTTGAAAGATTGGGATAGTATTTCCCTCCAGAGAAAAGGCAGGTTAACTTGATGTTAATGGAAATAATATCTCAACATACGGCAAGGTTTGGACTGTTTTTTGGGCAGTCTTATTGTAGAAGAAGTCAAGGTTTTCTACATGTGCAGCATCTTCCTGTGCTGTTCCATGTCATCGCTGTGACATTAGGTGGGACAAGGAGAATTGGCATGAACGTGAAGCTCATGCTGCTTGCTGTGCAGCAAGTAATAAAGTCCTTTGTTTCTGACCTAGGAGAGCATGTCTTTTGCCTGCATCCATGAATCTATGGCACACTAATTTCTGTGGCAGGGAATAATCTCAGATCCTACACATTTAACTGAGTTGACATTCACCTGAGTTGTTTTTTCATTGGTAAATTGAGGCTTCTCGTACTCATTGATTTCATTCAGATCTATAATTGTATGCTTATGTACTATGGCATAAATTATATTAATATGGAGACTCAGTAATTCTCAAAATGTGTTCCTGAGACCATTTTCAGGAGAATCTCCAAGTATGTATCTTAAGTATGTATACCCCCTGGGTCAAGTACTAGACATTGTAACAAAATCTTTAAGAGTAGGCCGGGCGTGGTGGCTCACGCCTGTAATCCTAGCACTCTGGGAGGCCGAGGCAGGTGGATCACTCAAGGTCAGGAGTTCAAGACCAGCCTGAGC
>NW_012149730.1:7082753-7085412 GCF_000956105.1 Propithecus coquereli | reverse complement strand
GGATTTGCCCCGCTCTCCTGGAGTCCCCAGGCAACCAGCACCTGGGAGGGCTGGCAGGTAGGGAGCTCACAGTCTGAGTACCCCTCAGTCTGCTGTACGGCCCCAAAAGGAAAGGTCCCGTTCCTTAGAGATGCCTCCGTGTTGTGGCTAAATTGTCTCTCTGGGCACCCATGGGTAGGGAAGGGGAAGGAGAGGATGGAGTAATATGGTATGTGCCAATAGGCTCATGTCTGCATCTGGGGAGGTGCCCGGAGGGAGCTGGGAATCTGGCTCCGTGTCAGCAAGAGGCCACTGGTCACTGGCGACAGCCGTCTCTGGGCTGGTGTCAGCAGGTCTCTCCAACCACTCAGGAGCCACCAGCCATCCGAGATGCAAGGGAGGGGGACGTTCACCGCTGCACCTACCCTTTTCGCTGGTCTCCAAGCCTCTCGGGACCTTTCTCCTTCCAGTTCTCCTCTGCAACGTCTTCTCGTGGAGTCTCCTGTAGTTTCAGGCACCCTTCCTTCCAACCCTCACCCAATCTATGTTTCTCTGCTGGCTTATTTTTTTCTCTTTCTTCTAAAATTCGTCTTTTTTGCAGAGACACTGTTACTGGTGGCTTTTCTCGTCCACCATCTTGGCTCCTCCCCTATTGTTTGTATTTTTTTAGTAAAATTTTTATTCCTATTTATTCAAGTTCACTAACTCTTCTGCAATTTCTATCTGACATTCACCCCATCTAGTATATTTTTATATCAGAGATTTTAATTTTCATCCCTAGAAACGTGATTTTTTATGTCGTTCATGTCTCCACTTAACTTTTTGAACATGTTGAATAGTTTTAACAATTTTTTAAATTTATTTGCTAATTCTAACAACTTTGTCCCCTATGGATATGTTTCAATTCATTGCTTCTTCACATGTCTCTTAATTCTTTATTGAATACCATAGACTGTGAATTTTATTTTTTAGGGTGCTAGATATTTTGTATTCTTTTTTTTTTATTTCAGCATATTATGGGGGTAAAAATGTTTAGGTTACATATATTGCCTTTGTTCCACCCGAGTCAGAGCTTCAAGAGTGTCCATCGCCCAGACAGTGTGCACTGCATGAATGTTATGGCTATATATGCACCTAAGTGTTCATCAGTTAGTACCAATTTGATGGTGAGTACATGTGGTGCTTGTTTTTCCATTCTTATAATACTTCACTTAGTAGAATGGGCTCTCGGTTGGAGATATTTTGTATTCTTATAAATTTTTTGAGCTCTATTCTGCAATGAAGTTGGATTTCTGGAGGTAGTTTGATTCTTTCTGCTTCAGCTTTTAATATTGGTTAGATGGGATTGGAGCAGTGCTCAGATTAGGGCTTATTATTCCTCTCTACTGTGACACTGCACTTCTGTGTACCACACTCAATCTTCCCTGAATTATGAAGCTTTCCAGTATTCCTGATGGAAACTAGCACTATTCCTGCCCTACATGGGCATCAGGAGCTAACCACTTTGAGTGTTTTGTTCCCCAGCCTCAGGCAGGTTTCTCACACACATATATGATCAGTACTCCGTTGAATACTTGAGGAGGACTTTCTCCAGATCTCTGGAATTCTCTCTCTGTGAAGCTCCTTGCTGTGTTGTACTCTGCTTTTCAAACTTAAGCAATCTTGGTCTCCCTGGACTCTCAGCTCCATCTCCTCAGGGAATTTTTCATGCTCTGCCTGAGTACCTACTTTATAATATGACTTGAAAACACTCTCCCTAGGGTAAAGCTCAGACAATCTTAGCACCCCCGTGCTTTTTTCATCTTACTCATGTTCTTCATTGACTGATGTCTTTGAAAACAATTATTTTATATATTTTGTCTGTTTTTTGGCTGTTTCAGGTGGAAGAATGAATCCATCTCTATTACCCCATCTTTGTCGGGAGCATAAGTTAACATTAAGCTTTTAAAGCTGAAAGAATTACATGCTGGATTGTTACACCGTTTCTATATTTTTCTGTAATTTTTATGAATTACATGTTATTTTAAGATGTGATTAAAATAACAAATTAGCTTTAGTTAGGAGATACAACTTTGATGCTCAAGTCTACATTATAGCAATTGGTAGGAATAATAAAACAAGAATAATCAAAACAACATCATGTTGTTATTGCTTAATAACTGATGGGACCATGACATGACAGCATCTTAGACACTGGAAAACATGAATATTCATTCAGATCACACTGTGACATCAGAAAGAAGCTTCAAGGGTATGCCCTTTCCAGTCTTTTGACTTCAAGGCAGACAGCAGTGTCAAAATATTAGCATATTGTGATAAGAAGCTCACCTGCTTCTTTCTGCCTTTGAAATTATTATCAAGTTTTGGAATGGGATGTAGTCATCACACTTAAGCTATGGATGTTAACCTGTGAACAGAATATTAGCAAACAAGCTAAGAAATCAATAAGCAGTCAGCAAGTTCAGTAGCTTTTATACCGGATGACTTTAAGGGGAACTACTCTTTCATTAACAGAATTTTTCACTAGAGTAATAAAAAAATGTTCCAAGGCTTCTCTTTATTTAGGTAGATTAGCAGTTTGCCTTCATGAGGAAATATGAGAAAGCACAGAGGTTCTCTTCCTCCTCTCTTTCTAAATGGCCTAGTTCAGTTCTAACAGTATTTTTTTTATTTTTAAAAA
>NW_012149730.1:7066630-7075184 GCF_000956105.1 Propithecus coquereli | reverse complement strand
CCAGACTCTGATAAATAATGTAATATTCAATGTCCCCATGGAAACGGAGTTTTCAAAATAAGTCCTAATAATGTTCATGGCTTACTAACAAGACCATTGGACTTCTTGAAATGGTTTTCCTAATTCTAACAATATTCACAGAATAAGAAAAGTATCAAATATACATACGTTTTGGCATTATGCAATATTTCTGTGTTTAAATGTCCAGAAAAAGGCACAACATTCACATGTGGATTATTTCAAAGTAAAATTTTATTTTATCATTTCATGAGATTGTTTATTTATTAGAGACAAGATCTTGCTCTATTGTCCAGGCTGGAATGCAGTGGCTCGATCATAGCTACCTGAAGCCTTTAATTCCTGGGCTTAAGCAATCCCCCTGCCTTAGCCTCCCAAGTAGCTGGGACTAAAGGTGTACAATACCATGACGGGCTATTTTTTTTTTTTTTTAATTTTTTGGAGAGACGGGGTCTCACTATGTTGCCCAGGCTGGTTTTGAATTTCTAGACTTAAGTGATCCTCCCACCTTGACCTTCCAAAGCACTGGGATTGCAAACATAAGCCACCTTGCCCAGCCGCAATAAAATTTTAAATCCTTATTTACTTATTCTTATATCTGAGTACAGATGATATAATAGATTTTAAATTTACTCTGAGAATCAGAAATTCTATATAACATCACCAATGCTTTTCTTAAAGGCAAAATTCCAAATTTACACCTAAATGGTAAGATCCTCACATTCTCTTTTCACAATAGAGAAAGAGAACATACCATGTATTTTAACCTATGCCATAAGGAAGATAAAGTAAACTCAATTTGGACATTTGGGAAAATTATATTACTACAACCCATTTATTTATTTATGAATTAATCGGTTATTCACTGGGCACACATTTTTATTCAATATCTAATATGCACTAGGTCTCTTAGTGTTTGTCCAGTGTGCTAGGTTGAGAAAAATATTTTATAGTCAGCATCTACATTATCTTGCATTTCTCTCTTTTCATAAGGAACTTGATACCTCAGTAACTTCCTCTAACTCTAGCTGCAATATCAGAGATTTGTTTGAGATGACACACTGTGCCAAATTGAGCATAATCCAATCTCAGCATTCATGACACAACTAATGAGTGCTATAGAAGGTCAAAACAGGGAGATCAATATGTACTAGAGTTATTTGGAAGTTGACAGATTTAATATGGCTTTAGAGGATTGCAAGGTTAGGATTGGCAGAGAAGAGGAAGATCACTTCACTGAGAAGCATAGCCCTAGCAATATGATTAGTTCTCATTTAGGAAGAAAAAAAGGCTCAAAAATAAAATTGAAGGCTTCTATTATGGGAGTAGCAGTATAAATATGAAAAAAATGGACAAAGGAAAAAGAAAAATAATTTCTTTGTAGCAAAAGATTTATTTATTTATTTATTTATTATTCCAGGGTTTTGTGAGGGTACAAACATTACACTTTTTTTTTGAGACAGAGTCTTGCTTTTGTTGCCCGGGCTATAGTGAGTGCCGTGGCATCAGCCTAGCTCACAGTAACCTCAAACTCCTGGGCTCAAGCGATCCTCCTGCCTCAGCCTCTGGAGTAGCTGGGACTGCAGGCATGTGCCACCATGCCCGGCTAATTTTTTCTATTTATATTTTAGTTGTCCAATTAACTTCTTTTTATTTTTAGTAGAGACGGGGTCTCGCTCTTGCTCAGGCTGGTCTCTAACTCCTGAGCTCAAACAATCTACCCCCCTTGGCCTCCCAGAGTGCTAGGATTACAGGCGTGAGCCACCGCGCCCGGCCCGAAATAATTTTTTAAATAAGCCTTCAATCCATATCATGTACTTCATTTTAGTGGCGGAGCATAGGAAGGTTGGGTCAGTCTTGGTTACATTAGAAGCATAAAGTAGGATGACAATCATCAAAGTCAGAAAGCTCATGTCAGTTTAAGACCAGGGAGACATGTACAGGTTCAAAACCAGAGGCAGAATCACTGGCAGTGAGCCAGGTGGACAAAGACGCATGTGGCTACAAGATGAAAATGTCTGCCAACATGCCTGGGATGGTTGGGAGTCCAGCAGTTAGTCATGGGCTTCACTGTGTAGGTGTCCTGGCTAAAGTTAACTGCAGATATCTAGCAAGGAAAAGTTGAAATTGTCTTCTTTTTAAAATGAATAATATTCCTAAAATATCTCCCCAATTTAAATATCTAAAAAGGATAAGTGTTTCTGCATCACTAAGATCTAATGAAAATAAGTTTACAATTTTTTTCAAATATTATTTTCAATATTTTATTTTATTCAAAAGAATTTCCATAAGAAAATTTAATATACAAAGCACCAAACGTGTGAAAATATATGGTGTACAATCAATGTTCATTTCATCCACACTGTATACTTAGCACCTTGTTGAATTTTTTTAATGGATTTAAATTGCTTTTTTTATTATTTCAAAGTATTACAGGGGTACAAATATTTTTAGTTACATGAATCATTTTTATAGTGCTTAAGTCATGGTTATAAGTGTGTCCAACACTCAGATAGTGTTCATTGTACCCCTCAGGTAGGTTTTTACCAATTCCCTCTTTCCTCCTCCCCCTTGCTTCATTTCCATTGAGTTTTACTACTTTCCTATGCACACGTGTGCTCATTGGTTAGTTCCAGTTTAATAGTGAGTACATTTGGTGTTTGTTTTCCTTTTTTTTAATTTTTTTAAAATTTCAGAATATTACAGGGGTACAAACAGTTTGATTAAACATATTGCCTTTGCACAGCCTGAGTCAGAGCTACAAGTGTTCCCATCACCCAGAAAGAGTGCACTGTACCCATTAAGTGTGAATTTACTCATTTCCTCCTCCCCTCTCCCACCTGCTTGACACTTAATGAATTTACTTCAGTATCTGCACATAAGTGTTCATTGATTAGTACCAATTTGGTAGTGAGTACATGTGGTGCTTGTTCTTCCATTCTTGTGATACTGGACTTAGTAGAATGGGTTCCAGCTCTATCCAGGCTAATACAAGAGGTGGTAGGTCACCATTGTTTTTTGTGGCTGAGTAGAACTCCATGGTATACATATACTGCATTTTATTAATCTACTCATCTATTGATGGGCACTTGGGTTGTTTCCACATCTATGCAATTGTGATTGTGTTGCTATAAATATTGGAGTGCACATGTCTTTATGATAGGATGTCTTTTTTTCCTTTGGGTAAATACCCAGTAGTGAGATTGCTGGATCAAACAGTAGTTCTACTCTAAGTTCTTTAAGGTATCTGCATATTACTTTCCATAGAGTTTGTACTAATTTGCAGTCCCACCAGCAGTGTATGAGTGTTCCTTTCTCTCCACATCCACATCAAAATTTGCTGTTTGGGGACTTTTTGATAAAAACCATTCTCACTGGAGTTAAGTGATACCTCATTGTGGTTTTGATTTGTATTTCCCTGATGATTAAAGATGAACAATTTTTCATGTTTGTTGGCCATTAGTGTGTCTTCTTTTGAAAAGTTTCTGTTCATATCTTTTTCCCCCTTTGTAATAGCATTGTTTGATTTTTTCTGGTTAATTTTCCTGGGTTCTATACAGATTCTAGTTATTAGCCCTTTATCAGATGTACAGCATGCAAATATTTTCTCCCACTCTGTAGGTTGTTTGCTTGCTCTAGTGATAGCTTCCTTGGCTGTGCAGAAGCTTTTCCATTCCTTAGATATACTTCACTTACGATAATAGTCTCCAGTTCCATCCAAATTTTTGCAAAGGGCATTAAGTCATCCTTCTTTATGGCTGAGTAGCATTGCATGGTATACATATGACATTTTGTTAATCCACTCATGAATTGATGGGCACTTGGGTTGATTCCACATCTTTGGAATTGTGAATTGTGATGCAATAAACATTTGAGTGCAGTTGTCTTTTTGATAAAATGACTTCTTTTCATTTGGGTAAATACTCAGCAGTGAGATTGCTGGATCAAATGGTAGGTTGACTATTAGTTCTTTGAGGAATCTGCATATTGTTTCACACCGAGATTTTACTAATTTGCAGTCCCACCAACAGCACGTAAGTGTTCCTTTATCTCTGCATCTATGTCAGCATCTATTGTTTTTGGACTTTTTAATAAAGGCCATTCTGACTGGAGTAAGTTGATGTCTCATTGTGGTTTTAATTTGTATTTCACTGATAATTAGTGATGTTGGAGCATTTTTTCATGTTTATTGGCCATTTGTCTATCTTTTTTTGAGAAGCTTCTGTTCATATCTTTTGCCCACTTTTTAATGTGGTTGTTTGATTTTTTTCTTGTTGATTTGCTTGAGTTCTTTTAGATTCTGGTTATTGGTCCTTTGTTGGATGTATAGCTTGCAAATATTTTCTCTCATTCTATAGGTTGTCTATTTGCTCTGTTAATTATTTCCTTGGCTGGGCAGAAGCTTTTTAATTTAATTGAGTCCCATTTATTTATTTTTGTTGTTGCTGTGATTGCCTTTGTGGTCTTCTTCACAAATTCTTTGACTAGGCTGGGATCTAGAAGAGTTTTTCCAGCATTTTCTTCTAGAATTCTTATGGTTTCATGCCTAACACTTAAGTCCCTTATCCATCTTGAATTAATTTTTGTAAGTGGTGAGAGATATGGATCCTGTTTCATTCTTCTGCCTGTGGCTATCCAATTTTCCTAGCACCACTTTTGAATAGGGATTCTTTTCTCCAGTGTATATTGTTGTCTGCTTTGTCAATGACAAGTTGGTTGTTTGTGGATGCCTTTATATCTGGGTTTTCTGTTCTGTTCCATTAGTCTATGTCTCTATTTTTGTGCCAATATCATACTCTTTTAGTTACTATAGCCTTGTAGTGTAGTTTGAACTCTAATAATGTGATACCTCCTGATTTGTTCCTTTTGCTTAAGGTTGCTTTGGCCATTTAGGCTCTTTTCTGGTTCCACATGAAGTGTAGTATTATTTTTTTCTAGATCTGTGAAATACAATGTTGATATTTTGATGAGGATTGCATTGAATCTATTAATCCTTTTGGGCAGTATGGAAATTTTAACAATGTTAATTGTACCGATCCATCAGCATGATATATTTTCCAATTTTGTATCATCTGTGATTTCCTTCCTCAGTGTTTTGGAGTTCTCTTTGTAGAGATCTTTCACCATCTTGGTTCAGTATATTCATAGGTATTTTATTTTCTTTGTAGCAATTGTAAATGATATTGAGTCTTTGATTTGACTCTCAACTTGACTGTTGTTGGTGCATAGGAATGCTACAGATTAGTGTACATTGATTTTGTAACCTGAGACTTTGCTGAATTTATTTATCAATTCCAGGAGTATCTCGGTGGAATTTGGTGTTTTCTAGGTATAAGATCATATTGTCTGCAAAAAGCAATAGTTTGACCTACTCTTTCCAGTTCGGATACCCTTAATTTTTTTGTCTTGCCTTATTGTTCTGGGTAGGACTTCCAGTACTATGTTGAATAGAAATGGTGACAGTGAGCACCTTTTTCTTCCATTTCTTAGTGGGAATGCTTTCAATGTTTCCCCATTCAGCATGATGCTGGCTATGGGTTTGTCTTATATGACTTTTATAATTTTAAGATATGTACCTTCTGTGTCTAGTTTTCTGAGGGTTTTTGTCATGAAAGGGTGCTAAATTTTGTCAAAAGCTTTTTCTGCATCTATTGAGGTGATCATATGATCTTTGTTTTTGCTTCTGTTTATGTGTAAATCACATTTATTAATTTACATATGTTGAACCATCCTTGCATCCCTGGGGTGAAGCCCACCTGGTCATGGTGGATTATTTTTTTGATATCCTGTTGAATTCAGTTTACTAGTATTTTATTAAAGAATTTTTCATCTATACTCATAAGGGATATTGATCTGTAGTTTTCTTTTTTTGTTGTGTCCTTTCCTGGCTTTGGTATCAAGGGGATATTGAGTTTGTAAAATGAATTGGGGAGGATTCCGTACTTCTCAGTGTTGTGGAATAATTTCTGCAGAATGGGTACCAGCTCTTCTTTGTAGGTCTGGTAAAATTCAGCTGTGAATCCATCTGGTTCGAGGCTTCTTTGTTTGGAAGATTTTTTACTTCTGCTTCAATCTTTTTGCTTATTATTGGTCTGTTCAGGAGTTCTATTTCTTCGTGATTGAGTCTTGGAAGGTTTTGTGTTTTTAGAAATTTGTCCACTTCCTCTATGTTTTCAAGTTTATGTGCATAGAGATTTTATAGTAATCACAGATGATATTTTGTATTTCTGTGGTATCAGTTGTAATATCTCTTTTTTTTTATTTCTGGTTGAGCTTATTTGAGTCCTTTCTTGTCTATTCTTGGTTAATCTAGCAAGAGGTCTATAAATTTTGTTTACCTTTTCCAAGAACCAACATTCTGTTTCATTGATTTTCTGTAGAATTTTCTTTTTTTTCAATTTCACTTCATTCTTCTCTGACCTTAGTTATACTTTTCTTCTGCTGGCTTTGGACTTGGTTTACCCTTCCTTTTATAGTTACTTCAGACATGTCATTAGATTGTTAATTTGTGATATTTCTGTGCTTTCGATGTTGGCATTTAAGACTATGAATTTTCCCCTTAGAACTGCTTTTACTATATCCCAATTTTGATAAATTGTGTCCCCTTAGTCATTCAGTTTGAGGAATCTCATAATTCTCATCTTAATTTCATCATTGATCCAATAATCTTTCAGCATCAGGTTGTTTAGTTTCCATGACTTTGCTTAGAATTGGGTGTTTCTCTTGGAGTTGATTTCCAGTTTTATTCTTTTGTGGTCTCAGAAGATAGATCTTATGATTTCAGTTTTTTTATTGTGTTGAGCCATGTTTTGTGGCCTAAAATATGATCAGTCTTGGAGAATGTTCCATGTGCTGATTAGAAGAATGTATATTCAGTAATTTTGGGGTAAAATGTTCTGCAAATGTCTGTTGGGAGCAATTGTTCTGGAGTCCTGTTTAAGTCCAGTGTTTATTTATTTTCTGCTTAGATGACCTGGCCAGTCCCGTCATTGGGGTGTTGAAGTCCCCGGCAATTGATAGAATTGATGTGATAGATGTTGTTGTGTCGTTCTGTTTGTAGTACTTTATTGCTTTTTATTTTACCTCTTATACTATTGCTTTATTTGAGCTCTGAACTTTAGCTCTTGGTTGGTTTTACACTGGTGAGTGACCATTGTGCTGAACTATGTATAGTGCAGTTCTGAGTATTTCCTGCAGGGAACGTCTGAGTCTTTACAAATCCCCTCAAATTTCCACGAAAGCAATAAATGAGCTCAGAATGACAAAAACACATTACAACCTGGAGTGACCTGTGCCCCTTCAATTTATAGTTCGTATGTAAGAAAAAAACCTGCCATAAACTGTCTTTGCATTAGGAATAAAGGTTGCTTCTTGGCTTATCTATTCCCTTGTTATTACTCATAATGACACCAAAGATGTCAGTCTAAACTCCCTTGCCTTGGTTAAAGTGGATAATTACCTGGCCTCAGACTATATCCTAGATGTCAATGTCTAAAATAAGACCTACTGCTCCTCACTGGGACTTACTCACAGGTCACCGATTCTGTGTCCTATGAGGCATAACTGAGATCAGTCAGTGCTGAGGTTTGGATGGAGGCTCATAGTTCTATTCATAATAACCAAAATACTATAGGAGACAAATTGAATATATTTGGTGCAAGCATCTGTTGGTTATATTAATCAAAGTGGTTGACAGTGTGGCACATTCATGTTGAAAATTTGAATTTTGTCAAGAACTTGGAGGACAGAGGGGTAGATTGCTGGGAAAGGTGATCTGCTGTGAGCCATGAATGTCCTTGAAAGTTCTTGCTAGCTATGCTAAGAATTCAGGAGCTGACTGCCTTTAAAGTAGGTCATTTCTCAGCAGACAACTCTGAGAAGTGATGAAATATCACTCTGTACCTCCATCCCTAAAGAGTAGGCTTGCTTTTGCTCACCCTGAAATCAATAAATCCTCCTAGGTCAATGGGTCCCTCATAACACAACACACTGGTGTACAGGCATCTGTGATGATCCCTTTATATCCCTGCATGACTTGGTGGAGCATAGAAACCAATACAAGCCAACATGAATTTCTGGCTACTGCTATTGCTATGATTAATAAAGTTCTTTGTCTTCCATTGAGGAGTACCTGTCTTCTGCCAGGCTCCACAAAATAGTAATATTAATAGAATAACGACTTAGCTTGTAAGTAGGGAAAAATCCTAGATCCTTCACAAGTTTGACAAAAAAAATCTGTTCTATTGCTGCTCGAGAGAAAAATTCATCATTGGCTGAAAGGCCTAATAATTTTTAACAATGACTATGAATTTCAGAAAATGAATTTTTATACTGGCTTAGTGCTCTTAGACTTTTGTAATTTAGATAAACCACATAACCTCCTGATCTCTCATCTTCCTGCCCCCATTTGTTATATGTAGAAAATAACAGAGATAAATTTATAGGTTTACCATATGCAGATGGTTTCATCTCTGGATTCTCAGTCCTGTTCCAGAGGTCAATGTCTCTATTTTTGTGCCAGTACCAAGCTGTTTTA
>NW_012149730.1:7065376-7066580 GCF_000956105.1 Propithecus coquereli | reverse complement strand
TGATCTAAAGTTATTTCTTAAATAATCCAATCCAACTTGTTTTATAAAGCATAAAAATGAGGAAGTGACATGTTTTGATTGAAAATACAATCCTGAATTCACTAACAGCTTTTTTTCTTCATGTTAAATTGTCAGTAGACAAAGCTTTACAACTTAGTTACTCAATCTCTCTCTCTCTTTCTGTCTCTCCCATCTCTCTCAATATATTTTGCATTTCAAACATCATGAAAAAGAACAGACATGTCTTTTATGACATTCAATTCAAATATTGTTGAGCACATAAAGAATATACCATGCTATGTGCTAGGTAATAATAAATTTTAAATAAACTGCAGAAAGCAAAAGCAATATGGAATAACAATGAAATTTGTAATTCACATTTGCTTTTATGGAGTACAAATCACTGAACATTTTCTTTATTTTCTAGTAATAGAGATAAATTAGCAAATGATTAAAATATTGTTGTTCATTTTTCTCTCATGTAAAGACGGAAAGTCGATAGACCAAGGATGGTACAATAGTCCTACAATGTCAACAGTGTCCAGGAATCCTTTTCTCTCTTTGTCCCTCCACCTATAGCATGTGCATCCATTTGCACAACTAACTCGTGTTTGCATTAGATGAAGTTCCAGCCATAATAGTCTCGCTGCATGTAGAGGAAGATAGAAAGTACACAAACAAAAACAAAGAATTTGCTGATTGAATCAACCCAAATTAAGAAATTTAGGTAGAAGCCCTATTGAATGATGTTTGACCATAAAAGAGTACCAAAGCATTAGTCACATGCCTACCCCAGATTTTAAAGGGAGGTTTAGAAATGTACTTTTTCAGCTGGGGATATCAATCCTCATGAAAGCAGAGACTTGCCTTTAAATGAAAAGAGGAGACTGGACACTAGGGTTATGAATAAGAATCTCAGCTACAGTGTTACCTCACAAAAACTTCTAAGAAATATGTGGCATTTACAACAGCCCAGGATTTTCCAGACTAAGATGTCTCCACGACACTAATCATCTGCTGGGAAATCATCAGACCCTTGGCCTTCAGTGGGGATTTAACCCCACTTCAGCAGTTAGCAGTTCTGTGTAGAAAGCAGTCAAATAGCACTAAAAAGAAAGCATCCATCAAGAAAATGGAAGATTATTCTCCAGGAGAGTTTCTCTCTTAACCTTTCTAGAGAAACAAATATTAAAATCAATCATCT
>NW_012149730.1:7054707-7060936 GCF_000956105.1 Propithecus coquereli | reverse complement strand
TTTTCCACACATTTTCTGTGAACTTATACACTTTAAGATATACCACAAAGAATGAGAACTAAAAGGGAACTACTTTAAAGATCGGTGGAATAATTTTCAGAGAATCATTGGTGAAAACTACAATAATCTACCTCATGTATGTTGAATGTTCATCTACTAAAATGCATCCCTAATGGAAAACACTTTTATACTTAGCTGGCTATAGACACAGTGGCAATATTGCCCATTATGTTCCTAATTTGAGGACATAAAGTATGATAGGGATAATTGGCTCAGTTTTGGCTTTTTGACCTAAGTTACTTATTTTCTTTTTTATCTTATTTTTATACAACCCCTCATTAGTCACACCCACCAGGGAATCAATATGTACATGAATTTGTTTAGATGATTCTAATCTTTGGGGTGTCTTTGAACTTAAAATATCCCATCATTAATTCCATTTAGAAATTGAAGGCAGAAGAATCATGTTTGAGTTTTAAGTAATATCATTGGAATTGTTTGCATTGAAGAATTTTTACCATTTGTATGATAATTCTTTGTAATGTTTTTATAGGAAACAATCAGATTAATGCAGAATTAAGCACTTCATAAAATACAAAATTTTATGTTGACCTAAAACACATGTATTTCCTAGGCTGTCGTAACAAAGTACCACAAACTAGTTTGCTTAAAACAACAAAAATTTACTATTTCACAGTTCCATATGGCAGAAGTCCAAAATCAAGATGTTGGCTGGGCCATGCTGTCTCTCTGAAGCCTCTAAGGGAGACTATTTGCTTGCCATTCCAGCTTCTGGTAGCCCTTTGGGTTATCTTGGTTTAGCACAACATAACTCCAATCTCTACCTCCATATTGACATGGTCTTCTTCTCTCATTTGTCTGTCCTTTTCTTATAAGGACACTCATCATACTGGATTAATGGACCATCTTATTGTAATATGACATCTTAATTTAATTTTATCTGAAATGACCCTATTTACAAATAATGCTACACTCTAAAATAATGGGGGTTAGGATGTGAAGATATATTTTAAGGAGACACAATTCAACCCATACAGTCCACCTCTGGCCCCCAAATCCAAGTCCTTCCCATATGCAAAATATATTCACCCCAACCCAACATGCCCCAGTCATCACCATTCCAGCCTCAACTTTGAGTCAAAATCTCATTTGAATATTATTAACTCAAAATCCCAAATTTCATCATCAAAATCAATTATGGGTAAAACTCAGGATATGATTCATCCTGGGGCAAAATTCCTGTCCATCTGTGAACCTGTAAAACAATATAACTAGTTATCTGATCCCAAAATACAATAGACAGGCATAGGATATATATTCCAACTTCAAAAGGAAGAAGCTGAAAGAAAAAAAGGATCATGCGTACCAAACACCACATGCATTTATCATTAAATTGGTACTAATTGATGAACACTTACTTGCAGATACGGAAGTAACATTCATTAGGTGTCGGGAAGGTGGGAGCAGGGAGGAGAGGATGGGTAAATTCACACTTAACAGGTGTGGTGTGCACTGTCTAGCAGATGGGCATGCTTGTAGCTCTGATTCAGGCAGTGTAAAGACGATTTATTTAAACAAAGCATTTGTACTCCCACAATACTCTAAAATTAAAAACAAATTAAAAAAAATTCCAAAATCTAGAAGGAAAAATTCTATTAGATGTCAAGGTATGTGAATAGTCCTCTGTGTCTTGAAACTGTGCCTCTAGGCCCATCAGGACACTGGCCCTGCCCTCTTGGCCCACCTAGGCAATTTTTCTTCATCACTGTCATTGAGAGATGTCCCAGAAAGGCCCTATAGTTCATTTTCAAGTGGTGTCTGTATATCACGCAGAATCTTGCATAAATCAGGCCCAAGATTTCTCTTCTCCAATCAATTGATCATAGGGAGCTTCCCATGACATCATAGGTACAAAGTGGGAGACAGAAGGCAGTATAGCAGCAGTGGGGGCCACGGATATTTGAGTCACTTCTTCATGTAAGTTTCTCATGCCTTCAGAGCCTGCTCAAGCCCAGTGTCTTATATACTACTTCTGTCTGATGGTAGAGTGGTGCTGTACCCACCCAACAGATCATGATTAGCAGCTCAATTTTCATAGTAACTAGGGGGCCCATGGTGAAGAGTTCAGTCCCTACTAAATCTAAGTACTGGGGATTAGGACTTCAGCATATTTTTGGGGGGGATAATTCAACCCATAACAATATATTTACTAACTATATTAAGTATGCTTATTTTTGCTGAGTTATTACTACCATTACAGTGTTGAATTTACTGTCTATGCAATTTTACTTTGTCTCATTCTAATGACTTGATTTTTTAATAAGATAACAAAAGCCATTATTTATCAGCCAGGTACAAGTGTTTTACTTTTCCTGACAAAGCATAATGAGTAAGTAAAGGGTCATGTGAAGTTGTCTTCTCAAATTCCAAAGTGCTTAAATTAAAGTAATGGTGGCTACTACAAATAACCATCATTCATCCATTTACTCAACAAATATTCACGTCTTCCTATTATATTCCAGACATGGTCCTACATGCTGGGACATGGTAATGAACAAAGCAGAGAGTCCTCCTGCTTTCATGGTTTTTAAGACAATGAATAAATAAATTTAAAAATATGACAAATATAGGTCACGATTGATTGACAAGTTTTATAAAATAATAAAATTGGGATTAAAAGATATAGCGATTGCAGTTGAGCACATTAAATATATCAGCTTTGCATCAGACATATTGCTATTGCAGGTCGTTATGTTGAAATTTTATAGTATTTATAAAATACAAGTATTATATTTTAATTTTACTGGAGAAGAAGTTGAGTCACAGAATTTAACATATTTATAATCATTCAAATAGTTAGAGGAAGACAATCCCATGTATGTCTGTTTTAGATCAGAAAGAATGTGTTTTCACAAATTCCACACTACATTTGCATGGTAGCTTATATTGTATCCTATATTGATAAGTAACCAAAGAGTGTTCTAGCAGAATACACTTAAGCTTACTGACTCACGTTAATTTTTTTCTAATTTCTTCTACTTGTAATATGTAAGTGTTTTCTGGTAATATATCCTATTATTTATTTCTACAATTGTGCTGCATATTTTGGTCATAACACATTCATCTGTACTTTTATCTTCATAACAAAATTTATATTTTCACATAGGCAGACATTTGGAATTAGATGAAAAGAAATTTAAAATGCTATTTCATTATGGAATCCAATAATGTCTAAATCTGGCCCTTGACTATTTAAGTATAGCCATCTCCACAAGGTCCCTGATAAAAATATACATACAGAGGACACAAGTGGAGGATTTGAATTCTTTATCAGTGGCTGTAGCTTCATGTCAAACTATACAAGAACAGACTGTGCCTACTTCTATCTAAAGCTTAATTGACTTAGAAACAAAGTCTGCCATAAAACCCAACTAAATCTCAGCTCTTGTAACACTTATTTCAGGAAGAAGCAGAACATATCCAGTGTTGAGGAGAATCAAATGATATAATGTGATTTATGTAATACCAAATGTAAAACTGGATTCCCTGTCCCATTTTGAAAATTTATTTTTGGTTAGGGAGCAGGCACAGAGGAAAAGGACTATTCTAGAGAAGTATCCTAGTCTCATGGGAGGAGATAAATAAGATATACAAAAATAAACATGCATTCAAAATATGGTCTTGAAACAATTAGAGAGCTACATGTAAAAGAATGAAGTTGGACATTAATGTTATAGTATATACAAAAATTAATTGACATAGATCATAATAGTAACAATATTGTATTGTATACTTGAAATTTTCCGAGATTAGATCTTAAATGTTCTTATATCTCCCCACCAAAGAAAAGGATAACTAGGTGAGGTAAAAGTTGTGCTAATTAACATTATTGTGGTAATCATTTTATAGTATGTTAATATATGCATATCAAATCATCATGTTATATATTAAATACCTTAACTTATACAATTTTGTCAATTATACCTCAATAAAGCTAAAACAATGTTTTAAAAATTGAGCTGTGAACTTACTATAAATGTAAACAGATTTAAAACTATAAAATTCTTAGAAAAATACATGAGTGACATCAAAATTTTGAGCAACAAGAGAAAAGTATAGATAAATTGAACTTCATTGAAATGAAAAATCTTTGGTGCTTCAAAGGATACCATCAACAAAGTGAAAAGACAATCCACAGAATGGAAGTAATCATAATTTGACAGTGACTTGTATCCAAAATATATAGATAGTGCCTACAACTCATCAATAAAAGACAAATATTTCAATTTAGAAATGAGTAATTATTTGAGTGGAAATTTCTCCAAAAAAGATACATAAATAGGTAATAAGTACATGAAAATGCTCAGCATCATTGTTCATTAGGAAAATGAAAATTAAAATCACAACAAGATACCACTTCCTGCTTACTAGAATGGTTATGATTTTTTAGGCAGACAATAACAAGTGTGGGTAAGGATGGAAAGAAATTGGAATTCACAAACATTGTTCGTGAGAAGATAAAATGGTGCAGCCACTTTGGGAAATAGTTTGGGAGTTCTGCAAAGGATTAAATATCTAATTACCATATGAAATATCAATTCCACTATTGAGTATATAACCAAGAGAAAGGAGTTATAGCCACAAAAAATGTGTATGCAAATATTTATAACAGCATTATTCATAATAGTCAGAGTAGAAATAACCCAGACACATTATATACTTTAACTGATATCAACTGATGAATGGATAAATAAAAGATGGTATATCCGTATAATGAAATATTATACAGCAATAAAAAAAATAAATTGTACCTGCTACGACATGGATGACCATAAAAATCTTATGTTAAGTGGAAGAAACTAGTCAGAAAGAAGCATTTATTGTATGATTTCATTGATATGAAATGTCGAGAATCTAGAACTCTATAGAAACAAAAAGTAAATCAGTTGTTACCAGAGGCTAGAGGAAGAAGGATGACCACAACTGAGTGCCTATGGATATGGAGTTTCTTTTTGGGGTGATAAAATATTTAAAATTTTGTAGTGGTGATGGTTGCGCAAATTTGTGTACAAGCTAAAAAATTCCACTAAAAGGGTGAATTCTGTGATAAGCAAATTACATTTTAATAATGCTATCATATATTTTTTTAAAAGAACTATATATACAGGCTCTTTTTAATTTCAGAATATTATGGGGGTACAAATGTTTTGGTAGCATGAATTGCTTTTTTACAGTTTGAGTCAAAGTTATAAGGGTGTCCATCACCCATATAGCATGCATTGTACCCAAGTTGTGAATTTACACATCGCCTCTTCCCTCCTCCCACCTGCTTGATTTCCATTGAATTTTAATACCTTATGTAAACATGACTGTTGATCTGTAAGTTTCAATATAGTAGTGAGTACATGTGGTTTTTGTTCTTTCATTTTTGTGATACTTTACTAGAAGGATGGTCTCCAGTTCCATACAGGTTGTTACAAAAGGTATTAGTTCATCGTTTTTTATGGCTGAGTAATAATCCATGAGTATACTCCATGTATATATAAACCACATTATATTGATTCACTCATGTATAGATGAGCACTTGTGTTGTTTCCACATCTTTGCAATTGTGAATTGTGCTGCTATAAACATACAAGTGCAAGTGTCTCTTTTATAAAATGTCTTTCTCTCCTTTGGATAAATACTCAGTAGTGGGATTGCTGGATCAAATGGTAGTTCTACTATTAGTTCTTTGAAGTATGTTCATACTACTTTTCATAGGCGTACTAGTTTGCAGTGCCACCAATAGTATATAAGTGTTCCTTTCTCTCCACATCCATGCCAGCATCTGTTGTTTTGGGACTTTTTGATAAAAGCCATTCTCACTGGAATTAAGTGATAACTCATTGTGGTTTTGATTTGCATTTTCCTGATGATTAGAGACTTTCAGCATTTTTTCATATGCTCATTGGCCATTAGTGTATCATCTTCTTTTGGAAAGCTTCTGTTCATGGCTTTTTCTCACTTTTTAATGGGGTTGTTTGATGTTTTCTTGCTGATTTGCTTGAATTCTTTATAGATTCTGGTTATTAGTCCTTTATGGATATATAGCATGCAAATATTTTCTCCCATTCTGAAGGTTGCTATTTGCTCTATTGATTTTTCCTTGGCTATGCAGAAGCTTTTTAATTTAATCAGGTCCCATGTATTTATTTTGGTTGTTGCT
>NW_012149730.1:7049606-7052510 GCF_000956105.1 Propithecus coquereli | reverse complement strand
TTCTATGTTCCTTGACTCATGGCCCCTTCCTTCACCTTCAAAGCCAGAAGCATACGATCTCCAATCTGTCTCTGACTCTGACATGGACTCCTCTGCCTCCCTCTTTCACTTGTAAGGAACTTTGTGATTACCTTGTACCCATCTGGATAATCCAGAACAATCTCCTCAAATCACAGTCCACTGATTAGCAACCTTCACTTGTAACCTACATTCTCCCTTGTCACATAACATAACAAATTCAGGGGAGTAGAATGTGGACATCTTTGGGGGTCCGGAATCATTCTGCCTAGTGCAGACACTTTTGACATTTATTTATCCTAAATAAAAGTGGGTATTTTTGCCTTCCCTCTGTTGGAATGCAAACTTTGATGTCTGAAAGTAGACTATGGTGTTAACTAACTGGGGAATGAGGCTATTTGTGGCAGAGCTCAACACCAACAGCCATAATCACGATAGTGGTAGTCAATTGCAAATAAGGCTACAATTTTTTTTTCTCCTCCTGAAATGTGACTTTATAACTTTTGCCATCAAATACTAGAGTCTTTCTACACTCTTTTAACATGTACTGACTTGCTCCTTGCTTTGGCCACTGTGACTGTAGCAAACATGATGCAAACAAAGGTTTGCAAAAAAGTTTGTACACTAGAACTTGCTACATGGGAAAGCTCATGTTAGCTTGATATAGAATAAGAAAACACATCAACAAAGGGTCCAGTCATCCCAGCTTTCTCAGTTGAGGTCATGATAAACAAGCCAGTTCCAGTGGACCTACCAGCTGCCTATAGACTCATGAGTAAGCCTAGCCTGAGCTCATCCCAAACCAGCCCACATTCTGACCCAAAGAACTGTAAGGAATGTCTATGGTTCACATTCTAAGGTACTAGTTTTTGAGTGGTGCTTGCATAGCAAAAGCTACCTGATCCCAAGCTAACATATTTATAGTTTACTCTGTGCCTGGAAGTGTTCTGAGCTCATTATATGTAGTAATTGCTTAATTCTCACAGTAACACTATGAGGTATATATTATCTCGCTTGTGTAGGTGAAAAAATTGAAGCACACAGAAATGGAGTTATATATCCTATGCCACACATAGAGTAAGTGAAATGAGACTTTAATCCAGGTCGTATGGCACCAGACCATACTGTCAACTGCCATAT
Organism: Propithecus coquereli; assembly: GCF_000956105.1. Lineage (NCBI taxonomy): Eukaryota > Metazoa > Chordata > Mammalia > Primates > Indriidae > Propithecus > Propithecus coquereli. The sequence continues at coordinate 7,051,352 of NW_012149730.1, read as the reverse complement.
TTTACTGCCCTTTGATAAAACGTTCTTAGATTGAACACTGTGAAGAGTGCAAGAATACTGACTGGAATTTTATGCGCCAAATACTTTTATGGTAGTTATTCTTCCACTCACAGTCAAACCTAACCTTAACTAATACAGAATTTGGTACCTGGATTATAATGCTATAAGTTAAAAAACCTAAGCATGTGGCATTGGATTATTGGAATTTATCATACGTTGGGTGGGAAGGATTACATATTAAAAAGTAATGACACCATGCAGTGTCAAAATATTTGCGACAAATTGTCACGTTGCTGTTTGTTTAAAGGAATGTCTTATGCTAAAAGAGGCTATAGCATAAGAGCAAATGATAGAACATTTTCGAAGTGTATGTAGTGATTGAATGTTTCTAGATGCTTAACAGAGAGCAATACTTGGACTAAAATTTACCAGTCTAAAAGCAGAGTTGGCAAAGACTATCATTCTGCCTAGGAAAACAATCTGGGCCTATGAAGGGTAATTTTCCTTGATTGAAAGTCCAATAATTTGGAAACTCAGAGGATTGAAGAAACATATGCTTGTACCCCAAACCAAAGCCATTACTGATGGTAGCTCATAAACACGGACTTGAATATCTTAAGACTATTCCCCCAAGCCTATTTCAAACACATTTTGTTTTCTGTAGCAAAGATCAGATTAAATTGGTTCATTTTCTATCCAAATCTGTTGTTTCAGATATTTTTTGAGTATTTTAAAATAAGAGAATGATAAGTAGAAGAGTCTTTAAGTTTAAAATAACATATATCATCAAAATATTTGGCTGCAATTATTTGCACATGGAATGTCTTAGAAAATTGACCAGAAATCTATTCAGTTTGGGGGGAAATTATACTGCCAAAACCACAAACTCTAACTGATAAAGTGTTTAATTGCTTACAGTCTAAAGCAACTGCAGGCCATTCATGGGCCAGCAGAAAACCTGCTATGAAGGCTGAGATACCGCAAAGTAGGTCACTCACTCCATTGCTAAGCTCGGATGATGGAACCTATGGAAAATGGTCTATCAAGGAAGAAAGTGTTTTCTATTATTGTATCATAAGATTTAATAAAAGGTATGGCCAGTGACCATTGTTTATTTTCCATCATCCATTTTTCATTTCATTGCACATGTTCTATTTCTTTCTTTTTTTTAATTTCAGAATATTATGAGGGTACAAATGCTTTGGTCACATAAATTGCCTTTGTACCACCTAAGTCAAAGTTACAAGCTTGCCCATCACCCAGACAGTAGGCACTGCACCCATGGGTGTGAATTTACCCATCCCTTTCTCCCTCCTCCCAACAGCCCAATCCCCGAAGAATGTTACTTCCATATGTGCACATAAGTGTTGATTGATTAGTACCAATTTAATGGTGAGAATATGTGGTGTTTGTTTTTCCATTCTTGTGATACTTCACTCAGAAGAACAGGCTCCACCTCCATCCAGGATAATAAGGAGGTATTAGTTTCCCAATTTTTTATGGCTAAGTGGTACTCCATGGTATGTATATACCACATTTCATTAATACACTCGTGGATTGATGGGCACTTGGGTTGTTTCCACATCATTGCAATTGTGAATTGTGTTGCGATAAACATTTGAGGGCAGATTTATTTTTATAAAGTGGCTTTTTTCCTTTGGGTAAATACCCAGGAGTGGGATTCCTGGATCAAATGGTAGTTTTGCTTTTAGTTCTGTGAAGTATCTATTTCCTTACTCATTTTCA
>NW_012149730.1:7048518-7049556 GCF_000956105.1 Propithecus coquereli | reverse complement strand
GAGTGGTGAGAGGTGTGGATCCTGTTTCCGTTTTCTACATGTGGCTATCCAATTTTCCCAGCACCGTTTATTGAATAGCTAGTCTTTTCCCCACTGTATGCTTTTCTCTGCTCTGTCAAAGGTTAGATGGCAATATGATGATGGTTTTATAGCTGGGTTCTCTTGATTTATTTCTTCTAAAGTATCACTCAATGCAGAGACTAAGGCCTTAAAGAATGTCTGCAAATTTTAAAATCCAATTGTTTTCTACTCCTTGAGCTTGGAAACAGGGGTGGGGGAGGGAAACAAGAGGTGAGCCTGGAGAATAGATTAATTTCCACAAGAGGCTAAAAAAATTTAACTTTGTAGGCATGAGTGGAGGAGCACAGACTTTGTGTTCAGAAAGATATTGTTACTAATTCTTGTTTAACTTGCTACATGTGTGGTAGTACAAATAAATTATCTTCTCTAAGCCTTAATTGTTGCATTTGTAAAAGCAGAATAATAACAATTATAATTAAATTATGGCTGTGGAACTTAATAACAATATATTTATTTTGTGTAAGTACTCATTATGAAAACTGAATATGTAGGGAATATTCTTTATTTCCTTTTACTTATAGTACCTAGCACAAAGTTAGAAACATTATAGATGCTCAAAAATTACAACTGGTTTTCCTGATTGGAGTTCAATGTAGAGTAGACATAAGCAAATGCAACAATACTTATTTCTGAATGTCCTAAAACAAGATGTTTACAGATGTTTCACCATTAATTTTCCTAACACTGCTTTATTTAATTTGTTTTTGATTATGTGTTTTTCCCTCACTTGCTATGGATATATAAATTACTTATCCTTGACTATTACCAATTAGCATCTGAGAAATAATGCTCAATTTGCTATAATAATCATTAATAACTGCAAATATAAAGCTGTATAAAATCAAAACCATTAAAGGAAAATTGAACAAGATATGTGGCTAAACTCTGAATTTTCTAAAGAGGGATAAAATTTATGGTTTTAAAAAAATAGCATTAGAAATATTTTGTTTTCCTCTA
>NW_012149730.1:7042597-7043223 GCF_000956105.1 Propithecus coquereli | reverse complement strand
CCATTCATCCATTGATGGACACTTATGTTGATATGAAATGTTGGCTATTGTGAATAGTGCTGCAATAAACATGGGAGTGCAGGTATCTTTTTGATATATTGAATTCTCCTCTTTTTGATATATACCAAATTATGAGATTGTTGGGTCATATGGTAGTTCTATTTTTAGTTTTTTGAGGAAACTTCATACCATTATTCATAGTGATTATACTAATTTGCGAACTGCCAATGGTGTACAAGGATTCCCTTTTCTCTATTTCCTCACCAGGATTCATTATTGTCTGTCTTTTTGATAAAAGCCATTTTAACAGGGGTTAGATTATATCTCATTTTAGTTTTGATTTGCATTTCTCCCATGACTACTGTTAAGCTTTTTTTCATATACCCATTAGCTATTTCTTCGTGTTCTTTTGAGAAATGTCTACTCAGATCGTTTGCCCATTTTTTAATTCGGTTGTTTGGTTTTTTTTCCTATTGAGTTGTTGGAGCTCTTTATATATTCTAGTTATTAATCCCTTGTCAGATGGGTAGTTTGCAAATATTTTGTCCCACCATTCTGTGGGTTGTCTCTTCCCTTTGTTGATTGTTGCCTTTGCTGTGCAGAAGTGTTTTAGCTTGATGTGATCC
>NW_012149730.1:7036587-7037105 GCF_000956105.1 Propithecus coquereli | reverse complement strand
TATTCTAAATGAGAGATTTCATGAGACTCTTTAGGGTGGAGAATTCTAAGTGCCTCATAAAATTAATGTTCTTCTTCCTTCTAAGTAATTATTAGGATGTTGACCATCCAGAGCAATTATTTTTATTTGCCATTTTCTCTTATAACTGTATGTGGTCCTTGATATCATGGGCCATTAAGATGTAAGAAGAAAGAGTATGTATAATTTTAAGGAAGTGTCATTGAATGACAAGGGCTATATCCTTTTTTAATTTTCTAAATTTTTAATTGTTAGGGGTACATAATGGTTATACATATTTATGGGATACATGTGATATCTTTGAAACAGGTATATAATGTAAATTCATCAAATCAGGGTAATTGGGGTATCCATAACCTCAGGCAATTATTATTTCTTTGTGTTAGGAACATTCCAATACCACTCTTTGAATTGTTTTAAAGTATACCCTAACTTGTTGATTATAGTCACTTTGTTGTGCTTTCAAATATTGTTCATTCTAACTAATTATATTAATTATA
>NW_012149730.1:7033363-7034662 GCF_000956105.1 Propithecus coquereli | reverse complement strand
TTCCAATCCATGAGCATAGAATATCCTTCCTTTTTTGTGTCCTCTTCAATTTATTTCATCATTGTTTTATAGTTTTCATTATAGAGATATTTCACTTCTTTGGTTAAGTTTATTTCTTGCTATTTTATTTGGAGCTATTATAAATGGGATTACTTTCTTGGTTTCTTTCTAAGATTATTTACCGTTGGCATATAGAAATGCTACTGGTTTTTATATGTTGATTTTGTATCCTGCAACTTTACTGAATTTAATTATTAGTTCTAATAGTTTTTTTGTGTGTGTGTGTGATTTCTTTAGTTTGCTCTACATATAAGATCATGTCATTTGCAAATAAGAATAATTTGATTTCTTCCTTTTTAATTTAGATGCCCTTTGTTTATTTCTCTTGCCTGGTTGCTCTAACTAGAACTTTCAATACTATGCTGAATAACAGTGGTGAAAGTGGACATTCTTGTCTTCTTCCAGAACTTAGACTTTAAGTTTTTTTTTCCATTCAGTGATACTTGCTGTGGGCCTGTTATATAAGGCTTTTATCATGTGGAGGTAAGTTACCTCTATACCCAGTTTTTTAGAGTTTGTTTGTTTTTTTTTTTATCGTGAAGTGATGTTTAATTTATGACATGCTTTTTCAACATCAATTAAAATGATCATATGGTTTGTGCCATTCCTTCTGTTGATATGATGTATCACATTGATTGATTTGCATATGTTGAACTGTCTTTGCATCCCTGGGATGAATCCCACTTGATCATGATGAATAATCTTTTTAATGTGTTGTTGAATTCAGTTTAGTAATATTTTATTTAGGATTTTTACATCTATATTCATCAGAGATATCGGCCTATAATTTTCTTTATTTTTTTATTGTGTCTTTGCTTTTGGTATCAGGGTGATGCAAGCCTTGCAGAATGAGACTGGGAGTACTCCCTCCTCCTTGATTATCTGGAATAGTTTAAGTAGGATTGCTTTTAGGTCTTCTTTGAAAGCTTTGTAGAATTCAGCAACGAAGCCATGGGGTCCTGGGCTTTTCTTTGATGGGAGAGTTTTTGTTACTGCTTCTTTCTTATTGTTATTGGTTTATTCAGGTTTTGGACTTCTTCCTAGTTCAATGTTGGTAGGAATATGTGTCGAGGAACTTATCCATTTCTTCTAACTTTGTCAATTTACCAGCATATAGTTGTTCATAGTAGTCTTTAATGATCCTTTGAATTTCTACCATATCAGTTGTGATGTCTGCTTTTTCATCTCTGATTTCATTTATTTGGATCTTCTCTCTTTTGCTAAATTAGCCTAGCTAAA
>NW_012149730.1:7029288-7031646 GCF_000956105.1 Propithecus coquereli | reverse complement strand
TCTGAATATGTCATTCTACTCTCTTCTGGCCTGTAAAGTTTCCACCGAGAAATCTTCTGCCAGACATATTATGGCTCCTTTATATGCTATTTTTTCTTGCTTCCCTTAGGACCTTTTCTTTATGTGTGAACTTTAAGAGCCTGGTTCTTAAATGCCATGAGTTTGTATAATTTGAGTTAAATCTGTTTGGTGTTCTATGATCTTCTTGTACCTGAATATTGATATCTTTCTCTAGGTTTGGAAAATTCTATGTTGTTATTTCTTTGAATAAATCTTCTACCCCAATCTCCTTCTCTATGCCCTCTTTAAGGCCAATAACTTTTAGATTTGCCCTTTTGAGGCTATTTTCTAGATCTTAGAGGTGTGCTTTATTCTTATTTATTCTTTTTTCTTTTTTCTCTTCTGACCGTGTATTTTTGAATAACCTGTCTTCACACTCACTAATTCTTTCTTCTACTTGGTCAATTCTGCTGTTAAGAGACTCTGATGAATTTCTCAGTTTGTCAGTTGAATTCTTAAGGTTCAGACCTCCTGCTTGATTTTTTTATTACTTCAATCTCTGTTAAATGTCTCTGACAGGCTACTGAATTCCTTCTCTGTGGTGTCTTGAAGTTCATTGAGCTTCTTCAGGACAGCTATTTTGAATTCTTTGTCTGAAAGGCCACATATCTCCATCTCTCTAGGATTGGTCACTGGTACCTTATTTATTTTATTTGATGAGTTCATGTCTTCCTGGATATTCTTGATGTTCATTGATGTCTGGGCATTGAAGAGTTAGGTATTTATTTTAATCTTTGCAATCTGGACTTGTTTGTACTGGTTCTTCTTTAGAAGGCTTTCCAGATATTCAAAGGGAATTGAGTATTGTAATTTAAGTCTTTTGTCACTGCAGCCATATCACCACTGGGGGTTCCTCAATCCCAGTAATGCTGTGACTCTTGTAGACTCCTGGTAGTACTGCCTTGGTGGATTGTGTAAGATACAGAAGACTTTGCATTGCCAGGCAGTCTCACTCTCTTCCCTCACTCTCTGTGCTGGGCTGATAAAGTTGTGAGAGGAGTGATGTGGGCACTCCCTAGTAGACCCCAGTGCCACATGAATCCAGCCCAGTCTCACCCAAAGCCCATGGTGATTATTGCCTGGTTACCTCTGATGTTTATTCGAAGCACAAGGTTTCTTTAATCAGCAAGTGGTAAATCCTGCCAGGACTGCATCCTCCACTTCAGAGCAGCATGTTTCCTTCTGGCCCAGGGTGGGTCCAGAAATGCTTTGCAGGAATTAAGGCCTGGAATCAGGGGCTTCAGGAGTACGCTTGGTATTTTATTTTACTATGGCTGAGCTGGTACTCAAGTTGCAAAAGTTCTCCGAACTTTTCCCTTTTCTTTACCCAAGTGGAAGAAGACTTCCTGAACCACACTGCCTATAGTTGGGGGTAACACTGGCACTAGCTTGGCCAACACTGCTGATGTCTCACTGGGTCAGATGTACCCCAAGTCCACTGGATCTGAGCAGCACAACCACAGGAATTACCCAAGGACTGCAGCCTTTGTGGCTCAACTGCTTATGAATTTAATCCAGGTCCCAGGCTGCTTTTTGTCAGCTTGGGGTGGGGATAGTCAGAACTTGAGTTTTGGGGTGGAGGATTTCTCTCTGGTCAGGCTGGTCTAAATGCTCCCTCTATGGGCATTGGCAGATTTCTGTCCTATACTGTGTTTCCCTACACAAGAGCAGCCTTGAGTTTTAATGCAAAGACCACAATCACTTCATTATCCCTCCCCTGGCACACAGATTCTCTTTCCACCTGGCATGTTGGCATTGCACTGCTGGAGGATGGGGGAGAAGTAGTGTAGGCAATGCAAGATTGTCTTTCTGCCCTCTTCAGTGCCTCTTTCCTTGAAATAATATTAAAACCAGGTGGTATGATCACTCACTGGATTTCTGGTTCTTGTGAGGTGCTTGCTTTGGTGGATAGTTGTTGAATTTGGTGTTTGTATGGAGGGCAATCGCTGGAGGTTTCTATTTAGCCATCTTCTGTATTCTTCTCTTTTGTACTTTTACTGCCTGCTGACAGAACATAGATTTAGAGCTGGAAGCATCCTCTTAGACTATGAAATGAACTGTAGCCTGGAAGCCATGCAGGATAAGGCAACAAGTTAGAACCCTAGGTCCTGGACACGATGAGGCATTACAACACCCTGCCACTGGCCACCATACTTCTACTTATAAATTATTCTATTTTGTGACATATGGACAAATTTAACCCTAATTAATCACAAAGAATCATGATTTCTGAAATCATCACATGTATACGGATACACACACACACACACACACACACACACACACACACACTGCCTC
>NW_012149730.1:7023650-7025368 GCF_000956105.1 Propithecus coquereli | reverse complement strand
GCTTGTCTTTGCAGGGACTAAATCTGTGGACCTTTTCTTTTCTTTATATAAAATTCTGGGTTTGAAATAACTCATTTGTTTCCAGTTATCTGACTGTCATCAAATTGTCTAAAAAAATTTTAATTAATTTCAGTATCAAAGAGCAGATGATGTATGGCACTTTTGGAAAATGGCTACAAATGTCATGAAATGAATTCCATCAATAAAGGTGGGGAGCCAATTGATGAAGAATGCTTCAGTCAGAAGGACTAGCATGTACAAAGGCCAAGTGGGAGGGAGAAAGAATGACAAGTCTAAGGAACTGATAATAATTTTAATCAAATTGCCATGAAATTGAAAGGTGAGACTTAATGCCAAATAAGTAAGCAGGAGCAGATCATGAAAAGCCTTGAACACCATATTAGAAAATTAACAAAGGCAACATGGATTCATTTCAAGGAAAAGAGCACTAACTATGTATTAGACACCATAGAGAGCAAAAGAGAACTGTTCAACTTGGCCCTTGTCCTTGAAAATTGGCAATGATGTGAGAACAGGTAAAAAATAATAGAGGATACAAGTGTGTGATACTATAAAGTAAGATGTTTGTAAGTCTTAGCAGTTAACATGGTTAGAATAGCACTCTCCTGGGATTTGGAAGACACTAGCCTGGAAGACATAGCCCTTAATAACTTTGCAGATTTGCCACACATTCAACATCAACAGCATATGGCTGAACATAGTTAAAAATAACTATGGGAGCACATGGTTATATAGCGTGGAATAACAGACACTGAAGACTCCAAAGGTGGGAGGGTGGAGGGGGGATGAAAATTTACCTATTGGGTACAATATATGCCATGTGGGTGATGGGTACACTAAAAAGCCCAGACCTCACCACTATACAATATATCCATCTAACAAAACTGCACTTGTACCCACTAAATTTATACAAACAATAAAAAAAAAAAAACTAGTGTTAGCATGCAGAGTGTTGATTAGTAAGTGCTGCAGGGAGGGCCATGAGAGGTATTTTCAGATGTATGGGCTAATGGGGGAAAATAAAACTAAGTGTATAAATGTATGTATGTATAGATATATAGATGGATAAAATATCTGAAAAATTCAGTTTGAGACTCTTCAAATCCAATGAATTTCATATGCTTTTAAGATGTAATTATAGTTGAAAATGTTTTTGCAAGGCTGCATTAGGTTACATAAATGTGCTTAACTAAATGCATCTGGTCAGTTGGAAATAAGTCTGAAAAAGGAAAGTGAGACAGATTTATTCAGAAAGATGGCTCTATGCAAAAATAATTTGTCTTCCTGAAGAATAACCTGACCATAGAGAGCTGTGTGCAGCAATGAAAGAGCTAGAGCAATTAAAAGAAAAAAATATTTCTATAAACTCTTTAGGATTATTTTAAGACTCTGAAGAATCACAAATATCAGGGAGAAGATTATAGATCTATACAGAACTTCATCAAATCCTCATGCAGTTAAGGCAGAGGGAAAGGCATCACACCAGAGCCTTTCTCAATCCAAACCCACCATATTTGGGTTATATCGAAGTATTGACATTTCTTGTTAATAAACCAGTTAATATATTTAAGATATTAATGTGAAATTTTGATTAATAAATAGTGAATGTTTTTTTTTCAGTTACAAAAAACAATGGTGATCTAGCACCTCTTATATTATCTTGGGTAGAGCCCATCCTCTGAAGTGAGGTATCATAA
>NW_012149730.1:7023079-7023600 GCF_000956105.1 Propithecus coquereli | reverse complement strand
ATTTACTACTTAATATCTGGATTCTTTTCCTCAACATAATGTTTCTGAGATTTATCCATGTTGTTTTGTTCATAAGTCATCAACTCTTTTTTACTCTGAGCATTTCATTGTCCAATAAATTGGCTTAATCTTTTTTTATTGATAGACATTAGGGTTGTTTCCATTGTTTTCTGTCTTATAAATAATATAGCTGTGAATATCCTTGAACGTATCTTTTTTGTGGACATATGTTTTCATTTCTCCTGCATAAATATAGAATAGTAGAAGTGCTGGGTATAAGGTACATAACTGTCTAAATGTGAAAAAAGTTGGTTAACAATTTTACAAAGTAGTAATACCATTTTACAATTCCATTAACAATGAGTGAGATACTTGGTTGCTCTCAACTTTGCCAGCATTTGATATACTCAGACTTCTTTAATTTTAGTCATTTTGTTGGGTAAGCAATATCTCATTCTTATTATAATTTGCATTTCCCTGATGGCTTATGATGCTGTATACTTTTTCATATGCTTATTAGT
>NW_012149730.1:7017347-7019223 GCF_000956105.1 Propithecus coquereli | reverse complement strand
AAGTGCAGTAGCATGATCATAGCTCACTGTAACTTCAATTTCCTAGGCTCAAGGTATCCTCTTGCATCAGTCTCCCACGTAGCTAGGATTCCAGGCACTTACTACTATGCCTGGCTAAATTTTAATTTTTTTGTAGAGATGGGGTCTCACTATGTTGCCCAGGTTGGTCTCAAATTCCTAGGCTCAAGCAATCTTCCCATCTTAGCTTCCCAAAGTGCTGGGACTACAAGTGTAAACCACTGTGCCTGGCTGAAACATCAAATCATGAAATTAACTAATAATATGGCTCAAGTCTTGGCTAGAAAATGTTCTACTTTTCCCCTCTTTTCTGCCGAGGTAAGCAGATTTACACAAGCCACAGTTCCACTAACCATCTGGTATAATTTTATTTAAGCTTTTTTCACATCAAAAGGTGGAACTTATTTTCCTTCCCCTTAGCTGTTGTTTGCCCTTGTCACTTGTTTTAAACAAAGAATGAGGCAGAAAGTTGCTCTGCTAGTTCTGAGCCTCGTCTTTAAGAGGACTGGACACATTTGCTTTCTCTCTCTTGGAATTCAGTCAACATGCAAAAAGTCCAACTATCCTGAGATCATCCTTCCATGAAAGAGCCCAAGCTAACTTCAAGGAGAGGCATTGCAGAGGAAGGAACACTTTCCTACATGTGAGCAAAGCCTTTGGAACTTCCAGCGGATCTAAACTCCCACTGAATGCTGCCACACTAGTGATCCCTGCTGACATGATAACGTGGAACAAAAGAACGGCCCACCTAGGTTGTATCAATGACAAAATAGTGGAAAACAAAACAGTTTTGGTTTTGTTTTAAACCAATGTGTTTGGGGTGTTTGTGCTGCACTAAATAAATAATGAATAATTTTTGATAATATGCAGCAGTTTTAATAAAATTTTTGCCTGCAGTAAAATAGAATTTTTTTCTTTGTAACGAGACTTTGAAAAAACAAGCCAATATCATACTTGATGGTGAAGTCCAGATGCCTTCTAATTAACATGAGATAAACAGGAAATGCTCACTGTCACCGTAAGTATTTAATGTTATAGTAGATGCTCTAGTCAATACAAACAGATGCTTAATAGAAGTCAGAGTGGCAAGACTATGAAGTCAGCTATTAGTGTGAATGAACTATATGACTTTTTACTAAAAGAAAATTTTAAAGTTAAACTAAAGAGAAATATCAAAGCAACAAATGGCCTGGGCACAAAATAATTATGTAGGAATAAAAAGTGTCTTTCTTAAAAATAACCAATTAAAAACCAAAATTAATGATGTCATTCAAAATACAATGAATATGCAAAATCTTAGGAAATAATTCACCAGAAACATGAATAAATGAGGGATAAAACATGTAGGGGATAAAGATTGAAGTACAGATTTTATTTTTTAATTATTTTATAAAGTTAGTAATTTTCCAGAAAAATACATACCCACAGTTATTTGTACTTTTGTTTGTGTATTTGTATTGTGAAGGACATGTGAATCACTCCGGAGAGTGATTCAAATTATTTTCAAAGGAAAAAGACAAACAAACAAAAAACTATAAGACAGATTGCCCTTGAAAATACTGAACATTATTATTGAAAATAAGGGTAAAATAGTGGGGATTCAATCAAACAAGTGTGGTATTGAAACAAAAATAGAACTACAACTAAAATGTTGACAATTAGTGCCTAATAATAAAAATTTAGAATATAATACAGTGGTATAAAAGCAAAAAGAAAATAAAGACTATATACTCTATGGTGTTGAAATATCTGTTTTAAAACAATAAACACACAAGAGACTCAAATTATTGTATTCAAAACAGTATTTTAACTGCAATATAGTGTTAAATGTACAAAATAAAACTAAAATATTAAAAGA
>NW_012149730.1:7016503-7017297 GCF_000956105.1 Propithecus coquereli | reverse complement strand
TTTTTGTTACTGTAGGTAGATGCTTTATTTTTTTGTGTTCTTTTTTAAAATTTTATTTTATTACAATAAGAACCCTTAACATGACACTTACTCCAATGTCATACAGCAGATCCCTAGAGCTTACTTATCTTGCTTAACTGAAACTTTAGGTCCATTAATTATAATAGTAACTCTCAATTATCCCCATTCCCTGGCCCCTGGAAAGCCCTATTCCACTCTTTGATTCAACAAATTGGACTAGTTTAGATACTTCATATGAACAGGATCATGCATTTTTGTCTTTCTATGACTGACTTCACATAATGCCCTCGAAATTCATCTATGTTATTGAATATTGCAGAGTTTTCTTCTTTTTAAAGCTGAATAATATTCCATTGTATATATACACATTTTCTCTATCCATTCATCCATCCATGAATATTTGGGTTGTTTCTACATCTTGGCTATTGTGAATAGTGCAGCAAAGAATATGGGAGTGCTAATATCCAGGATCATGATTTCTATATATAGATATACTGAAAAAATAAATATGCATGTATCTGTAGATATTATGTAAATATATATATATGTACATATATTGGAAGTGTGTATATATATATACACGCATACACAAATACATATAAACACAATACATATGTGTATATACATACATAGGTACAATATCCTTATCCTGCACCAATTTATAGTCCCACTATCCAAGGTACTCAAAACTATCAAACAGACGCACATGCTGCCACGACTTCCTCCTTTCCTGTTTATTATATTAATAGAATAAATAGAGCCATAGTGTACAT
>NW_012149730.1:7003793-7005167 GCF_000956105.1 Propithecus coquereli | reverse complement strand
TAATAATTCCTATATCTTAAACAGTACACGAAGAAGTATAATGCCACAGAACATTGTTGTTATGCATCTTGTGTATTTGTCCAGATTTCACATTCCATGGTATAACATACCAGTTACCCTCCATTTACTATCTGAGTTAAGTTCTATTCTCTGAAATTCTATCCTTCAATTAGACATTTACTAGTGAAAATTTGGAATAAATAACCCTGATTTCTCTCCCTCTTTATTTATGTTTCTGTGTTTCTGGTTCAGTTGAGGAAGGTGAAACCAAGCTTAACTGTTTATATCTTGGACATTTTTTTCCAGGACCTCAAGCATCTTCAGGGGTTGGCAAAATATTGATTGATATTCCTAAATTCTATGACGTTTGAATGCTACATGCACTCTGTGTTGCCATGATTGCCCCATTTTGAAGGTACAATAGAATACTCAGGCTCAGAGAGCCAGCTCCCACCTTATATGAAAATCCACATTGGATAAATGCTTGATTTATATGATTTATAATTTAAGCAAATTCCCAAATTTGAAGTACTTAATAGGAATTTAAATTTTTAAAATAATTAAAATGCATTAGTAACATCAAAATCTTATTTATTCCTAAATGGTCAAGACCCTCGAATCACTTTTTTTTAAATTTAAATCTTTCATCAATGCTGCTGAGAGCAAATGCAAATAATTAAATTTCAGAAATTTATATCTATTTTTCTGAATTTTCATTGGATACATTAATGAGCTAATTGGTACCAAAAAAAGAAAAGCTTTTCATTGTTCTACTTTTTTCTTACAAGATACAAATTCAGTAAACTATAAAACCAAACTATTTATGACAAACTGGTATATCAAATTAAATATAAATTTTTACCCACATTTTTCCAATGGGACTTGGTCAAAACAAGAGCACACATACATTTTTGTTAAGTATGAAATATTTTGTGAGGTGCTATCAAACTTAACACTTTCGTGTATCTATCACACTGCCAATAGAGGTAAAACGTTATGGCACGTGTCAGTCCCAAATCTACTCACAGCAAATTCTTTGCATGAATTGCTCTGCATTTGTCGGTGCCATGCAACTGCCAGTTTTACTCATCCTCCTGTCTTCTAACTAGCTATCAGAAAAAAAGAACACTCCAGCTGCTTCAGCACATTTTTGTATTTTGTGCGTTCTGGGAATATATATGTCTGTTTTTAATGTTATAGCTGTGATGTTCTGTCCTCTCCCACATAGCCATATATTTCTAAACAATCTGTGAAGAAGCAGCTCTGAAAATAAAATTAAATTAACAGGAATTAAATAGAAGTGGTTGTGATCTATAGCACTTACGAGTGCCCACCCCCACGAAGATTAATAATACCCACACACTCAGACAAAAA
>NW_012149730.1:7002573-7003743 GCF_000956105.1 Propithecus coquereli | reverse complement strand
TTTTCACTTGAATAGATTGCATGCATTTCTGGGAGTCAATGTGTATATATATATATCCACCTGTCCTTGTTATAACTTCTTTATGTGCAGGTCCACACATAAAATTAGCATGAAAGCGTTCACACCACAGAAACCCTTTTTCGTGTTATTTTTTATTTTCCTTTCCTCTGCACCATTCTTTCACTTAATTTCTTTCCACATTTACCTTTACCCTTGGTAAGTTTGCTAAAAATCTGCATGTGTCAACTGTAATTTTATCTATTACAGCATAATAATGAAAATACACACAAAACCACACAATTTTCTATTTATTAATAAAGATATGGGATCACATACTATAAACTACTCTCATTAAGCACATTCCTTCAAGTCAACTTTTATAGCATTATACATTATTTTAATATAAAGTAATATTCCATGGTATCTATGTAGCATAATATATCCAATCATTTTCCTACTGGTATACATTCAAACTGTTTCCAGTTATTACTTTTTGCCACTATGCAAAGTACTGCAATAAACATCCCTGCACATATATTCAAACCTACACGTTGTTTTATTTCTATGTAATTGATTTCCAGGAGTGGAATTTCTGTGTCAAAAATCTTCATCTTTAGGTTTTTTGTTTGTGTTTTTAATTTTAGTAGATGTCTCCAGATTGTTTTATAAAAATAGTCTGTCAATTTACATTATTTCTTGAAGTATATAAAACTGCCCTTTTCCCCTCATCCTTACTCAAAAGTATACATTTCTGCGGTCTGGTGGGTGTTACTCCTGTTTAATTCAACTTACATCTTCCTAACTTCTAGAATACTTTAACAGTATTTTTTGGTTGCTTTGATTTGTTACTTTCTGAATTGTTAGCTCATCTGCAGCTTATTTTCCTACTAACTCGTTTTATTTCTTGGCGTTTGAAGAGCACTTTGGACCTTAAAATGATTCTTTCTGCCAATATATTTTTTTCTTCTGAATTAAGGATTCACAAGTATATCTCAATTTGTTAATTTTATTCCACTTTTTTCTTTTCCAATGTTCTTACCTTAGAGTAGTTTTTAGGTTGTCTGCACCTGGCCTCAGGTCATCAATCCAGAATCAGGTACCATTATTGGCTGAAGGGCTCACATTTGGTGCCTTGGAGAAATTATAGATTAAAACATCAATTTATTTATT
>NW_012149730.1:6999415-7000573 GCF_000956105.1 Propithecus coquereli | reverse complement strand
CATAACATGTCATGAAAAGTGGTTATTCTCACACTAGCCATGAGATCAAGCTGGATAATCTGCAAAATCTGTGTTTTAAACCCATCAGAGCAGTGCTGTCCAATATAGTTTTCTGTGACAATGGAAATGTTCTATATCTGCACTGTTCAGTAGAATAATCCCGAGTCACACGTGGCTGTTTAGCACTAAAAATGTGGACTGTACAACTAAGGAACTGAATTTTAATATTATTTAAATTCAAGTATTTTAAATTTAAATATACACAGTCCCAGGTAGCTAGTGGATACTGTAATGGACAGCACAGCATGAGATTGATGAGGATGCAAAGAAAGCTAAATGCACTAAATTACAGGAAGTGCAGAGCCTTTTGGAGAAGAAAAGAAACCTGTGTCTACTTTCATCCTCAGCAGAACAGCAGACACAGGAGGAATCTTTCAGAAATGGGAGTAAGTAGAAACCAGATGAAGTTTTTTAAAAGCTTTTAATGTGACTGATTTGAATCCTGAAGAACTGAGGAAAGAGTGAGTCTTCCCAATCCATCAACATAACCCTTCCCGTCTATCCCCAAGTCTTCACCAAAGGCAAGGAGTGAGGTGCCAAGTGTGGGAGCTGGGCAGGAGAGTTGGGAGTCCTTTCTCCTGGAGCAGGAAGTGCCTTCCCCAGTACAATGCAGCAGTGGCTGAAGGCTGGGGCCAGGCAGGAAGGTGAAGAGAAATAGTTGACTCTAGGCCGTGGTCGAAAGCACTGCCTTGTCCACTGAAAGGCCCGGAGCAGTGCAGTATGTTGGAGGGAGATCTAAGATTGAGAAAAGCAAGAACATAACGTTCCTAGGAACACCCAAACAGGCATCCAGGCATAAAGTTTATGTCTAGGCTACAAACTCTGTAGTCTTTCAGTCCTCTTACTCTAAGCCCTGTCTAAGAAAATGTTCTAATCCTTTCTTCAAAATGCCTGAAATCATTGTGAATTAATTCTAACTAAAGCTGAGACAAATCTTAGACGAAGCTAAAATAAAGATTAGACTGACCCAATCTCTCCACACAAGTGGTCTGACTAAAGAAGGGACATGCAATTGTCTGGAGAGATATATTATTTACTTTAATTTCTACTTGTTTTTTAAAACATATATACACACTATTTGGAGTGCCAAAGAAAAAG
>NW_012149730.1:6985684-6986272 GCF_000956105.1 Propithecus coquereli | reverse complement strand
GTATCCATTATGGAACTATTTTAGATTAGCATGATCATATCTGTTGCTAGAAATCAATATATTGCCAAGAATCTTAATTATACAAGATGCTGAGGAGTACACATGGTTTTTTTACTTGTATTTCTTACTATATTGTTGATATACTTCTATTGATGTATTTTGTATTGTTTTCCTATTGTTCTTCCACTGATGTTGAATTAGGTCACCAATCTTTCAAAACCAAAGAGCAGTCTCATAGTAATACAACAGCTTAATGAGCAGTTTAGCTACATGTTAGACGCATTCATGGGCCTGGCATTCTCCTTGAAAGGTGATCAAGCCTAATCTGTTGCCTCCAACATGATCACATTTAACACATTCTAGATAAGCAAAGCTATGCTTTTTTGATAACCTTTCCATATACTTAATCAATTGTAGGAATGATTCCTTATAATAACTATTTATAGTAAACTCAAATCATTGATGTTTTGGTAACTTCAGATTCTTTAACATATCTTTAATCCCAAAAGTAAATATTTTATAAAACTCTTACCACCAATCCTTTTGCTTAGGATTCAGTTGTATGTTTTAAGCAAAAGATGTGTTTTA
>NW_012149730.1:6982073-6985634 GCF_000956105.1 Propithecus coquereli | reverse complement strand
CCACTACTCCCAAAGCTAACTGTTACTTAAATTTTAAGTCCCAGAGATAAGCCTTTCCTGCCAATGAACCGTTTACTGAATTGATTTATAAAATATACCAATTTCTCCTGCCATTCTTAATCTAACTCTTAAAAAACTCCTATACTTTAATTTCTGGTGCATGTGACCAAGTTATATTTAATTTGCAAATTTAATGAAATTCACAGAACACCCAAAGCTTAGTAAAATGGGTTAAGAGAAGGCCTGAAGTTTGTTTTTCATCTTTTCCGTTTCTGAAGATTAGAAGAAAATGTAAGCTTGAATATTATAGGTGAGAAGAAAAACAGAAAGGATAACAGAAATAAGTTAATTTTTCAGGATTCTAAACACTGAGCTTTGAAGAACTATAGAGAATCTGAATTAGAAATATATGCTCAGAAGGGTTCATATTGTGCTTTATAATCACTGTTATATTTTATCTCCTAAAATAGACTGTGAATTCTTTAAGGATAGGGAAAATATGTAGTGCCAGGTACAACATAATCCCATAATAAATACTGTTGGGAAAATGCATGTATTAGCACTATTTGACAGGAAGTTTGAAATACACAGAAAAGTTGATAAACACAGATTAGTGACATGCAAGCAATGAAAGAAGTACAAAAAGAGTATCTTCACAGAGTCTCTGAATAACTTTTCCATAAGTAACTTCAGATACTGGCAGGAAAATAGCTGATTCCATTGCATAATTAAAATAATAGCTAACCAGCTGGAATCTCTTTGCTATTCAGATCCCTTTTCTCATAATGACCTTTTCATAAGCCAATGCAAGCAACTGAGAATCCTGACAACAAAACATTCTAACCCAATTATATACCATTTGCAGCTGTTTCAGTGTGAGATTATGCTAGACCCAGTAAATGAAACTTAAAGAACATATAACCTATTTGAGAAATTGGGATATCTAAGGATGTCGGGTTCTCTGTAGGTGTGTATTCTTTGTGCTTTTATGAATATGATCTAAAACTCCACATTTCTTTGAATTCAGAATCCTTGAACCTTTGCAAACAGTGCTCTACCTACTTCTGTTAACTTTCACAATGCTCGTTAGGTCTTCCAATCAGAAGCTGTTGACTGTCTTTCCATCTCAAATCTCCCATCAATTCATGCTTATATGACCTGAATAGAGCTAGTAATTTGCATGCCCAGTTGCCAAAATGCAGCTGCTACCATTACCATGACTGTACATAATTATCTTAAAATACAGGTTCTTCCAGTGAGACATAAGAAACTACAGGGTAGAAAATAGCCACTTGTCCCATGCTCCTGTGCCCACATAATAAATCAGTTTCACCTGCTTCCTTACTCCTGTTCTCTTAATCCCTTTTCAGTGTAAAATTTTCTTGCAATAAAAATGTTTAATTTCCTCTTAAATTTATTTATACCATTTACTTCAATTGCCATATGTTCCTCCTTATTTTTTATATTTATTATCCATTGAGCAAAACCTAACCAAAATCATTCAGAATGAACTAAAATATGCACAGGAATAAGAACTTGCATGTCCTATCTCATTCCATCTGATATTTCCAAATTACATTGAATATACAGTTTTTTCTCTTTACCTGTCCCATTTAATAAGAGTAATTCTGACCAATAAGGAAACTTAGAAATGCCAGGTGGTGTACAAAGCTCCAAGGCCTATTTATAAGTTGACGAACTTGGAGGGAAAAAGGCAACTCTTTAAATGTTCTCTGATCCTTGGATTTCTATAATGCAGTTTTCTCCTTGAACTCTGGAAAAAAATTAAATAATGATAATACATTTTCATATTTTACTTAAGAAAACGTCTATCAGTCCTACATTCACTTTTTGGAAGGACAAAACTGTTGCTTTGTCAGATAGGTAGTTATTTACACTGATCTCAAAACAAACATAATTGTGGATTTTTCACCATCTCCCAATGGAAGAAAAAACATTAAGTTAGGCAATACAAAAGAATATTTTTGCAAAACATCGAAACCATAACCAAGAATTTTATTCTTTGATAATTATTTTATTAAACATAAAGTAGGACATTTTTCTCTCAATTTTCAAAGATTTGGATTTCAGTGAGCTGTAAGGCAATGCATTACAATGAAAAAAACAATCTTTTTTTAAAAAAATTGCCCTGTGTATTACTTCCACTGCTTTATACACTAAGAGTTAATATCCTTCCATTCTCAAATTAGAAAACAGTGTTTTGCAGTCATAACATTACTGAGGACATCTGGTAAGACATGCTAATAACAGAGTGGGAGTTTTAACTTGGTGGACTGTCAGCATTGACTTTTTACAGATCTAGAGATGATCAAGAAGTTTTGCAAATCAGACACAACTAATGGCCATCATAGTAATAGAAATCAAGCATTGTGCCAATTTGTTGTGCTTGGGAAGAAGTGATTCAAAAAGATAAAGAAATTAAATGTGAAGACCAGGAGTTCATGCTGATATAAAAAAGGACACATGTACTTAAGTGTGCATGCAAAATCTGTCTGTTTTTAGTACAATCTCATAAATCTTATCTATACAAATTATCCATCCCATTAGTCTGAGCTTTATCCAAATAGTGACTATGAAAGTGTAATTCACTTTCTGATAAAATTCACACCTATATTTTTGCCGAAACTACTTCCAGGAAGGTATTGTGCTTTGAACAGTGGGACTACTTGATTAAGGGAATCAAATCGAGTTTTCTGCATCAACACTTTATCTTTGAATATTAAATCAGAGTTTGAAATTCAATTTTTTAATTTGACTTACTTAAAATTTGCCTTTGGTCTTTTGTTATTTAAACTATCAAGGCATAATAATCCAAAGGACAATGATGCAGCATATTTGTCTTGTCGTAATTTTAGAAAGTCAACAAAGTCATTCTTGACTCATGCATGTATTTAATACATCATAGAAGATATCTGGTTTATACACAATCTTTATGGTCATCTAAGTATTTTGCCAAGTGAGAAATAAAATGTGATTTTAGGATTATATTTTTCTTGTCCTGAAATAGTGAAATAATGAGTGGATATTATTTAAGGTAACAGAAGAGACTAGGCATTATGAAGTCCTTTTCAGTTTATCACAAAAACCAAATGTACTTAATTAGCTGGGGTTATTTGTGTGACAAAGAAGAACTAGATTTAAACACAACTGAAGCCATTTTAACATTCTCATCCATTCTTATTTTTTTCCTTTTCAAGTATTTTACAGCATAATTTTTTAGAAAGAAACTTTTAGGAAAATCAGATTTCTGGTATGAAGACAATTCTGGGAAGGGTGCTAGAATACAATTGTTAAAGATGGGATATTTGGTAGAAATCAGAAAACAAGAAATTACTTATTTATCAGTCATATTCCACTAATCACTTTGTATATATTCTCATGAGTAACACTGACACATAGAGGGATAAATTAATTATTTGAATCTGCTAGATTCCCTTTAATAATATAACCATGATTTATAAAAAGAAATTTTAGTGGACCTGAAAGAGTTCTTTACTTCCAAGGATGTGATTTATTTCTACAGATTAATTTATACAGTAG
>NW_012149730.1:6977985-6980968 GCF_000956105.1 Propithecus coquereli | reverse complement strand
TTTTTTTACTTTGTTCTTTCCATTCCTTTCTTCCTGCCTTCCTTCATTCCTTCTTTTTTTTTTTTTCATATTCTTACTTTGTACATGAAAATGGAGGGAATAACAAAGACCCACAACAAAGTTGAATTAGTATGTATATATAATATGAATCAATGAATATTAACTACACAAAACAATGAGTGTAATATCTTCAAATATTTAAAAGATATGCCAAATAAAATAATGCAAAAGTCAAGAGAAGTAAGTGGAGATAAAGTGTTAATGTTCTAAATGGTGTCATGGAACAGTAATGGTAATAATTTTTTTTAAGATCAAAAAATCAAGGAAGATTTTTTTTTCCTACACTACCACAGAAAGCCAACCTAGAGGAAACACTTAAACTAAATAAAATGGATTCAATTAAATTTGAAAACCAATGTATAAAGGACTTAAATGTAAGGCATGAAACTATAAAAATTCTGGAAGAAAATGTAGGAAAAACTCTTCTAGATATCAGCCTAGGTAAAGAATTTATGACTAAGACCCCCAAAGGCAATTACGGCAACTACAAAAAATAAATGAATGGGACATGGGCCTTGATTAAATTAAAAAAGCTTGTGCATAGCAAAGAAAATAATTAACAGAGCAAATAGACAACCTACAGAATGAGAGAAAATATTCACAAACTATACATCCAAAAAAGGGCTAATATCCAGAATCTACAAAGAATGCAAACAAATTAGCAAGAGAAAAACAAACAATCACATTAAAAAGTAGGCAAGAGACATGAACAGAAGCTTTTCAAAAGAAGATAGACAAATGGCCAACAAACATGAAAAATGTTCTGTGTTACTAATCATCAGGGAAATGCAAATTAAAACCACAAAGAGATATCACCTTACCCTTGTCAGCATGGCTATTACTAAAAAGTTCAAAACCAGTAGAGGTTGGCATGAGTGAAGAGAGAAAGGCATGCTTGTACATTGTTGGTGGGACTGCAAATTAGTACAACCCCTATGGAAAACAGTATGGAGATTTCTCAAAGAACTAAAAGTAGACCTACCATTTGATCCAACAATCCCACTACTGGGTATCTACCCAAAGGAAAAGAAGTCATTTAATCAAAAAGACACATGCACTTCAATGTTTATTGTCGCACAATTCACAATTGCAAAGATGTGGAAACAACCCAAGTGCCCATCAATACATGAGTGGATTAATAAAATTTGGTATATGTATACCATGGAGTTCTACTCAGCTGCAAAATACTATGGCAATATAGCACCTCTTTTATTATCCTGGATAGAGCTGCAACCCATTCTACTAAGTGAAGTATCCCAAGAATGGAAAAACAAGCACCACATGTACACACCATCAAATTGGTATTAACTGATCAACACAAGTGCATATATTATAGCATTCATCGGGTGTCGGGCAGAAGGGGGGGAGGAAAGGATGGGTAAATACACACCTAATTGGTGCAGCGTGCACCGTTTGGGGAATGGACACGCTCTGACTAGGGTGGGACAAGAGCAATATATATGTAATCTAAACATTTGTACCCCAGTAAAATGCTAAAATAAAAAAAATGTTAAAAAGGCTAAAGTATCTTTTATTCAACATTAGATTGTAGGTCTTATCCAGTGCATTAAGACTAAAAGTAATATTATAAAAAAATAAAAATGATTGTTTGGAAAACAAGAAAATGACAGTTTTGTATTGAGAGCATTCTAAGATGAAAAGTAAAATTCACTAGAAGTGAATTTAAGAAGGTTGTAGGATATAAGATTACTAAAGAAATTAATTTTATTTTTATATACTGACACCCAACTTTTGAGGAATAGAAGAAAAATGACACAATTTTGTACATAAAATATTGAAATACTTAATAATACACTTATTTTTGGCAATATATGTACAAGATTGATCCATTAAAAACTGAAAAATATTGAGATAAAGTAATGAAGACCTAAATAAATGTAGAGATTCATTATGTTTATAAATTGAGAAGTAAAACATTATGAAAATATGAATTAACTTTAAATTGATATATAGATACAAATTAATCTCAATTAAAATTACAGAAGGATTTTTGTAGAAATTGACTAATGCTAAAATTTGTTTAAATGAACAAGTTACAGAGTTTATGCTGATTTCAAGGTTTACTATGAAAATAAAGTTATCAAGAGAGTGTGTGATATGGTATAAGGTTAGATGTATAGATCAAATAAGTATTATAGAAAATTGAAAATTAGACACATGAATATGATCAACTGATTTTTTATTAAGTTTTCAAGAAATTTTAAATGGGAATAATTAGATACCCATAAAGAGAGAAAAACTGAATATTACCACTTTTATCACACTACTATAAAAATTAAACAGATCATAGATTTAAATATAAAAGCTAAAATGGTAAGAATTCTAGAAGAACATATAGGAGAAAATGTTTATGACCATGGGTTAGGCAAAGCTATCCTAATAGGATACACATATACATAAACTCCACAAAGAAAAGCTTTATGGACTTTATGAAAATTAGAGCATTCTGCTCTACAAAGTATACTATTAAGAAAATTAAGGTTACAATTAACATATACACAATGCTACAAATATATGTATATAAATATTAGCTGTTAGTCTTTTGCTTTTATTTTTTCGTTAATTTTCTTTATATATGCATACACATATGAAAAGCATAAGCAGAATATGAAAGAAAAAAAGCCCTCTGTCATTGTTATCCAACTCATCACAGAATAAAATTAGTTCATACCAAGAAGGCCCAGGACTCAAAACTCATCTTTTTTCCCTATTAGGACCCACACATTCCATGATTAGAGAATTATTCTTCATTTGAAGGTGATGATTAATCTAGTCATTTCATTTCTATCCATCTTATTAACTGTAGCTTTCATTTATTAATGACTTAATATGGAACTCTAGATTCCTCAGTCATATAGATAAAAACAAAATATGTCTGAAGAAAGAGGGAGTAATTTTTTTT
>NW_012149730.1:6974562-6977092 GCF_000956105.1 Propithecus coquereli | reverse complement strand
AATATTGATTGACATTTTTGGGCCAGATAAATGTTGTGAGGGTTTTCCTATGCATTATAGAATGTTTAGCAGAATCTCTGGCTTCTCCTCACTAGATTCTTCTAGCAACCCTCCACACATACCCCTAGTTGTAAAAACCAAAAAGGTCTCCAAAAGTTACTCATGTCCCTGGGGAAGAATAACTTGAAATTACTCCCTTCTCCCTCCTCCCCAAACCCTATTTAAGAACCACTGATGTAAGAAACAGAACAATATGTAGAATAATAGAGAACGATGTAACAGACAGAATAAGGTGGAAGTTTACTATAGGACAGGAGAAAATAGATGAGGAGAGGGAAAGAGACTAAACTATTAGAAGTGTGGTCAAAGAAGTAGAGATAAAAGTCAATACACAAAGGGCCCTGTGAAACATTTCAAGGACTGTTGTTGTAGTGGTTTGAGAGAGGGATGAAACTGTAGTAGGCTCATTCTGACTGATGAATGGAAAATAGATCGTGGGTGAACAAGAGTGAAAACAGGGAACCTGGTTAAGACACTCTTGTGATATATCAATGATGAAGATATCATTGAAAGGATGGTAGTAGATGAAATGAAAGAAATGGAGAGCTTTGAATCTATTTTGAATTTGGAGCTACAAGGATAGTCATGATTTTTTTAATGGCCTAGACAAATGAAGATTTGAAATTGTCATTTATTGACATGAAGATATCTGGTGAAACACAATTTGGGCACAGTTATGAGATATATAGACCAGGAGTTTGGTTTTAAATATGTTAAGTTTGAATTGGTGACTAGATATCTAAGTAAAGATGTTGAGTACAAATTTGGATGTAAGTGGCTAAATTTCAGGGGAGAGGTTAGTGCTGGAAATATAAAATCATGAATGCTCATCATCTATGAAATTACTCAGGGAGGAAATGTAGTTAGAGGAGAGAAGAAATTCGGGAATTAACTCTCAGATGCTCTAACAATTAAAGGTCTGGAGGTTGAACATATATATTATGGAACAGAGTATAACATTTTCATAAATGGCTAAGGCAAAACATATATTTTAACTGAATATATTTCTATAGAAAATTTTGAGAGACATCAAGGTAAGGGAAAGTCCACAGGTCCTGAAAGGAGCTCCAACAAATTCTATATAGGAAGAATACCTATAGTGTCCAACACAGCAGAGGCTCACTAAATATTAGCTATCGTAACTGAGGCTTTGAGCCTTAAAGAGTAGCATAGTGGAGCTCTTACTTAATGGAAATGAGAAAATTAAGTGGTCTAGCTTAATCCATGGGAAAATTAGTGGTAGATATGGAAAGAGTTTGAGATGGCACAGGCTGGTACCTTTGTAGAAATAGTTAAAAGGGTGTTGGATGTGTGACACTAAAGACAGAGAAAAATGAAAGAAAAAGATGATCTTTATATAATTGTAAAGGGAACAATTCAATAAGAAGACTTAACAATCCTAAATATTTATGCACCTAACATAGGTGCACCCAGATTCATAAAGCAAATCCTACTTGATCCAAACAAAATGATAAACAACAGCACTGTAATAGCTGGGGACTTCAACACCTTACTGACAGAACAGGACAAAACCTCCAAACAGAAAATAAGCAAAGAAACAATGGACTTAAACAGAACTCTAGAACAAATGGGTCTAACAGACATTTACAGAACATTCTACCCCAAAACCACTGAATATACATTCCTCTCATCAGCTCATGAGACATTCTCTAAGATTAACTATATCTTAGGCCATAAAACACATCTCAATGAATTTAAAAAAATGGGAATTATACCATGCATCTTTTCAGACCACAGTGGAATAAAATTAGAAATCAACTCCAACAGAAACACTCATCTCTACACAAAGTCAGGGAAACTAAACAACCTACTGCTGAATGATAGGTCAAGGAGGAAATTAAGATGGAAATCAAAAGATTCTTTTAACTAAGTGATAAAGAATACACATATTGAAATCTGTGGGACACAGCTAAAGTAGTCCTGAGAGGAAAATTCATGGTCACAAATGCCTACATCAAAAGACAGAAATGTCACAAATCAAGAATCTAATGAATTATCTCAAAAAACTGGAAAAGAATGAGCAAACCAATCCCAGCAGAAGAAAAGAAATAACCAAGATCAGAATACAACTAAATGAAATCAATAAAAAAAATGAACTATACAGAAGATTAATGAAACAAAATTGGTTCTTTGAAAAGATAAACAAAATCAACATATCTCTTGCAAGATTAACCAGAAGCAGAAAAGAAAGAACTCTAATAAGCTTACTCAGTAATGAAAAAGGAGAAATTACAACTGATAGCAATGGAAATACAAAATATCATCTCTGAATACTACAAAAATCTCTATGCACATAAACTTGAAAGATACATATTTTGAAATTATTAATCAAGCAGATACATGTTGATGGGAGGAAAGAAGTTTTCTAAAGAAGTAGTGAAAATAGGAGAGAAAAAGAGACTAAACTATGAGAAATGTTCATATTTTGCAATGATGGAGGGAAAGAAAA
>NW_012149730.1:6964863-6973697 GCF_000956105.1 Propithecus coquereli | reverse complement strand
AATATATATCTTATATTTAATCTACAAGAAAATTATGATTGAAAAGAATTTAGAAACTTTGAACTAAGCCAGAAAGTCAGAAGGAGAGATTCAATAATAATCATTGATTAATAATCATTGATTCCAAATGTTAAAGCATTAGGATTTTTTATGATTTTTTGAGAGATACTCGGGAAGCCTAATATAGAAAAGCCTACTGATGCCACAGAATATTTTGAGAGAAGGGTAAAGCCATGCTCCTCCTATTGACAGCAATTGGTAACACAATATGACATTGGGTACAAAGTACAACAATGATTTAAAACAAAAGGAAATTTTAATATTTGAAATTTGGGAGTAAGTAAAGAGAAAACCTAGGAAAAAGGCAGGTTGGGTGATGTACAAGGCAAAGGCAAAGCCAAAGTATTCATTAGGTCCTAAAACAGAGGGATGATAGCATTAAAATACAGGTGTAGACCTAATGGGTGTGGTTTCCTGTGTTTGGGGGGTGGACACACTTGAAGCTGTGACTAGGGTAGGGTAAAGGCAATTTATATAACCTAAACATTTGTACCCCTGAAATATACTGAAATAAAATAAATAAAAAATAGGTATAGAGATGAAGTAGAAAAGAAAATCCTTTTACTGGGTTTCAATAATATGTACATTTGAGTTAATTAGGTTGATAATTGTAAAAATCGACACAATATAATCAAATAATCTAGAGATATTGTAAATAATTATATATTATATCCAGATACTATATGTGGCATTTGATTGGAATGGATAATTTTACTTTTTAATTATTGCCAGAAGGAATTGTGCTAATGTAGGTTTTTCTAACTTTAAGAGGGGAGTTTCTGTGTGGCATGAATAAGCACTCTATGTTCTTGTGCTCCTCGCACATAAGTATATCCCAACCAGCATACGTTGAGTGCTTGCGAAGCTCAGGGAGTGAGCCTGCCATGCTGTCGGGATGAAAAGAAGAGCAATATATTTCTTCTGTCTTCAAGGAATTTACAAGTCACAAAGTCTGACAGGCATGCAAAAATCAAAGTGCAGGATCAGAGTAAAGTTGTTTTGTTTCAACATTAAAGAATAGGCGCTGCAAAGGTAGTAAAGACAAGAACAAAGGATGATGATATTTAACAACAGGTCCACAATTACACAGAAAGAAATGTTTTTCTGAGTCTGGAGAGATTTTCATGGATTTCTTAAAGGAGAACCTGTTACTAATAATAACCAGGTTAAAATCTAATGAGAACGGAGCTCTTGGCAAGAGTGCACCTTTTTGAAAATAAGCCCTCCTTGGAGAACATTAGCTCTACCCACCTTTCAGGCCCCCTGGTCTGGGAATGAGAAAAAGAAGTTGGAGATCATGGATTCTGAAATCCTGTGTTCATTGGCCTTTTCCCTAAAATGTCAACACAGAATACTGAAATTAATACAAGCAATGTGTGATGTGATGAATTATATAATTGTCCAGCAAATATTTACTTTCCTCTCCTTCCCCTCTGTCCTCTAGCAGATTCTTCCTCCTGCTACCCTCCTCAACTTTGGGAATGGCCACATGAATTGCTTGGCAATGGAATGTTAGCAAACGTGGTATAAGAGAGGTATTAAGTTGCTTTTGCATTTGATATCCTTCTTGTCCTTTTGCCATCTGCCATGAAAAGAACATGCCCTGTTTCCAGATTGGGAGACAGGTAGAAGTAGTCTGAACCCAATTTGCAGCCTGAAGCAAAGCCACAAGCTAATCCAAAAACACTTGCATGAGGGAAAAGTACTTATTCTTATATGTCTTTGAGATTTGGCATGTGTTTGGGGGTAAAAAAAAAAGGGGGTTATTTTGGTGCTTAGCATGATAATACTAGAAACCTTACTAAAACATGTGGTGCCAGGAAAATATCTATCAGTCAACTATTGCCACGGTAAAATTATGTAATCAACCACCTCAAAACTTAGCATATTAAAATAATAATAATTTATTCTCCTGAGTCCATGGGTCAGTTGAACAGTTTTGCTGATACAGACCAGGCATTTCTGCCTGGGTGATTCAGTTTGGGGTTGCAGCCGCTGGTGGCTCTTCTTATCACTACAGGTCTGTGCATTAGCTAAGCTGGCACTGCTGCATATATATTTCTTCTGGAGCTCCAAATCATGGGGCCATAATTACCCAGAGGATGGATATAAGAATCAATTCATTCTGGAAGATTCTGGACAGAGTAAAAATAACAAACTTCTCTGCACACTAGAGGATGAATGTCAAATTCTCAAAATATCTCTTAAAAGAGAGCCAGTAATATTTGTCACTTTTAGTAACACAACTTTTTATAAAATTTATCTTTCGTAAGCTTATCTCATACTGATGACAGACATGCAAGAAGACAAACAGAAACACATGAAGCTTCTTAAGGTTTTGGATTAGGACTGTCACCCTTTCTGTCATTGTCCAAAGCAGAAAAACAGGTCAAATAGCCAAGCCCAAAGTCAGTGGACCAAGACCACGAAGAGGCCAGGAAAAGGATGTGAATGCAGGAGAGGGTAGTGAGGGCAAACAATTACTCTATCTTCCATTATAAACACATCAATAGTATTTTATTATAAACCCAGTGTGTGTGTTTGTGTATGTGTGTTTATGTGTGTATATGCGTGCGTGCGTGTGTGTGTGTGTGTGTGTGTGTGTGTGTGTGTGTATAGTTCCAAATGCTAAGATAATGCAGGATATCTATCCTCTTTGAAAACGGATTATTTACTTTTGGGAAATGGTAGGACAGTGCTTTTCAAAGAAGGCCATTTGTTGACAATCTGCTTAAGATTTCTCTGAGATGCTTGTTAAATATGCTGAATCCAGAATCTCTGGGGATAAGAGTTGGAATCTTCATTTCACACCCTCCAACCCTCAAATAATTCTAATGTAGAAAATTATTGCAAAAATACTGTCTCCTGTGAACTTATAAGGCAATATTCTTTTTTAGCCTGTGGCATCCACTACTTTTTCTTCTTTTTTTGCTTCTCTCTCAATGAAGTCTGCCCCATCACTGTCCAGAGCCCATTTTTCTTACTGTCTCGTGTAAAATTGTTAATCTTAATGCCAGTGATGTCACATCCTGATACTCCTAAAACTGCCAATATAGTCCTCTGCTCTCTGGAGTACTCTATGCAATCATATTTAAATGTACATTGGAAGTTCTAAGCAGTGTCTTAAAAAATAAAATGTAATAAAACTTTAATGAAAGGTTATTTAATTATTTGGTGTTTATACAAAATTATATGCTTTACCCAGAAGTCAATTTTAGAGATGTTTGATCTTCTACTATATGGAAAGTATATTCAGCTCTAGTTTTCTTAATCGTGTCTAGAGATGGAATCTCTAAAACTGCACAGTTAACAGTTGGTTAACTGAATATTTGAAATTTTACAAATTTCAAATATTTGAAATATTTGAAAATATTTGAAATATTTGAAAATATTTGAATTTTACTTTAAGCTCATGTTCTTTTAGTTAGTTACTATGTGGATATTTAAAAAAGCTATTCTTCAAGAACTTGTAGAAATGCTTCAAACATGATAAACATTTAATCAGCTCCACCCCTGTGTCTTCTTTAGGATAATCAATTGAAATCCTTTTAAGATTTCCTCATAAGCAATTTGTGGGAATGCTATCAGTGATTTGTCACTCTTTAAAAAGTGTAAAAAAAGGTAATATAAAGCCAATTATCCAGATGGCCCATATAGTTGCATACTTAGTAGCTAAAGTTACTGAAGCTAAAGTTCTTAATAATCTAGTAATTTGTAGTAGGCACAGATTACAATTTAGTAATTTGTTATAGGCACAGTATTCTTAAGCAGAAAAAAATACTTTTATTTATGTACTTACTCTTTCCAGTGCACTTTCCTATATTTTACAAGGCAAAAGTAACTTGTAGTTATATTTACATGCATAATGATCTTTCCTATTTCCTTTCTGGTAAATTGCTCTAAAACAGAGTTCCTTTGTCAATTGCAAGTGCTTAAATATCTTTTCAACTCATATTTTATTGCCAACATATAGACCAATTTTGGCTCCATTGTTAAATTCTTCACTTGGTAGAATGAATTGTCAATAATCAAAGTATTTTTCTCTATTCCTTTCATAGAGCTGTTTCAAACACATGCTTCTCTACTTATTTTTAAACCAACATTAGTCTATTTAACAATTTGTAGTTAAAATTCAATTTTGATGTACATGACAGTAACTCTTTTGTGCCTCTTCACCTAATCTGTAACAGGAAACACAGTACATCATCCAATTACATGTTCTATTGTCTTGCTTGACACTATATCATCTGCTTATTTCATCATGGAAGTTTGTTCTCATTGTGTACTTGCAATTATTCTTAGTGCCAATCAACCTACCCTGAATTGCAATTGCTCACCCTTCAGTCTCACCAAGCATTGTACTCTACTCCAGTTACAAATTAGACAATTTCTTCTCTATAATTTTGGTTAAGATCATGTGTGCATCAATTCTGAACTTTCTGAATAGTCATAAATTAATTTTGCACTTCACTCTATATATCAAGAAGCTTAAGTAGATTTAATAACCAAAATGCATACAGTTATCACTTGCTGATAAATATGTCACAGAAATGATATATATATCTACATAAGTGAAATGAATTTGGAAATGGAAAAGATTCATTTTGTAGATTGATTTTCAGAACTCCAATCTATTAAAGCTACATCACTGCAATTTTTTCATTTCCAATTATGTTTGCCTGAAGTTCTCCCACCTGGCATATGTCACAGAAGCACTTTATTTTAATGGTGAATGTTGGAATGATCTAATTATTTTGTCACTATAGGACTAGACAACAATTCTTACAGTTCTAACTATAATATAGCTCACTAGTAAATAGATTTTTATATTGGTATATTTGCAAGAATTGCCCATCTTGCTACCTACAGTGTCAAAACTCCATATAACCTAGAATAACCAGAGTTGTCTGCAAGGGTAATGACTATTCCCTATTCCCTCAAATGAAGGATTTTCTTTATATTATCAGTTAATCAAGTAGCTATTTCTTTGGTGCCTGGGATTATCAGAACTGTCTTATTTCATAGCAGGAGAAATTTTCTTATTGCCTAAAGAAACATCCAGGAGATTGTTTTTCAGTTCTTCTTTTACCCAGTTCTGATGCTCCCTTCGCCCAGTTGTTTCTGCCTGTAGCATCCTTCTTGCATCTTAGTCTGTCTGAACTGGAGTCACCAGTGAGAATAATAACCTTTGGAAGCAGGCCTTTCAGACATCTCAAGAATATTTCTTAAAAATGAAAGAAAAAAATCCATTCTTAATATGTTGCATATTTTATAGCAGAAAAAAATTGTAATTCTCTTTGGAGGAGCCATATAGGTTTTTTTTCTGAGAAGACAAACATACCTAAAAATTTACTTTTATTATGTGCTCCTGCTATATACATATTTCTCCATCTCCCACCCTCAACTTTGAAAGGAGAAATTATGAGTTGCTTTATAAACTTCAAAATCAGTGAATTACCAGGAGTAAAGTTCAGCAGACACAAGAATTCATGAACATAAGCAGATGATCAATAAATTATATGGCCTTAACATTGGTTTATTTCTGCAACCTAAACAAGAGTTAGGAGATTGTTAAGGTACTAGAATGATTTAAATTTTTTTCAGAGAAATATAATGACATGGACCACCACCACAATACGAATTAAAGGAAATATTGTAGATGCACTGGACAAAGGGGCAGTATGAGCAGGAGATTATTTGAAAATAGAATTATGCAAATAACAAGTTTCTAAGGCTATCATTTCATACCAGTCTCAATGGAATTTAACAACAGATTGTTTTGAAATATCTGTAGGCCCACCATGCTTGAGGCCAGACAGAAGACTATAATAGAATATTATCATTGAATAAAAAGATCCGATTATGGAAAGGGCCAAAATGACAGTTTATGTCTCTATTATTCTGAAATTGCACAAAAATTAACAATCTCCAAAATCATTCATTCAACAAATGTGAATTGAGTATCTACTACGTGCCAGAAATTATTTAGGTCCTGGAGAAATAGTAATAAAGGTAGGAAAATCTCTATCCTGCTTTGCAGTTGGAGAAGACTGGCAATCAATCAATCATTTACATTTTAAAACAATGTAGGGGTAAGTGACGGGGAGAAAATAAAACAGTTTAGAGAGATAAGGAGTGATGGGATGATGCAGGATGGAGGGGCCACAGTAACTGCTATTGTATATAAGGTGTCCAGGGAAAGCCTCTTAGATCAGGTAATTTTGAGAAGAAAACTAAAGGAAAAGAGATAGTGATGCAAGTGGACATCTGGACACAAAGTGTTCAAGGACAAGCAAATAGCAAGGTCAATAACCTTGAGATGAGAGCATCTTAGTATGTCGTTTTCAAGGAAGAGCAAGGAAATCTGTGTAGCAGAGAGAGGAAGGGTAGGGTATGATGTCAAAAGGTTAATGAGAGGCCAAATATTAAATGTCTCTTTGGCTTTTACTCTGAGTGAAATAGGAACCCGTTGGAGGGGTTCGATTTGAGGAATGACCTAATGTGAAGTCAGAATTTTAACAGAATCTCTCTGGCTGCTGTGTGATGAACAGGTTGTTGTGAGTAATTAGGAGAGGCAGTGAGAGCAAAGCATCAGCCTGAGCCCAATGAGGAGACAGAAAGCACATAGTAATATGAACTTTGGACATTTATTATAAATAATTATCAACTTTCAATCCCTGATAGGAGAGTAAATATAGTGAGGCAAAGAGAATAGTAAAGGGTAAGGGCTCCTCAGACAGACCCAAGAAAGGACATACTTGAAAGGGCGGGGGCTCCCTCCTCTCAAATGGGGCTCAGATCTCATAGGCAAAGATGTGAAGCTCACTGGATGGTCAGGAAGTTTAGTGGGTTGCCAGGGCCAAGAATGGTTCATGGTCACTGGGCAAACTGGAAAATAGCTTCTGCAGTATAAACAAGGAAGACTGGTGGGAAGTATGCAAAGAGGGTCAAGGAGCAGCTGCGGGTGTGAGACCTGAGACATGCAGTATCCACGTTGGAAGAGCAGCAGCAAAGTGGTCACCAGGCCCTGGCTGGGACTATGAGGACACCAAGGAAATACGTATTCTGGGTATGTGGCTGGGAAAAACACCACACGATGACCCCACACCCCCACACCACTGACAGAGCATGCAACAAAAATAAGAAAAAGCAAAAACATAGTATAGGAGAACAAAGAAGGGAAGTTGTCTTCCTCCTACTATGTCCCTCCAGCATCCTCTACTGACAGGGTTTGACACTGTGCTCACCGTGAAGGAGCAGTGCCTGAACAGCCCAGACTACGTGCACAGGTACTGATGAGTGGATTTGGAGCTGAGATGCAATAAATTTATAACTGTGTCGAGCAGTTAGGGGAAATTGGAGTAAAGAGTAGTTACTGACTTATACCATGGTGGTTACAATGACATGAGACAATTTGATTATGTATGTATTTTGAAAATAGAGGCAACATATTTGCTGATATAGGATGTAAAAGAAAAAAGGAAATTATAACTTGTTATCTGATCAGCTGGAATGATGGTATGTTTATTTTATATGTTAGGGATGATTATAAGAAAAACAAGTTTGGGGGGACATGTTTGGACATGTTGGATGTGAGATATTTAATAGATACAGAGATCAAGATGCTAAATAGGCAAATCACTTATATATAAATTGGTAGTTCAAGAGACAGGTTTGAACTGGATATGAAAATATACACATTATCAGAAGTAGAAGATATCTAAAGGCAAAAGATGGAATGACATAATAAAAGGTCAGGTGTAAGTAGAGAAGGGCATAGACACCAAGATTAAACCTTGAAACACTAAAATTTTAGAAGGTGAGGAGATGCGATGTGACTCTTTGGAGAAGTCTGGCAGGATTGCGTGGCAGTGCTCAGCATCAACAGTCTCGGATTTAAAATAGAATATAAAGTCATCGCTATACAGTATACTTTTTATCTGCATTCAGCTGTCCCACTGCAGGTGCAGAAACAACCTTTGATATAAAAGTAATACTAATTAGGCAAAATGATAATCTTTGCATATTAAGTGAACTGATGTCAGACTGTAAATTACAACCATGCCTACAAGACAGTGTGAATAGCACGGCCTACTCCAAAGTATGTTTCTTCTTTAGCATTATTACTTACTTCCACTCATCTGCTGAAGAAAATGGCCTAGATTTCTCATTTTTTATTATGTGTTACTATTAGATGAGTAGTCTCCTTTCATCTAAGATATAATTACTGCTGAAAATTACAAAAATGCAGAAAAATAGTATTTGTAGAAGTGAATATAGGCTTAAATGAGATCAATTATGCTTTTCCAGCAGTGAAAAAGGACTTGGGAATATTACTATAATTGCTGATACTTTGAAATATTGCTGGTGTTCTCTGTTTGCACACCCACGCTTTACTGTTCCCAGGACTGATAGATCATGTAAACTTCTCTACTCTTCTTCTGTCTGTGGTGAGAAGGTTGTCCTCTGTAGTCTGCTTCTCTTGGTCCCTTTGCCCTAATCTAAATAAGTCTTAATTTTTAAATGTTTTTAAATAATGATACCTATAAATACTTAAAACTTCTGAGTTAGAACTGAGTGCTAAGAAGCTATAATTGGCATTTGAAAATCAATAAATTGGAACTACATATTGAACATCTAGTAAGTACAATGAACCAGAATAGGTATTTTCAAATATGATTAAATTGTAGTTTTAACTCAAAATGTAGTGGCTGTTAAGTGAAATAAGCCAGGCACAAAAAAGACAAATACCACATGTTCTCACTCACATGTGA
>NW_012149730.1:6960079-6964638 GCF_000956105.1 Propithecus coquereli | reverse complement strand
GGATATCCTAATTACCCTGATTTGATCATTATGCATGGTATACATGTATTGAAATATCACATACACACCATGAATATGTATACTTATTACATATCAGTTTAATATTTTAAAATGTAGTGGCTGAATGAATTTGTGAATCTTAAAATGCAAAGTAAAGCATAATACATTTTATAGTTAAGACTTAAAAGTAAGCTCAGAGAAAACATTTAGCCATTCCAAATAATAACATCAATATATTAATAGACATCATGGAGGTGGTGGAATTACATTAGTCCATTAAAGAATGCAGTTTCAGTAAACAAAGTTTAAGCAGTTTTGAAGATGAGGAAACTGTCTTGAGCAAAGGCATAGAGCCATGCAAATTATGTATTATTTACTGAAGAGTGAGTGTTCAAAATAACTCAAGCTAGAGTATGAAAGAATGTACTGAAATAAGAATTTCTAAATCATCTTAAGCAACAGGTTAAAAAGATATATTTAAAGAAAAATTTGGAAAGTTACTTTGAGGCTAGAACCTAAAGGACCATATAGAGAAAATTTATTTTTTGTGGTTTTTGATACAGAAGAGATTTGACACAAATAAAAGAAATGTAGGTGAAGAAAGACTGTTGGAGGCTTTTCAAATAGTTCAACAAGTAGATACTAATCTACTTGTAGGCCTGGTCCCTGATATAAAGCAGTTAAAACAAGCATGAAAGGAATTGTTCAGAATTAAAACAAACTGATCACTGATTGAGCATAGGAGATGAGAGAAGAGAGGAATAAAAGATATTTCTAAATTTGTAGTTGACATACTGAAAAAGACTAATGCCTCTATGGTTCCTCTGCTAAATACTTGTATAATTTTTGTGCTATTTTTTGAAATTGTAGCTAATTAAATATTTCTGCTTTTCTTTTCCTTTTTTATTTCTCTCCCACTATAAGACAGAAAGGTCCGTGGAAAGAAAGGACTTGGTCTCTTTTATTCGCTGCTGCATTGCCAGCACTTAACCTAGTGTCTGGCACATAGAACTTACTTAGAAAACACATAATTTTTGAGTAGATACATAAATGGAAGTAAAACTAAAAGTATAATTCTCAGAAGGAGCATATTTTGTGGACAACCATAGGAATTTTGTATTTGATGCATAGAATTTATGATACTGTTGGACCACTCACACAGAGATGTGTCTATATGTTCCTGTATCTTGATTCATTGATTATTCAACAAAATATTATTTGGCACTTACTCTATGTCAGAAACTGTTCTAGACATTGGAGATACAATAGTGCAAAAACCTTAAAAATTTCTGTCTTTGTGAAATTTATGCTCTAATGATTTTATATTCTAAATGTATTAATTCTCTTTTCTATTCTATGATTTCCAATAGCATATAAGACAAATTTTAAATTCTTAAATATAAATAAAACCTCCTGGCCTCAAATCTGTTTCCGGCTGTTGTTCTATTTCTCTGCCTCCCTCTAGCAGTGGTCTCCAACCTTTTTTGCACCAGGGACTGGTTACATCGAAGACGTTTTTCCACACGGGTTGGGGTAATGGTTTTGGTATGATTTAAGTGCATTACATTTATTGTGCAGTCAAACCTCTTTGTTAATGATAATCTGTATTTGCAACCACTCCCCAGCACTAGCATCACCGCCTCAGCTCCACCTCAGATCATCAGGCATTAGATTCTCATAAGGAGTTAGCAACCTAGGTCTCTCACCCAGTTTACAGTAGGGTTGGCGTTTCTACGAGAATCTGATGCCACCACTGATTTGACAGGAGGCGGAGCTTATGCAGTGATGCCAACAGTGGGGAGCTGCTGTAAATACAGATGAAGCTTTGCTTGCTCTCCCACTGCTCACCTCCTGCTGTGTGGCCCAGTTCCTAACAGGCCACGGAGCAGTACCGGTCGGTCCCCAGCCTGGAGGATGGGGACTGCAGCTTTATGGAAAACTCAAAGGCATTTCCTATGTACCTTCTGTAAGGATTATCTATTATTGCATGAAAAAGCTATGCCAAAGTCAGTGATGTAAAACAACATTTTTTAAAAAATCACAAGTCTACATTCAGTTGGATAGTTCTGTTGATCTTGGCTGGGCTCATTCATGTTTCACTAGTAAAACTACTAGATCTCCTAGGGGTTGGCTTGTCAAGAACGGCCTCATTAGCACAAGGTGCTAAATAACAAGCCAAAGGGTCTTCAGAAGTCTATTCTCAGAATCGGCACAATACAACATTTGCTACATTCTACTTGTTGAAGCAAGCTGCGAATTAAGGGGTTAAAAAAAAAGAGTCCACATCTTTATGGGAAGACCCACAAAATCACATTTCAAAGAAACATAGATGTAGGGAGGAAAGTACCATGGCATTTTTCAAAGAATCTATTATATCATTAAGAAATAGGTTTTCTTGGGGAAAGGGGAAACTTGCAAGACTAAGTTCAGGAAAAAAAAGAAAGGAAAGCAACTCTCCATGATGTGTCCATCATTCTGCACTCTGATGCCAGGACTTGGCTCAGTCTAATCGTCAGTCAGGGTAGACACATGTTTCAGTAGATGGACTGAAACACGTATCCACCCTCTGCTATTTTATCTTTTCACAGGGATACCTTAAGGAAGTGGCTTTGTCAGTGGGTAAAATAAAAATAGACAACTGTGATGCTATTGAATTTGAACTTCAGTTGTCTGTGGAATTCTAGTTGAGATCCACAGGGTGATGAAGTCCTCCTGCTGGAGGAAATTGTCTTTTTTTTTTTTTTCTGGTGTAACAGATAAGCCTAAAAAAGCACATAATATCATTTTGAGAAATCTTATTCCTTGCATCACACTTCTTCCATTTCTTCTCGTACCCTCATTAGTTGTTCATGTGCACTAGATGGTCGAATCATCAATAACTTTTCCATTACAAAACGTTGTGGTTCATTCTCATTCTTATTTTAATTGAATTCCAGGTATCATTTCACACAATACATAAATTATTTCTCTATTTAAAAAAAAAAAAAACTTTACTCAGATTCCATTATACATTTTATAGCTAAGACTTAAAAATAAGCTCAGATAAAACACTTAGCAATTCCAAATAATGATGTGAATATGGACATCATGGAGATGGAATTACACGAGTTCATTAAAGAATGCAGACAATTTCAGTAAAGAATTCTTTACTTTTTCCTGATTTTGTCCAGTGCTTCCTTGTGGTCTTCCTCTTTACTAACTTGTTGCACTTTCTAATTTTCATATTTTCAGTCCCAATTCTGTGAACACTGGAGAGACTTGGGGTTTAGTCCATAGATACCGTTTACTCCCATTCTCTTTATACTCATCATGACTTTAGGCTTTACATACCCTCTATATTCTGACTTCTTCCACATTTATATCCCTAGCACTGACTTTTCTTACAGATTTAAGTATTCACCTGCCTTCTTGACATCTCTACTTGAACATAAAGAAGGCATCTCAAACTTACAATGCCCAAAACAAAACCACAGATGTCCCGAAAAATATGTTTTCTCTCCCATTTTATTAAAAATAATTCCATTATTCCAGTTGCCTGGAGCAAAACATTTAATTCTCACTCGAACCATATACTCGATACATCAGCAAATTCAATTTGTTTAGCTTTCAGAATATACTTTGAAACCTATGTTTGACCACTGATACATTAACGTGCCAGTCCAGACCATCTTCCTTTTTTTGTCCGAACTATTCCCATCAACTTTGCTCATCTCCCTGCTCTTGTCTCTTTTCTCCTTGCATTCTATTTTACACACAGTGAGAATGTAATTCAGATCATGCCACTCACTCTTCTGCTCAAATGACATCTCATCCATTACTCAGAGAGAAATTCAATGTTCTTACTATATGTGTTTACCTAATGTAACTCTCTCAGCAAAAATTAACTTCTGTAGCATCTACTAATCTCCACTTTGCTCACTCCATTACAGGCACATTAGCCTCCATTGTATTTTTTAAAACAGGAATATTTCAAATCCGTTTCTGCCTCAGGTACTCTACATTCCTTCTTCCCTCTACCAGAAATGTTGTCTCCCTAGATATTCACATATTTTTATTCCCCACTCCCTTCAAGCTTCGGAATTTTCTCAGTAACCTTTTATGTAACCTGGACATTCTCCTCTCCAATGACAGCCCTCCCTGTCCTCTTATACTGCTTTATTTTTCTTTACAGTTATTGCCACATAATATGTTATGTATATATTTAAATTTGTGTCAGCTATTAGCCTATAAGTTCCATGTGGACAGAGATTTTAGACTATTTTGTTCATTGCAGAATCCCACAGTACCTGATATATATAGTGGATGCTCAATAAAAATTTTCAAAAGGATTGAATGCTAAGGAACAACCTTACAGCTTATTGGAAAAGTTAATTACATTCCTATCCAAAGAAAAGTTTTACTTTACATTTTTACTTTCACAGATTTGTATGCTGGTTTTTGTGTCATATACACCTCTTCTGGCTGTACTTTAACACTGATCTCTCTTGCAAATTTTGTCTTGCATTTCCAACTGATTATTAAATATCTCTACCTGCTTATATTGGCTTTATCTCAAACTT
>NW_012149730.1:6954897-6957089 GCF_000956105.1 Propithecus coquereli | reverse complement strand
CCCACTGTACAACATGAAATTATGTTAATTAGTGATTCCTAAAAAACGATCCTTAATGAGAGACAGCCTGTAGTGAAGTTATAAATTCAAATGATAATAACCTCATAGGCATACACATCAAAAAAAATGATTCCAATAACTTTCTTATTAAAGCTTGTCATTTGGAGTGGAAGAGTAAGCCATGATGTTATAGTCTCTTTCAAGCAAACACAGAAACAAACAAAACAGAAAATATTGTGTCCTCATGAAAGCAGGGATGCCCAAGGGAAGCAGTGAACAAGAAGGAAAACCACTCAGCAACATTCTGGACTGGTAGAAACCTAGATGCCAATCACTTAATGCAACTAGATGGAGACTATTTCACCAATGCCTTGGATGAGAGCTGCCACTCAAACTAGATGATATACCAGAAAGGAGGAAAATAAATTTTGTAGCAGTAGATGGTACCAGTCTGAGTGTGAAAATTAAGTGTATCTCCCTAATTGGTCTGTGCATCATCGATAGAGAATTGGAGATTTTAAAAATACATAACCTGTATTAGTAAATCATCAGATGATTATAGAAACAGACAATGACATAAGCTCTAATGAGTAGACATCAAAAGTCAATAAACTAGGGCAGAACAGGAGGATGACTCATCATTAATAAATATACTTCCAGTACTCAAAGGTATAATGCAATACCCACTGCCCAACAAGAAATAAGTACCTGCTAATATTTGATACATTTCTTCACAACTTATATTAGTTTTCGTTAGTTTCTTCCTTTTCTAGTTTGGCTTTTACTGCAAAATTCTCATAAATTGTCCCACAGAAATGTGTTTAGTAAGATATTTGCCTTGAGTTGACCACGGACATAATAAAAGCAATTATGTGCTTTAAGGTAAAAAAAGTACAACTTAGGACTTGCCCAGCCTACTGCTACTGACGTGCAGACACCATCAGGAAGCCTGACAACAGGCCCAACCAACCTGCCGCTGGTGTCCAAGCACACCTTCCAGGGGCCTGGGGATTGACATACTCTGCCCACCAAAGCCTGTGCCTGTGTGCACCATCAGTGGGTTTGAGGATAGGCCTGCCCCTCCTCATGCCACGCCGCCAGTGCTAGCATGGACCTAGGGATTGACCAGCCCTGCCTAACACTGCCAGCATCCATGCATCCCCTCAGGGGCCTGAGAACAGGCATGTCCAGCCTGCTGCCACTATCACTACTAGTACTCACCTGCACGTGCTGTCAGTGGCTGTTGGCATTGGCCAGCTCAGCTTGCCACCCCACCATTGTCACTGGCACATGCTTCCAGGGAGCACAAGTGTTGGTCCACTACTACTGCTGCCATCATCAATGCCACGGACACTGCCCAGGGGCCCAAGTAACCACCTGCCCGCCAGGCCCACCACTGCCACTGCCAGCACTTATCAAGCTGCTTGGGGTTCTATAGCCCAAGGATCATCCCACCTGGACCTGCTACCACCAGTTCTTACTTATGCCATCCAGGAGTCCAAGTACCAGTACACACTGCCCACCATGCACCACCACTGGGGCCTGAGGACCAGCCTGCCTGTTGACCACATCTCCAACAATGCCTCACCACAGCCTCCACTAACAACCACAGTCTAAGCTGCTGAGGAACTCACAGGCACCACAGCCACTAATTACACCCAGAGAAATCATACACAATTGCATTCGCTTAGAGAATAACAGCTAAGGTCTTTAATCAAAAATTAAACAATGTGCTCCTGAACCACCATTGGGTTAATGAAGAAATTAAGAAGGAAATAAAAAAAAATTCTTGAAATTAATGAAAATGGAAACACAACACACCCAAAACCTATGGGATACAGAAAAAGCAGTACTAAAAGGAAAGTGTATTTTTTTTTTTAATTTCAGAATATCATGTAGATACAAACATTTTGTTTGCATAAATCACTTTTGTGCTATTTGAGTCAAAGTTATAAGTGTGTCCATCACCAAGATAGTGTGCATTATACCTATTAGGTGTGAATTTACCCATCCCCTGCCCTCCTCCCACCTGCTTGGTCTCTGCTGAGTTTTACTACTATATGTGCATATGAATGTTGATCAATCAGTTCCAATTTAATAGAGGAAAGTTTACAACAATAAACACCTACATCAAAGAAGTAGATAGATACCAAATAAACAACTTACTGATGCACCTCAAGGAACTAGAAAAA
>NW_012149730.1:6952708-6954847 GCF_000956105.1 Propithecus coquereli | reverse complement strand
GTAGGTAGTATAATATCTGGTTTTACATATTTATCACTACAGGAACTAAAGCAATAAACTACTTTATTCAAAGAGAACCAATAAATATTTAAATATACAGTAGAGATGGCAAGAGGTAAATATCTCAAATTCCTGGTTCAGTAACGTTATGGTAACTTCTTCATTCTCCCCCCTTACCATTCTATAATACTATGAAATATGTCCATAAATGCTCATATGGTCTCGTATATGGCTTGATTGGACAATTAAGGGGACTGTTTTTTTTTCTCAGACTGAATCAGTTCTAAGGCCTGGAACTAATAGAGGCAGAGCAGCCTCTTTCAAACCTTCCTTTTTCAGACCACAGTAATATTCAATAAACTATTGCATCCTGGTGGCACAAATAACCAGTCCAGGAAGAGCATACTAGTCAGCAAAAAAAGCAGGAAGCTAGCTCAAGAACAGCATAGCTAAAAAGAGAGAGAATGTTTTTTCTGCCAATACCTTAAACAGAGCTGTCCCTGACTCCTACCCCCGGTGTCCATATTGAGGGACAGACCTCCAAGCAGAGATAACTCCAAACCTGACATTGTTCTCCAGATTCTCATTAAAAAGATAAAATAGGCCAAAATGTATCCCCATGTG
This sequence comes from Propithecus coquereli, assembly GCF_000956105.1. NCBI lineage: Eukaryota > Metazoa > Chordata > Mammalia > Primates > Indriidae > Propithecus > Propithecus coquereli. The sequence goes on along the minus strand of NW_012149730.1, from coordinate 6,954,223 downwards.
GGCACTAACTTTATCTTCTTTTTTCAGAGTAGTAGTAACTCCACTAAATAGTATTGTGGCTTAATCAGTATATTTTAACCCAATCAATACATAGCTGCCTGCATCCTCTTTAGGAGTAAAATGAAGATAGAGTGAAGGGAGTAATGAGCTTCCATTAGTATGCATTACCAAATAGAGTTTTTTCATCTCAATTTTACTGAGTATAAACCATTTTTTCATTACTTTTTCCATATGCATTATTTTACTTATTTCTCATTACAAGCCCAAGAAATAGCTATTATTATAATTATGCTTAATTGTCATTTTTCCCAAAGTCACACATCTACTAAGTGGCCTAGCCAGTGCTCCAACTCACATCTAAGGACTTCAGAGTTTTTGTTCTTTCCACTGCTATATATGTTGGAAGGAGTATTTGAATAGCATAATCAATCTTTATTCAATCAACAAATATTTTACTCAGTGTGTTTTAATTAGTATGCCACAAATATCTAGATTAAAAGTTATTCTTGACCTCTGAAAGGTTGTAATCTATTGAAGAAGATATGCAATTTGTTTTTAATATCTACTTTCCTTTAATATATTCAAATATTTAGAAACAATTTGTTCTCCTGAGTAGTTTATTATTCCTTTTCCCAAGCTACAAATTTGATCACCCTATGGCTTTACTTGGCAAGTTTCATTTTTCACAGATGGCAAAGCCACTTTCAAATTATCACGAACTCTTATTTGAGTAGTTTAAATGAATGAGTTATTATTTTAATGTTCAGGGTTGTATTTGGAGCTTAGGAGAAAGTATATGTGTAAATCTGTGTAAGTATCTGTCACTAAGTAATTCAACATGGTCTCCTAAATTGAATGTTAAGCTATATAATGAAGATTTACAGATATTCATTATTAACCCTTCCCACCACCTAGATTCTAATCATAATCCAGATGCACACATTGGTGTAGATATCCTAGGATACTCAATTTCAACAAGTCTTAATTTAATTTGATTATTTTTTCCTTCCAAGCACAGTTTCATCTGACTTTTCTATTTCTGCCACACTTCTCCTATACATCTAAGATCAAAACACACTGATGTCCAAATCACCCTCTTTTTCTATATTATTTTACATATAATCTGTCAACCCAAGAATTCTCAGTTTTCTTCAAAATATGTTATATTTATTTTTTTCATGTCTTATTTCCATTAACTTGTTGGTCTGGTTTTTGAATAAATAGATTCAAAATTACAATACATGAAAATGTATGACATCATTAGATAAAATCAAGAGGTTAAAAAATAAGCAACAAATTATAATTGTATTAAACTATCACACATTCTTTCAACTTGTACTCACTCGCTCCATTTTCATGCCAAAACCTCACAATTCATCTTGTCCATAGGCAACAGACTGGCCCTTCTAATGTAACATCACATTAGGCCAATTCCTTGCCTACTTAAAAAAAGTTTAAATTCCTCAATAAATCAGTGAAGTTTCTTTCCCCTTGCCCTTTTTCCATTTTAGAAAC
>NW_012149730.1:6946463-6948903 GCF_000956105.1 Propithecus coquereli | reverse complement strand
AAGTATATGAAAAAAACTCTCAACATCCCTAATCATCGGGGAAATGCAAGTCAAAACCACAATGAGATATCATCTTACTCCAGTTAGAATGGCTATTATCAAAAAGATTTAAAAAAAGTAATAAATGCTGGTAAAGATGCAGAATAAAGGGAAATCTTATAGACTGTTGGTGGAAATGTAAATTAATAAAGCCATTATGGAAAGCAGTATGGTTTCTCAAAAAAAACTAGAAACAAAATTACTATATGATCCAGAAATTCCACTCCTGGGTATTTTTCCAAAGGAAAGGAAATCGGTATACTAAAAGGATATCTGCAACCCCATGTTTATTGCAGCACTATTCACAAAAGCCATCCTATATGGCTTTTGTGATATGTAGTCAACCTAAGTTGTCTACCAAAGATGAAGGATAAAGAAAAGGTTATCATGTAATGACAGATCACTATTCAGCTATAAAATAAAGGAATCCTGTCAAGTTTGGCAATATAAATGGATCCAGAAATCATGTTAAGTGAAATAAGCCAGGCACAGAAAGACAAAGATTACATGTTCTCACTCATATGTGGGTGCTAAAAAAAAAAATGATCTCATGGAGATAGAGAATAAAATAATAGTTACCTGAGGCTAGGAAGTGTGGAGCATGGGGGAGGGGAAGAAGAGAGTTTGATAAATGAGTACAAACATACAGTTAGATAAAAGGAATAATTATGGTATACTTGAAAGCTTGAGGTCTGGAAAAAATAAAAGTTGGGAAGTCACCAGAACAATGCATTCGTTGTTGAAAAGAATCCATTGCTAATTCCCGTCCCATGCCTAGTTTTTCCCTCTCAAAACTCACAAGCTTGGCTAAATTACATAAAATAATAATTTGTGCTACAGTGGAAACCATGACTTGCATTTGGCAGAAACTCAAAGACAAGTGGAGGTTTCAGAAAACTTTGTAGTGAATAAAGAAAAGACTTCAGTTATGTTCTCAGGGAGGTTATTGTCAGGGAAAAGTGGAGGTGGAATAATGTAAATTCGGTTACGTTATGAGATTGATTTGGGGAGCATATTTGACTTTCTTGAGTTGGTCCTGAGTTGAAAGCAGGGGCAAAAATTCGGGAATCTGGCAGTCATTGACCAAGTTCAGATGTCCTGTAGATGTTGTGGTTTGACTTCTCAGACTGGTTACTGAAGTTTGTGGGTGACAGTTCTATTGTGATATATGTTCTGGCCACTGTCTGTTTGTAAATTCAACCTTTTAGTACGCTTTTTTTTGGTCATTCTTTCACTTGAGAGAGGTTAACTAATTCAGAGAAGGCTATATACTTAGATCTTTACCAGACAGGGATCGTTCATTCATCTCCATAGTCAATTATATTGCAAGATATTCTTGACCTTTCTGTCATTGTGCCATCATGATGATTATCTAATGAGAGAGGAGTTTTACAGAAGCATTTAAAACTGCATAGTTGTCTCTAAGAAATCTGAACAAGATAGAGAAAGTTTCCTATTTGAGACAGTACAATCATAAAGTTCTCCTTCTTCTAGTATAGGCAGGAGAGTGGCAAAATTCAGGGTGCTTCAGTTGTGAATACTTATGTGAGAAAGGTAATAACACAACCTCAATTGATTAATAAGCTGACTGAAAAGAGTTGTGTGTTCTCAGTCGATAGTAATGTCAATACTGCATGTAGGACCGTCAGATCAAACAGGGAACCTAGAACTAGTTTATCAGAAACATTGACAAGTTTTTCAGTGCCAGCTATCGCCCTCAGACATGATGGATAAACCTTTCAATAAGGTCAAGGGTAAGGATGTGATAGGATTTTGATGGTCCCCATAAAATTCATCTAAAATTCCAAAGTTTGTCGAGATCATCGATGTGTAAGTAGTTAGTGAAACTGAGGAGGGTGGCTGTTGAAGTCTTCTTCAGGTCTTGGAAGACTTGTTCACTTTTGTGCTTCCAGAGAAGATGGTCTCTTATTGAAGATTAAGTCAGCTCATAAAGAGGTGTGACAATCTCAGACAATTTTGCTCCCATTTTCTGCAATATCTAGTGAATCCTAGAAATACTCTCAATTTTCATTGTGTAAAGAGTCTGGAATCAGTTCACGTAGTTTTTAGTTTATCATAAAAGACTCATTCTCCCTCCTTAGAAAGGTCATACCCTAAATACTAGACAGTGTTTTAGCAGAACTGTATCGTTTGAAACTTTATGTTCCTTGCTGCTAAGTCTGAGAGCAAGTAAACTGAAACCTTTTTACAGGCTTTCTTATTCCCTGAAAAAAGTAGGGTATCATCTACATATTGTATCAGAATGAAATCTCAAGTTAAATTTATCTTTTAAGTCTTGATTGAGGGCCTGAGAAAAATAGGAAAGGACTTCAGTGAACCTCTGGGGAATGACTGTTCAGATAAACTGTTTTTTCCGCAGGTAAAAGCACAAAGCTATTAA
>NW_012149730.1:6944025-6945573 GCF_000956105.1 Propithecus coquereli | reverse complement strand
CAACCACATGTGAGGTAGTAGTGAGGAGGGAGGTGGGATGTGAGGGTATAGCAAGGAGAAGACATTTTGGGGTTAAGTGTCCTTTCAAGACCCTTTAATTGCACTGTGAAGAAATCTCCTACTTCACCTACAGATAAGCGTCACTCTAATGGTATGTACTCTGCTCAAGGTCTGTCGTTAGCCCCATTTAATGGCTGCTTCTGAATCAAGACTCAGCTGTTCAGTGTCTGAGGATGAATGGCTCTTGTGAGAAATTCTCTGATGCTTCTTTTAAGCCTTCCTGGGCCCTCTCAGTCTTAAAGCTCCCTGAACAGCTGTGGAGCATGTTAGTCTGAGTTTGTGAACCTTCATCTCCCTATATGGTGTTGTGTAGATCTGACGTAAGCACAGGGTAGGAAGGGGTTTATGAAAGCATCAACACTTTTTTTTTTTTCCTTCCCACTCCTGAGGTTTCTGAGGCTTTGTTTGCGGATTTGCTTTCAAAAGATTGTACAATATGAAATGTAAGTCCTGGGTACTCGTTTTGTCAAAGTGCCAATGTGAGGTCAGTGTGTTAAAAGACCCACCCTCCTTAACTGCCTTAGTTCATGGCGTTTTACTGCACTATAATAGGAAGAGAGTAAACATGTACTCCATCCTTGAGGTCTACCTTAACGTATTTCTCAAGTGATAAATCCTTTCAAAAGTGTTATAATAAAAAGCATTCTCAATGTTAAATAATGGCACACACATCTTTCACTGAATTTTCCTTTTTCACACTGCTAAAATGACTTAATATAAAGGCAGCCATGCCCTATTCAAGTCAGAGATTACTGGTAAAGTTTGTGTGTTGTAACTGCAAATACAAAATCCACTTCACTCTCAACATTTTGGTCTTAGAATTTGGGTGCTTAACACCCAACTTTATTTGCATTTGTTAACCAAGGATTGGCATTTCATTGCAATACAACTTGGAACTATACTTTAATGCTGTAACTAGCACTATGTCTTGCCATCTGCTGGCCAATAAAGAAGTTACTTGTGATTTTATATCTGACACCTACTCAAAGTGAGATATTTGAGGGAAAGCTCTTATATGTATAATATTTTCTCATCTAATGTGTCCAAATGTATGACATATTTAGAGATATCTTTTTCTCTAGTGGTAAAAGGGAGCTCTTGTAAATAAATCGTCAGCCCATAATCTCAATGTCCACTTGAAAGTGATGGATATGATTTGCATATCACACTTTAGGAAGCATGGAATTTACAATGTTAAGTTCAAGTCTGCAGAGGAAACTGAAAAACAATTAAAAAGAAATCCCATGGTTTAACTGCAAAGGGGTATGGGAACAATCAATAGGGGAGACTTGAGCTGAGAAAGACGACGAAGAGTTTCAATTTAGATCCCATGAGCAAAACTCTGACATTGAATCAAGCCATCAATATGTAAGTACACAAATAAATACATAACCCTAGACTTTTGCCAGCATATTAACTAGTTTCTATGGACATGGTTCTGAGTGGGTCATAGATACCATAAGAAAATTCAAGATCAAGCCTTGTGCA
>NW_012149730.1:6942043-6943975 GCF_000956105.1 Propithecus coquereli | reverse complement strand
CTCCTTGGTTATAAGTGATAGAAACTAACTTGAAAGCTTAAGGAAAAAGAAAGAATAATACATTATAGTGATATGGACATACGTCTTGAAATTAAGAGTAAAAAATTTAGCCAGTCACCAGGAAGAATTGAAAGTTGGGAATTAAAAAGCCATGGGGGCCCTGGTAATATACTTTCTATTTCTCTTCTTGCCACTCTTTACTCATGTCTGGATTTCTATTATATCTATACAGATAGACTTTCTCTATTTGCATAATAGCATATACAGCTAAACTTCGCTGCTAATAAGTTCTGAATTTACATGTCATGGGCTTAAATACACAAGATGCCTGATTCTCTCTTTGTCCCTCTTCTTACAGAAGGTATTTTAATTGGAGAAGCATAAACCAGGTGCCCATCATTGGTCCTGCCAATTGTGACTATGGATTGCAGTCATCCTGAACAAATAGGTTTGCTTGGACCTGCATCTGTTAATTTGAAGGGGTGTTTATAGGGGGTAGCTAAGGAAGATATTAGAAATATAACAGATATGCCAAATGTGTACACTATATTATTCCTCTCTTACATAATGTCTATACCTTTTCTCTCTGTATCATAAGAGGAAAAATTCATCTAAAAACAACCATGTATTATCTAACTTTAAGTGATTTGATATTCATGTGATATATGATATCAATTGGTGTATTTCATTCTATTCTTATTCCAGCACTTCGATTAAATTAATGTCCGAAGTATTACAGCGAATCCAAATTTTGATAAGATCTCATTGTCTCTCTTAAGTAGCTGTGATGCACCAGGTCGATTAAGAAATATACACAGATAACATTCATTATAGAGGTATAAAAGTGTGCTAAATGTCACAGAAAAGTAAAAGGTATATTTTAGCCTGAAAGACTAGAGACATCTTTCAATTTTCACCATTCTTTATTCTCAGCTACCTTTTTGGTGCTCGTGACTGTTTTTCTCTCTTTTTCTTATCTTTCTTTGCTTCAAGTTATCCCTCTCTCTATGTAATAACAGAATCATTAGTTGGAGTTTGAGGTAAAGACTCCATATATATTCATTTTTAATATTCTGTAGATCGCCACACCGGATGGCTTATTTTTCAAAGATGTTTTCCTAAGGAAATCTCTTGTACATCTCATCTCGGCATTGTCATCTTAGAGGACACAAAATGTCACATCCACTAACTCAAAGAGTCTTCCAGAGTGGCTGCCAAATCCCTTTCTTTACTTTGCATTTTTTAATAGGAGATAAAGAATACAGTTTAGGGAAATGAACACAGATTAGGAGAAAAATCCTTATTTGGATGTTACCTGGCTCTATCCCTGGGCTTAGGAAAAAAGGAGGAACAGACAAAAACTGTTTAGACATTTAAATGTTATGTTCACTGATAATATTTTTCCAGTGGGTGCCTGAGTAACCTGAGAGTCAATATAAATTGAAGGAAATTCAATTTAGATGAGCATTTGTATTTGATGGGTACACGAAAGAGAACATGTAATGGGTAGTCCCTGAATTTGGGCCTCTGATGTGCAACTGGGTCTTCCCAGATACTCTCCTCTTTTTTTTCATTCAGTGCATATTTTGTGGGTCCATTCCATTTATCTTAGAGGTTCTGGTAACAAGCAAAGCAAGTATTCTTCTGAAGAGCTCATGAGAACAATGATGATGAGGATACAATGGACAATACACCAACAGACCTCTTCTGATGGGTCACATGTGGAAATATACCAGTAGCAACATTTAGTGTGGATTGTGTTTAATCATTCTTCTGTCACTTTCAGATGTACATAAATACCCACTTTGCTAATTTATCATTCTTGCACTTCTCAGTAACCACTGGATCCTAGAAAATCCTCCTCCAATATTAAATACTATACTATACCATTAAGAAGGATAAAAATAAGTTCAAAACATGGTTCCTTTATTG
>NW_012149730.1:6929107-6931723 GCF_000956105.1 Propithecus coquereli | reverse complement strand
CCCCAACTTCAGTCTTCTTAAAAAGAACACTTGCCAGTCTAGAATTTTGTATACTGAAAAACTAACTTTCATATATAAAGGAGAAATAAAGACTTTTCCAGACAAGTAAACATTGAGGGAATTTATCAAGACCAGACCTACCCTGCAGAAAATATTCTGAACTGCATTTTATATGAATCAGATTCAATAGATGTCCCCCAGTGTAAAACTACTCGAAAGCTAAATCTCACAGCTCATATAAAACAATAGAAAAAAATATAAAACAAAGCAATGAGGTACTACAGGATGAACAGAACAGCACCCCACATATCAATTCTATCAATTAACGTGAACTCTCTGAATGTCCCACTCAAAAGACATAGCCTGGCTATGTAGAGGAAAAAATTCAACCCAAGTATCTGCAGTCTCCAAGAAACACATCTAACCCACAAGGACTCATACAGACTCAGGGTAAAGGGATGGAAAGATATATCCATGCAAATGGAAACCAAAAGAAAGCAGGTATATCCATTCTCATATCACATAAAATTGACTTTAAAACAACAATGGTATGCTGGACGTGGGGCTCGACCTATAATTCTAGCACTCTGGGAGGCTGAGGAGGGAGGATTGCTTGATCTCAAGCATTCAAGACCAGCCTGAGCAAGAGCAATACTCCATTTCTACTAAAAATATAAAAATTAGCTGGGTGTCATGTGTGCCTGTAGTCCCAGCTACTCAGGAGGCTGACGCAGGAGGATCACTTGGGCCCAGGAGTTTGAGGTTGTTATGAGCCCTGGGCTCAATCGATCCTCCTGCCTCAGCCTCCCTCCCAAGTAGCTGGGATGACAGGTGCCACTATGCCCAGCTAGTTTTTAAATTTTTTGTAGATATGGGGTCTCACTATATTGCCCAAGCTGGTCTCCAACTCCTGTCCTCAAGTGGTCCTTCCATCTTGGCCTTCCAGAGTGCTGGGATTATAGCCACCATGCCTGGCCAACACTTATGTTTTAGAACATATTTTTCAAAATGTAAGATGTGACGTGTTAGTGGGTCATAAAATCTACTTATTGGATCTCAGCCAGAATTTTATAAAAATGATGTAAAATAAAAAGAAAATATCACAATGCATAGTGCATAGTAAGAGAAAAAAAAAAGAAGGAAACATTTTAGATGAAGAAGAAAAAAACAAACAAACAAACATAGATCAGGTGGAATTCCAAGGGAAGAGTGTCAGAACATACCAGAGATTCCACAGGAAGAAGTTGCAAAGCAAAAGGAGAAGGAGCAAGATCAGTTCCTGAGAGGCTTGGAGTCCAGCGACAAGGGTAGGTGGGAGAGTTTTTTTTCTGCCTCCCTCACGTCTCTCGCAGTCAGCAGGCTCTAGAGCTGCTGGAGAGCTGTTCCACCCTCACAAACCCAAAAGCGGCTGCCGTCATTCAATTGGGAGCTTCTTGAAGACAAAGCACCAGGCTGCCAGTCTCTTTGGGGTCACTTTCTGTTACACACACCCAAGCTGTGACTGCAGACACATTATTGATTCTCCACCTACTGTGCGCCTTTGTGTTCTCCAGGGAGCTTCAGCCCATCAATTTCATCTCACGCATTCCCACACAAACACTTCCCAACTCTGGCCCATACTGTGAGAGCCATAGAGTCCCGTGGGTCCCGGGGGATCTGCATGACCCCAGAGGCTGGACATTCCAGTTGGGCTGCCTTCTGCAGAGAGGTACAGAGATGAACAGAGTGCTAACTTTTCTCCATTTAGACTCTTTTTCTCCCCTCCCCCTTCTCCTCCCCCATTTATGACTGCCAAGAGAGATGATTGAGCCAGGCTCTTAGGAGTGGCTGCTTCTCCTCTCTTGGTGGGAGTGGGGCTTACATATTTTCTCTTAAAGATCTGTAGCAGATTAAGGGATGCTCAGACTGTGAGCTGCCTGCTCACCAGCCCTCCCTGTTGCTGCTTGCCCAGCTGCTCCATCACATCAGGGCATACTCTGAAGCAGAGGGACATCAAACCCACTTGAGCATCCCACAGGCAACTCAGGACCAGCATCCTTCTCCCTGGTATGGCCAGTGTTTGATCTTTGGGGATCCAGAACAGGTCCACAGGCTAGATCTCATACCCCCAGGACTCAATCATGTTGCTCAGGGGCACAGAGGGGATATATATGAGCTAATCTCAGGAGGTGAGGAGCCCATATGGGTGGAACTGAAAAGAGAGAGTAGCATGGGTCCCAGCCACACCACATTTGTGGAGCACCCTTCCCCTCACATGAAGGCCATGCTCTCAGCCCAGGGCAGGATCCTGGACAGGAAAGCTCCCAGCCTGTAGCACCATTATGGGAGAGCTCAATTAGTTTGAGCTCCTGCCAGCCAGCAGATGTCAGAGGAGTCAGAATGCAGAGCAGGGAAGGGGAGATAAGAGCAAAATGAGTTCCTGACAGCTTGATTGTGAGTCTCAGATGACCCTGCCCCACAAGCAGACTTTCTGGCTTGGTGGAGCCAACTCAACCCCTCTCTGGTGGCTTTCCCAAGCAGCCTGGGAGCAGACCTTTGACACTGCTGAGACAGCTAATTTACTGGCTTTTGTGGAGCCTGAAGGCAGGCTCACCCAACTCTTCCCTGCCCAGCCTT
>NW_012149730.1:6916459-6917728 GCF_000956105.1 Propithecus coquereli | reverse complement strand
GTACATGGGTTATAAATGTAACTCTCTGTAGATGCTGTCTTCCATTGTGTGAAAATATTTAATAAACATCAGTGAATTTCATATCATTCCTGTATTTTAATGCTCATAACAATTTTGCCAATTTTAAAGAACATAAAATAGAATAATCAAGATGACACATATATTAATTAGCACTTACTAGTCATTCTTCATTTTCTGTTTTTGGTTTTATTAAATCTAAAACTTACGGAAAGAAAAATTAAACTGAATGTATCAGCTTAAGTGAACAGAATAAACAGAAGTGGCTTTTCTAACCAAGTTTGAGGCTAATTTCTTGAGTTTTAGTTATTTTTTATCATTTTTATTTTTGAACAAGTAATGGCATTTCCACTGATGTGTATGAAGTATAAAAAAGATGTTGAGCACATATAATCCAATTAAATAATGAAGGTGGAATTTAACTGGATGTATCATAAAATATCCCAGGCGATATCAATGAACAATATTAGCTTTGATGTATATTACTAAGACAAACTTAAAGGCTGGAGATAAAATAGAAAAAAAATAACATAGAGACTGAGATCTAAAACTGAACTCTTTATTAATCTGGCACTCAGAATGCTGAGTAAATAAAGGAATTGGAAGAAATAACTTTAAGAACTCACGCTAGCTTTTGACAGAAGTAAATCTAAAACATCTTAGCCATCAGATAAACTTACTGTCTTAAAAAGACTAACTCGTTAGTAGAGTCCACATGCTCTCATGGTTACCCTTGCCAGTGTTTCAGTTTCTCAGGAAAAATATCCTGAAATAAAAATTACGGTTTTTGGTTTTATCCTGTCATCTCCTACATTCTTCATGAACATTGAGAAGAGCCAATAAGCAGCAGCTAAAAATAACTTAAAGATATGGTACTCGTGGGTACTCTATACCCTTTTCTTTCCTCACTGGTACAACAGTTCCCAGTTGCTGGAATAAATCAATGCAGGTGTGTCTTTAGGTAGTTTTTAAAGTCCATATTCCTCTTTAGTCATTTTTATCATCTTCCTGGTTTAAGGTATCTATGAATTACAATACAGAGAGTATAGATTTGGGGAAGATACAGACTGCATTTAAATCCCTAAATGTTCAATTTTTTAATTGTCTTAACTGGGTAAAATTAGTGACTTTTATTCACCTCAGTTAACTCACTTGCAAAACTAGAATAATGCCAAGGTTTGAATACGTTGTTCAAAATTTGATGTTACTTCTGTGTCCCTTAAATTGTACATTTATATCATGGTACATTTT
>NW_012149730.1:6915750-6916409 GCF_000956105.1 Propithecus coquereli | reverse complement strand
AATTTTAAGTCATTTATGTTGTTAAGCTGTTTACATTGCAATTAATCCGCAAAATTTCATCTTAATAATATGTTTGTTTGCTCACAGGAGTTTTTATTGATCACTACAACAAACCTCACAGAATAAAAATTCAAATGTCCTTAGGTTAAAAACATGTTGTGTTTTATTGTGAGTTATTGCAATGATTATTGCCAGTACACAATTACAAATAATGTAAAACTGATAAAAACAACATAATGACAAACTTTGATAAAAAATTATGCAAAAAATTATTGCAAATGCACATCGTAAAGATATAGATGAGAGCAGAGCAGTTTTGGTGACTTGATTAAAGGCACTGTGAAACTATCTATTCGATTCAGTGCACCCTCAGGAGACAAGGCACTGTAATAAGTTTCAAAATGGCTTAGATTAATGTCTTTTTTTTGTAAAGTGGGAGAAGAGAGATTGTGAAAGGGCAGAAAGGGAAAGCATTAAACCGTTTCTCACAGACTCTTGGTTTCTTAGACATGTAGATCAACAGTGGGGTTGGGTAAAAATGATAATCTTACTCCCTTAACACTCTCCATCCCTCCATACATCTTGAAAAATCTTTGAGTTCCCCACCAGGGTTATGCAAAATCCAGTTTTAATACTGTTGAGCAAAGTCTAATAAAAGG
>NW_012149730.1:6911591-6912991 GCF_000956105.1 Propithecus coquereli | reverse complement strand
TACAAATAACAACATAAAAACATGGCTTCACTTCTTTATCATGGAATTGGTCTGTTGTTTCACAAAGATAATGGCATATATCATTATGTTATTGTATAATTCAGTCTAAGAATTACATCTCAAAATAGAAATATGCTAAACACAGAGGTCTTCCTAAACAATTATATCAAAAAATATATGTAATTTAATTGATATTAACAGAAACTGTGAAGTAGATATTAAAACTCTCTTTTACAAGAAAGTTAGGCCCAGAATTGGTAAATAACTCATCCTTAATTGCATTGCAAATTAAGCAAATGGAGAAAATCTGATTCAAGCCTGACCTGACTTCCTCCACAATCAATGCTATTTGTATTGCACTATGCTCTTTTCAAGATATAAAGATAAACCAGACAGGAAGCCTATCCTCAACTGTATATTGTTACATTGTATAGGAAAGATTTCTGCTTGTCCCCAGGCTATGTCATCTACTGCTTATGGTTCAGATTTATCTGGGCAGTGTTTCAAATTGGTGGCAAAGGCCCTAATAGAAATACATTTATGTATATGTCTGTGCTAGATAATATACTCTGTCAATCAGAAGAAATTTCAGTGCCCAGGATTGAACTGAAGCCACAAATAAGTTTTAGTTGTTTAATGGAGAGTGATTCTGCATTCAAAGATGTGTCCGTTATTCAAATCCTTTTCCATCCCTACTTCCTGTTCTCATATTCAAGTCCAAGAGAGAAAGAAAGTAGTAACTAAAAATAAAGCAGTTGTTTCCTATGGGATATAGATAATGATCCTTATCCTGGCATGTATGCAAATAGGCAGTATCCCTTTTTTGTCACACCGAGATAGACCAGAATGAGAGATAGAGACAGCCACAAGAGAGCCTGGCCACGGCCAGGACGAGAGTCCCACTAAGTCATCTGATAAACTGCAACAATTAGCAGCAACTCTTACCATGTCTAAAGTACCAGTGGTGACCATACACCTGAGAATAGCCTCCTACAGAAAGAAGTACTCCCCAAAAGAGTATAAAAGTCCTAAGGGAAACTGGCTATAATAAGTAAATACATGTCAGTATCTTCTGAGAACTTCCAGAAATATTTATTATGGGTGATGAGCAGAGGGAATTCAGTTATTAATAAACTATATTAACTTGTCTCCTTTTGTATCTACAGCCCAGTAAGCTTTGGGGACATTGGGCCTAACTTGTAGCTATTTATATACATACCCCTCTCCCATACTAACCTGCTCTTTGATTAACTCCTTACTTTAAAAACATTTTAAATTCTCTGAGAAATACCCAAAGCCATCACCCAGTGAGTGTACAAATAACATTAAAATCAAGAATTGTGTCACTTTCATATAAGAATAACATCTATTGGATGTCGGGCAGGGGAGGAGGGGGGAGG
>NW_012149730.1:6910581-6911541 GCF_000956105.1 Propithecus coquereli | reverse complement strand
ATAAATTGTTTTGCTCAGATTGCCCAACTTTTAAGAGGCAGTGCAGAAAGGAAAAACCAAAGTAGCTGTAATCCCAGAGTCCTGGCTTTTTAACCTGTTTTCCTCCTTTATCTGGAAGATTCTAAACATTATATTAATGATTAAACATGCCTTCAAAGGTAAAAATAACATCTTTCATCCCTTGTACTCAGCAATTAATTTGGGGCTTTTCAAAAAAATGTAAATTAGTAGACTGGTCAATTAAAATCCATTGATGTACTAATAATAACTCCATTAGAAATCTTTCAAAAACATAATTATAAACCTTGGTAGGCTTCCTAAAATGTAATGTATGTTAAAAACAAATAAAATACAACCTCTAGAGACCATTTGAAAATCAAACTCTTTCAGATTAGTCAGAGGCTCAGGTGTCTTTTACCAAAATACAACCCCAGAATTTGAACTGAAGTATAAATCAAAAATATACTTAAACTCAAGTTTTTTCCTTTTTGCTTCTAAGTTTGCACCAGACTATCCTTATTGACAAAAATTAAACTTGAGATATTGCAATGGTAATAAAAATGTCATTTTTATTGTAGGATTTGCTTATGTACTTTTAAATGATATTAAAAATGAGTTGTAAACTGGACTGCATAAAAGAAAAATGTGTGCAGCTATTGATCTTCCTTAAATGAGAATGTTTGCTGTTGCTGTGGTAGGAAAGCTCTCCACAGGAATGTAGACAGCTCATTAATGTCCAAACTTAAAGATAAACTGGCCTATTTTTAGACAATTAGAGAGTTGAAATACTACATGTTTTCCCATCTTAGAATTCTACAGAATAATAATGCAAAGGCCATTACAAATGATTAAGTAAATCTTTGACCTTAAACTTTGGATCAAATATGTACAAAGAAAATGAAGAATAGGGTTGATTACAGATCTGAGAAATTCACTGAGTAAGGTGAAATATAGAGACCA
>NW_012149730.1:6906051-6909981 GCF_000956105.1 Propithecus coquereli | reverse complement strand
TTACTCTACAGGCATACCTCAGAGGTATTGCAGGTTCCATTTCAGACCACTGAAATAAAGTGAATATCACAACAAAGAGAGTCACACAACATATTTGGTTTCCCAGTGTACATAAAAGTTATGTTCACAGTATTCTGTAGTCTATAGAGTGTACAATAGCATTATGTATAAAAAGCAATGTAATGCCTTAATTAAGGAATAATTTATTGATAAAAATTTTTTCTAATGATCATCTGAGCCTTCAGTGAGTCATACTCTTTAGCTAGTGGAAGTCTTGCCTTCATGTTGATGGCTCCTGACTTATCAGGACAGTGGTTGCTGAAGGTTGCTGTGGCAATTTCTTAAAATAAGATAACATGAAGTTTGCTATATCAATTGACTTCCTTGCAGGAAAGATTTCTCTGTAGCATGTGATGCTGTTTGATAACGTATTCCCCATAGTAAAACATCTTTCAAAATCAAACAAAATTGTCTCAAATCCTGCTTCTGCTTTATCAAGTAAGTTTATGTAATATTATAAATCCTTTGTTATAATTTCAACAATGTTGACAGCAGATTCACCAAGAATAGATTTCATCTCAGGAAACCACTTTTTTTGCTCATTCTTAAGAAGCAACTCTGCATCTGTTCAAGTTTTGCCATCAAATTGCAGAAGTCACATCTTCAGGCTCCACTTCTAACTGTAGTTCTCTTGCTATTTCTACCTTATCTGTAGGTCCTTCCTCCTCTGAAGTCTTGAACTTCTCAAAGTCATCCATGAGGGTTGGAATCCACTTCTTCCAAATTCCTGTTAACATTGATATTTTGATCTCCTCTTATGAATCACAAATGTTCTTAATGGCATCTAGCATAGTGAAGCCTTTCCAAAAGGTTTTCAATTTACTTTGCCTAGATCTACCAGAGAAATCACTATCTATAGCAGCCATAGCCTTACAAAATACATTTCTTAAATAATAAGACTTGAAAGTTGAAATTACTCCTTGATCCATGAGCTGCAGAATGAATGTTGTGTTAACAGGCATGAAAACAACATTAATCTTGTATACCTCCATCAGAGCTCTTGAGTGGCCTGGTGCATTGTCAATGAGCAGTAACATTTTGAAAGGAATCTGTTTTTTCTCAGCAGTATGTCTTCATAAGGGACTTAAAATTTTTAGTAATTCATGTGCAAACAGATGTGCTGTCATCTGGGCTTTGTTCATCCATTTATAGAGCATGGGCAGAGTGTAGATATTGCATAATTCTTAAGGACCTTAAAATTTTGGAGTGGTAAATGAGCATTGACTGCATAAGACCCTAATGAGAAAGTCATCCTGTCTTCCAAGCTTTGAGGCCGGACATTAACTTCTCCTGTCAAGCTGTGAAAGTCCTAGGTGGAATCTTCTTCCAATATAAGGTTGTTTCATCTACATTGAAAGTGTGTAGTTTAGTGTAGCCACCTTTAGCAATTCTCTTAGCTAGATCTTCTGGATAACTTGCTACAGCTTCTACATCAGCACTTGCTGCTTCATCTTACACTTCTATGTTATGGACATGGTTTCTTCCCTTGAATCTCATCAATCAACCTCCACTAGCTTTGAACTCTTTCGCAGCATCCTCACTTCTCTCAGCCTTCACCAAATTGAAGAGAATTAGGGCCATCCTCTGGATTGGGCTTCAGCTTAAGGGAATGTTGTGGCTGGTTTGATCGTCTATCCAGACCACTATAACTTTCTCCATACCAGCAATAGGCTGTTTTGCTTCATGTGTTCACTGGAGTAGCACTTTCATTTTCCTTCAAGAACTTTTCCTCTGTATGCACAATTTGGCTAACAGGTGCAAGAGGCCTAGTTTTTGGCCTGTTCCGGCTTTCAACATGACTTCCTCACTGAGCTTAATCATCTCTACTTTTTGATTTAAAGTGAGAGTTATGCAATTCTTCCTTTTACTTGAACATTTAGAGGCCCTTGTAGGATTATTAATTGGCCTAATTTCAATATAGTTATGTCTCAGGAAAGAGAGAGACCAGGGAGAGGGAGAGAAACAGGGGAACAGTTAGAACATATTATACAACATTAATTGATTAAACATCTTTTATGGGTACAGTACATGGCACCCCAAAAAAGTATAATAGTAATATCAAAGATCACTGATCTACAAACTCCATAACAGGTATAATAATAATAATAAAGTTTGAAATATTGTTGAGAATTACCAAACTGTGACTCAGAATTGCAGTGTGATCACATGCTGCTAAAAAAAAATTATGCCAAAAGCCTTGTTTGACGTAGGGTTGCCACGAACCTTCAATTTGTGAAATATCAGTGAACACAATAAACCAAAGGGCAATAAACTAAAATTTGCCTGTACATTTTCCCCAGTATTTACCAACAAAGAGCCTCACAGCTTCTATTCTAAGCATTCTCTGAATCATGTTGGAGTTCTGGAAATTCTTCCTCGTCCCACATTTGGAATCAAGATAGGACCTTATTCTCCTTCTCTTTTACCCTCTTTTGTCCCCACTCTCTATTCTTTCTGGTCCCAGAAAGGATTCCTCTCTTATCCTCTTTGTCTTCAGAGGCAGTAATTGGCTCATACAGACCTTTATATCTTTGCTGGAAAAATCCCCAGGCCCTCCTTGCGTTCATGCCTCCAGGACCCATGCACTAATTTGACTAACATCACATTTGTTGTCATCACTTTCCACTTCTCAGAGTTGGTCTTCTTTCTGAATCCCACGCCAGGCAAATCTGATGCAGAGATGCCACTATCTCTGCTTATATCCACACACAGGACCCAGGGGAAGTCTCCTCATTTCTTTGGACCACGTTTTCTCTGTATGAGATTATGGGATTATTATGGGATAAATTATGAGGCTACAATAGCCTTAAGTGCTACACAGTTCATAGGTATGTATCATTTTTTTGTATATTGGATACAATTACTTAACCTTTTGGATTTATTTGAGAAATAGTGACTATATTTAAAGGAGATATAAAGAAAAATAGCAATCGAGATGAAAACAGCAAACCTAGTCAGTTAAATGTGAAAATAAACCTTAGTTTTTGTTGAGTAGATAAATCAGGGAATATTAATCAAAGAAAGTAAAATGAAAATCAATTAAGCATTTTCCAGTGATAAATTTTTTCCCAATAATTAGAAAGAATGCTTTTCTATCGTTGGGTTATATAATTCCTCTGCTGTAAGCTTCTGAAAAATCTCTGTAGCTGATGGCCTTATTTGATAGTTGACTTGTAAATTCAGAGTAATTTAAGTCATGCTGGAGAAGTGATTCTGAAATCCTGTGTACATATTTGCCTCAACACCTAGAAAGGTAACTTATACAAGATATTTCTAATTATATTTCCATGCCTGAGGAAATAGCATCATCAAGCTTGAAAAGCAACAATCTATGATTTAACAAACACCCTCAGGATTCAGGAGTTGCTATCTCAGAGGACATTACATAATAGTTCTTGCCCTTATCCTTAAAGAATTAGTCATATTTTCCATAGCCTATATATGACCAGATATCAGAGATAAGTAAATATTTCAATAATCTTTATGAATTTAAATTCAGTAGGCCAAAAATCTGAAAGAGCATCTCTTGCCAAATTAGCCTTGATGCATACTTGACAGAATAATTAAAGGAATGTGATTCTCTTTCATTTTCTGTTTTAGGAAATGAAGAAAATACATTTTCAAATTTATTCTATTTGCAAAAACATATCATTGAATATCTTTATAATTCTACATGAACTAAGCCTATTTCAAACATTAAAATATTTGAGAAATTCTAAGATTCTCTTATTCAGATTCTGTATAAACCAGTTTTCTCAAATATTCTTGAATAAGTATTTGTCATAACTGGCTATCTTATTATGCAAAGATCATGACACAGTGCAAATTTTTTATTCTTGGTAATAATCATTGTCATAACAATATAAAAAT
>NW_012149730.1:6905240-6906001 GCF_000956105.1 Propithecus coquereli | reverse complement strand
TAATATAATTATAGGTGTTTTTCATATATTAAAATCAACCACATAATTTTTTTAAAACCCACATAGCAAATCTATAAAGCTAGTCAAAATATAAATTTAAAAAGGAGAAAATATTTTACTAATATTCCCAAGGCTCATTTTCCTTCTCTCTACAATGATTAGACTATTTAATAGTCAAGAAGATTTTCCTCCACACCAATACCCACACCCATAATTCTCTTATGTGAAATTCTAATAGTAAATAAATGGAAATAGCAAGAAAAGATGGTAGGATACTTAAACCCATATTTGAAATTAGTGTTATTAATTTTTTATAACTTAAAGGAAAAAAAATTGAATATCAGCTTCCTTGAAGTGAATGTCATATACATAGATTTAAATTCTAACAAATGATGTTTTAATGAGAAGTAAGTGACTCAGAAAAAAATATATTAATCATTCGTACCTGAAATAAAAATTCATTTGCAGAGCTTTTCTGGAGGTAGGGAATAAGGCAATAAAAAGCTTGGTGTGCTGATCATTTTCTGTATAATATTTTGTGAAAGCATCCTCAGATGATCTGAAAGGAGGACATGCCATTTTAGGCAAAAGAGCTTCTGATATTTTTCAGAGTATTTCTCTCTACCAGGCACTGTAGTCATAATGGGAAAAATGTATGATAGCATTATGAATAATGGAATAAAAGATGGACTCACAAGTTAATATAGTTACTTTAGATCCTTCTCGTCAATATTAAGCAATAAGATGGTGCAGTATTCTTC
>NW_012149730.1:6888477-6891284 GCF_000956105.1 Propithecus coquereli | reverse complement strand
AAGCTCTACACCATGAAAATTATGAAATAATATTGAAAGTCAATAAAATGGGGCTAAATTAATGGAGATAACTCATAGGAATGCATAGAAATACTTCATAACACTAAAATGGCAATTTTACCCAAATGAATGTATGGATTCATTGAAACCTCAATCAGAATATTAACAGGATTTTAATAACATTCAATTTTTTCTAAAGTTTACATGGAAGAGCAATTAACCATTTCCAAAGAAGAAAAATAGATGGCTTCCTTGCTTTATTATATATGAAAATAATTATAAATCTATATTAACTAAACACATGGTGTAGGGTAGACAAATTGATTAATAGAACAGAATAGACTAATTAATGGAACCTTATACACATTTCTGGTATCTGGCCAAGATAGAATGTCAGATAAGAGAGAAAAAGTGCAAGAAAAAAAATGGTATTCATATGAAAAAATAGAATTGGATTCTTACCTCCCACTGCAAAATAAAAAAGAAGAGTGAAAGAAGAGAAAAAGAAAGATAATCAACTCTAGATACATTAAGAATTTGAATGTGAAAGCTAACTTTCGAAATCTTCAAAATATTAGTGACTATCTTTCTGAGAGTAAGAATTTTCTGAACAAGACAATAAAATGTCTGAGATAATATAATACTTGATATATCAGTTTATATAAAGATTAAGAACATCTCTTCATCAATTCAAAACTTAAGATCAAAAACTATGCCACATACTTGAAGGAAATATTTGCAACACATATTACTGACAAAATAGTTTATAGAATATAGAAGAGCTACAAACTAGTAAGGGAAAAAAGCAAAAACTCAATGGCTCAGAAACTTATTTCATAAAAGAGAAGATACACGGACAGTAAATATATGAAATGAGCTCAAAAGAAGTAATTATATTATGTAAATCATATTTACATTTTGTATATATTTTATGTAAATCATAAACTAAGACATTATTTAATATCCTTTTAATCTGCAAAAATTAAGTAGTTTCCAATGTTGAATAGTGTGAATCAATGCAGCAATAGAATCACTTATACATTGCTAAGGCAACTTCAAGTTAGTTAAAAATATATTTAGAAAAACTATTTGACACTATCTTGTAAAGTTAGCATTCATACACTGTCGTAGATAATTTTACAGCCTCAAATTCCTCCCTTCCCTATGTGTACTTTTCTTTGTGATGTGACTTTGCTACTTCTTCTATCAAGAGCTGGCACTAATTTTGTTACCCTTGAAACTTTATTTGTCCATGTAACTTGTTTTGACCAGTGGGACCTTGGCAATCACGGTGTAAGCAAGAAACTTATAAAGCAGATATACATTGGGGCTTGCCATCCCTTGTTATCCCAGATCACTATTTACAGTACCATGTCTGTTCTTCTTGAGGATAAAAGATCACATGGAGAGAGACCCAAACAACTAACAATCCCCAACATCAGAGTGTGGGATGTTTTTAATACTATCTAGTCTGAGTTGTAAAACCAGGTGACTGCAGTTATATGAGTGACCTCAGTACAGACTGGTAGAAGAGCTTCCCAGCTGAGTTGCTGACCCATAAAATCATGAGCAAATGAAGTAGCTTCTATTTTAAACTACTATATTTTGGTGTGGACTTATACACATAAATAAATAAAAGGGAAAGAAATGTCTTACAACTAGACAAGTTAGCTTGGGACAGGCTAGTAGGTATTACCTATACTAATAATACCTTTCATTCTCAAAAATGTCATGGTGTGGAAAAAATTTTATGGTACCTATAACCTGATAATTTCCATCTTAAGTCATCTCAGGTCTATATTCAAGAGAAATGCTTGAGCATGTATACCAAGATATATGTACGAAGTGTTAATGGCAGCCCTGTTTATAATAGCAAAAACCAGAAAACATGTAAAATGTCCATTTTCAGGTAAATAGATTTAAAATATGTGATATATTCATGCAATTAAATATTACATTAATATATCAGTGAAAACAACAGCTTAGCTTGATTTCATTAACATTCAGTGAAATATATAAACTCCAAAATACCATATATGGGTTTTGAAAATATTTTACAAAAGTCCAGATTCTGAAACAGAGATTAAGTGGTGGATCTAGCATGGCCTTCAGAGAAGTCCTGAGGGACCAAGAGGGACTTTATCCTACAGAATCATATAGCCACTGGATGTTGCTGAATATGGGCCAGCCCTAGAAAGTTATCTTCTACTGAGGCAATCCCTGAAGCTCTGACAGTAGAAGGTTATGTACTGACAACATTCTCAGCAGCTTTGTCAAGTTATTCTTTAATGAAGAGGTGTTTCCATTGTACATTACAGTGGCCATCAATTGGGGATTAAGCTTTATTCTCAACCTTCTGTCACTATCAAAGTGGATGCTAATGATTTACAGAACTCAAAAGTTATCCTATCACCCAAATGAAAGTTAGCCTTATCACCCAGGTGCCAATTTTCCTTAAATTTCATGTTAGCAGATTATTTCCTTTTCTACAGCTCAGCAATCCATTTAAAATGAATTTTTTTTTATTTCAGCATATTATGGGGTACAGATGTTTAGGTTACGTATGTTGCCCTTGCCCGCCCTCCCCTCCTAAGTCCGAGTTTCAAATATGTCCATCCATCAGGTGGTGCGCATTGCACTCTTTGTGTATGCAAATACCCGTCCCCTCCTCCCCCCTCCCCCCTTCCCCCCCTTCCCAACATCCAATAGATGCTTTTTTTTTTTATTTCAGCATATTATGGGGGTACAGATGTTTAGGTTACATATGTTGCCCTTGCCGCCCTCCCCTCCTAAGTCCGAGTTTCAAA
>NW_012149730.1:6876856-6888427 GCF_000956105.1 Propithecus coquereli | reverse complement strand
TGGTGAGTACATGTGGTGCTTGTCTTTCCATTCTTGGGATACCTCACTTAGTAGAATGCGTTCCAGCTCTATCCAGGAGTATACAATCCCATTACTGGGCATCTATCCAAAAGACCAAATGATACTGTATAAGAAAGACACCTGCACCCGAATGTTTATAGCAGTACAATTCACAATTGCAAAGATGTAAAATGAATTTTTACAAATATTTTTAAATCATTTGAATTCTTTGATTTGGGAAGTACATTAACATGTACCACATTTCCAATACCAGAAAATCAGAATGAGGTTGTCCTTTCTAAGGCCCATAGGAAAGACGATATTATAATTGAGTAAATTATTGTCCATTTTTTACAGGTACTTGTTTTGGGTGATTTCTCTTTTGCTCCTGATAATATGTGAGAAATACTTTTAAGAATCACTTTAACATTACTATTTAGGTTGGAGATGACAGTAAAGCACTTAATTATACTGTACTAAGGTCCTGATAATTGATGGTATGTCTCAGAATTTTATTTATTATCTATTCATGACTATATAGTGTTTAAATGGAAAAAAATATATATAGACTTCTGGTTTCAACTCCAACATGTAAAAGCTTGGAAGTCATTACTATCGTGCTTACAATAATTGAAAGCTAGACAAAATGAACATCAACTTTTCTTTGCTGCATTAAAGAACTGAGGTACCAAAGCAAACCACTTCCCTGAAATCTGGAGAGACATGAGCATCCAAAGAGATACAAGTTGTAATATATGCTTTCCTAATGCAGAAGCCACTGGAATCCATAAGCTGGTAGAAATACTCAAATGGTTATTTTATAAATTGCTGCAGCCTGAGTTTGGAGAATTGTTAGAGAGTGAGATGTTCCTAGGGTCTGCATTCAAAAGGGTCTTCCTACATTTACATAGACATTCACTCTAGCAATCCCACCATGTTCTTACTGTGAGAAACTAATAAAGATTCATGGCCCTGGCTCAGGGAAAAGAAGAGCAGCCATCTTGAAATTCACCCAGGTTCATTTCTCTAGCAAACACCTGGTCTTTAGGGGAAGGAATTTCCAAAGAGCAATTCCAAAATATTATCCCAGGCAAGGGAAGGAAATTCTACTCCAGCTCCAGCTTTCCAATCTCACTTAAGATAAACAACAACAAGTGAACAGAGGGAAGGGCTTAAAGGAATATATAATATTAGGGAAGCTGTACACAGTGAATAGAGTAAGGGACAAGGGGGGAAAGCTATATCCATGGAGTTAGGACAGAAACACTTACAAATTTCATGCCCTTGAGATGCATGCCCACTAAAAGACTTAACACTGCCCCTCCAGTACTCACTTCCACCACAGCAGCAACCCCCCCAAGGTAATAACAGTGGATTTAAGCTGGAAAGCTGCAAGACACAGATTTTCTGAGGAGCGATACAAACAGAAGTCCTGAAACCTGGAGGGGAGTCAAAAATAAACAACATTAGAGGAATTTCAAGCTTCTGGTACCTATAGCTACAGTAACTAGTAAACACAGCCAAACTCCTAGCCAGATTGACAGAAATCTTCACACTGAAGGCCCATTTACCTGACATAATATCATCTGTTTCAACAAAAAATAACAAGTCATTCTATAAGCCAGGAAAAAACACAGTTTGAAGAGACAACACAAACATCGTATCCAGACTCAGATATGACACAGATGTTGTAATTATCAGATAGGAAAAATAGGCAGCTTTGAAGACTAGATGTATAATGTTATTAGAGAGATTGTAACTATAAGACAACTTGAAAGGAAATGCTAAAAATCAAAAACACAGTAAAATAAATGAAGAATACTTTGATGGACTCATCATCAGACTCAACATTACTGAATAAAGAATCAATAACAAAGGTAGATAAATAGAAACTTTCCAAATTGAAACACAAGGAAGAAAAAAAGGAGAAGAAAAAACAGAGAAAAATATCTAAGACTGTGGGATAATATCAAATAGTGCAATGTATGTGTAATTGGAATACAAGAAGGAGAAAAAAAAGAAGGTGGCATAAGAAATATTTGAAGGAAAAATGGCCAAGAACTTTTTGAAATTAATGATAGATACCAAACTACACTTCCAGGAATCCCAGAGAACAGCAACTAGGATAATTAAAAAAATAAATGGGGATGCTAAGCAAGATGGGGGACTAGAAGCAGCCTGAACTGGCTGCTCTCAAGGAGAGGATCAAAGGTTATAGGTAGAGGTTCCCCAGCAGAAGGACCATCTCAGAGAGAGTGTGGGAATCATCAGAGAAGCAACTGGAGACACCCAAAGCAGGGGCTGTAGGGGGGAGACAGGTGGGGTAATCTACTCAGCAAGATAACATGGAGAAGGGTCAGAGGTGAGATCCTCGAGGCTCCGCCCTCCCCCAGCGGATACTGCAACCTGAGCTCTGAGTGGGTTCCCCCCAACACGACAGGCCTCTGAATTGATCAGGGAGCTGCATGAAGACTATGCAGCAGCATTGCACCTGAGAGCAGGCACAGTGAGGTCCCATCAGCTTCTGGTCCCAAGTCACTGCAACAGATGCCATTCTGCACTCTCAGCCTCAGAGTGCCCAGCCTTGGAAGGGGTTGGTTCCACTGCAGCTGCCTCTCTCCATTACCCCTGCTAGGCCATGGAGAGGAGTGGTGGGCAGTGTGACTGGGTGCCATGCACCCTTCCCAACCCACCCCACTAGTCACCTCCCAGAGATTCAAGCAGAGCAGAAGCCCACCAGCCCTCAGCATCTGTTGCTTACATCTCAACATCATGATAGTGCTGTCAATGCCACCTGAGTAGCACCAGAGTAGCTGCCACAGTCAGACCTAGGTGGAGGGAGAGCCCACCACTGCAACTCCCTAGTGGAGCAATTCTCATCTCTCCAGGCCTGCTAGCCACAGATGGCCCAGCCTCTGTGGCCCAGCAAGCCACCCTGCCACCAGCTGTGGTCCTGTGACCTGCCCAGGCACTCGCACAGGCCCCTCAAACCTGTCCAAGTGCCCATAAATGTCCCATGCCCAGAAGAGGCACCCACGAAGTTCCCATGACCTGCACAGGTATCTACCATGGTCCTGTGACCCAACCCACTACTGGCTGCAACCCTACAATGTATTCAGGCACTCAAGATGGTCCTGCAACCCACCCCGCTGCCAGTCACAGTCACACAATGAATCCAGGCATCCACCAAGGTCCCATGATACACCCAGGCACTGACCAAGGTCCCAAAATCTTCCCAGGCACCCAACTATGCCCCATGACCTTCCCACAAACTGGCCAAGGCCCCTTAACCCATCCAGGCACCTGCCAAGGTCCCAAGATCTTCCCAGGTACCCGCCAAGATCCCACAACCAGCATAGGTGCCTGCCAAAGTCCCCTGACTTGCTCAGATGCCCACCAAGTTCCCATGACCCACCCGGGTGCTAGCTAAAGTCACAATAACTACCTGCATGGAGAGGGTTTTGCCCAGCCTCCAGCTCAAACTTCCAAAAGTGGCCTGGGGACCAACCCAACATTCCAAATGAATACCCCCCAGTACCAACTCAGATTATGACAACTACAGAAGAATGGGATGATGTAGGAGAATAGCTGCATTACAAGTTCTCAGTGTCTCTGCCCCTCTCCCACTGGGTCAGTATTCACACAAAAGCACTATCAAGGGACATCTCCTTTTTTTCACTAAGTAGGAGTGTTCCCAGTAAAGGAGAAGAGGTGCACAGCAAACCTGCCAGTTCTGAGCTGAGAGTAGAGGCTTCAGAATAGAAGAAGCCAGCAAAAGAATTCTGGCAATATAAAGAAACAAGGTAGTTTGACATCCCCAAAGGATCGCAATAGATCCACAGCAATGAGCCCCCCCAAAAAAAGAAATGGTCAAAATGTCAGAAATCAAATTCAGAATATGAATGGCAAATAAGATGAATGAGATTGAAGAGAAAGTTGAAAAGCAGCACAAAGAAGCCAAAAAAAAAAAAAAAATTCAGTGACATCAGTGAAAAATATTAAAAACTTTCTAAAAAGATAGACAACATAAGATAGGTTATAACAGAAATTAAAGAGATGAAATAGTCATTTATGGAATTTCAAAATACATCAGAAAGCTTCAACTAAAAGCTAGATCAAACAGAAGAAAGAATATCCAGCTTGAAGACAAGCATTTTGAACTAACCCAATCAGTCAAAGCTCCAGAGAAAAGAATTAAGAAAAATGAACAGTCACTCAGATATATGAGACAATTGCAAGGGAGCCAATATATAAATTATAGATATCCTGGAGGGAGAATAAGTAAAATCAAAAAGAATACAAAATCTATTCAAGGGAATTATTGAGGAAAACTTCCCTGGTATCACCACAGATTCAGATATCCAGATACAAGATGGTTACTGAACACCAGGAATATTCATAGAAAAAAGGACATCTGCAAGACCCATAGTCATAAGGATGACCAAAATTAAAATTAAGGAGAAAATTCCACAAGCTGCAAGAAGAAAGCAACAACTAACCTACAAAGGAAAACCCATCAGGCTAATAGCAGAGTTCTCAGTGGAGAATTTATAAGCCAGAAGGGATTGGGGCCCCATTTTTCATCTTCTTAAATAGAACAACTGCCCAACAAGAATTATGTATCCTGCAAGACTAAGTTTTATAAATGATGGAAAAATACAGACTTTTCCAGACAAGCAAACAATGTTACTACTGGACCTGCCTTGCAGGAAATAGTCAGAACTGCATTATACATGAAACAGCAAAATAGAAACTCACCAGGGTAAAAACAGCCAAAAGTTAAAGCTAAAAGCCATTACAAAATAATAGCACATGAGAGTAAACAAAACAATGAGGTAACATCCAATATGATGAACAGAACAGCATCCCACATATCAACACTAACACTCTATGTGAACAGTCTGAATGTGCCACTTAAAAGACGTAGACTAGTTTAACGGGTGAAAGAACACAGTCCAAGTAGTTGCTGTTACCAAGAAACATATCTAATCAACAAGGACTCACACAGACTCAAAATAAAGGGATGGAGAAAAAATTCCATGCAAATGGAAACCGAAAGTGAGCAGGTGTTACCATTTTCATATCAGATAAAATAGCCTTTGAATCAACAATCATAAAAAAAATGACAAAGATGCTCATTATGTAATGGTAAATGAAGTAATTCAGTGAGAAGACTTAACAATCCTAAATATATATGCATTTAACACAGGAGCTCCCAGATTCATAAAGCAAATTATACTAGATCTAATCAAAGAAATAAAGAGTGGCATTTCAACGGCTGGAGACTTCTACACCTGACTGATAGAACTGGACAGATAGTCAAAGCAGAAAATCAATAAAGAAACACTGATCTTAAACAGGACCCTAGAAGAAATGGAACTAACAGGCATTGTCCCAATTCTACCCAATTTACCCATTCTACCCCAAAACTAATGAATATATACATTCTTCTCATTAGTACGTGGGATATTTTCCAAGATTGATCATATCATAGGCCAAAAAACAAGTCTCAGCAAATTGAAAAAATCAAACTCATATCATGTATCTTCTCAGACCTCACTGGAATAAAAGTAGAAATCAAGTCGAAGAGAAAGACTCAAATCTACACAAAGTCGTGGAAATTAAACAACTTGCTGCTGAATGATCCTTGAGTCAATGATGAAATTAAGAGGGGAATCAAAACATTCCTCAAACTGAAAGACAAAGGGGACACAAGCTTTCAAAATCTGTGGTATATAACAAAAGTAGCCATAAGGGGAAATTTCATAGCCTTAAATGCCTACATCAAAAAGACAGATCACCTGTTAACAATATAACGTCACATGTAAAAGAACTTGAAAAAGAAGAACAAACCAAACTCAAAGTCAACATAAGAAAAGAAATAACACAACTCAAAGCAGAACTAAATGAAATGGAAACAAACAAACAAAAAACAATACAATGAATCAATGAAACGAGTCATTAATATAATTTCATATTTGGCTTAATATAGATACAGATTATACACACATACACACACATCTATAGAGAGAGAGAGAGAAGAGAGATGTGTATATACATTAGTTAGTATACATTCATATACTTCCTAGCTCTGCCCACTGAGTGCCTAGAAACAATGACATCGCCATAACCTTGAGTGTACCTAGCCCTCAGATCTTGGCTTTTAATGCCATTTTTTTTTATTCTTCTTTTTTTTTTTATTTCAGCATATTATGGGGATACAGTTGTTTAGGTTACGTATGTTGCCCTTGCCCCCGCCCCCAAGTCCGAGTTTCAAATATGTCCATCCTTCGGGTGGTGCGCATTGTAATGCCATTTTTTAAATAAAAGGAATCAGGCCTCCTTGTAAGAAAAGTTGACTATAGGGCTGGGGAAGATAATGTCAAAGATGAGCCTGGACCGCTTTGTATTACCAGATAATAAGAAAATGCTAAAAAAGAAAAAATGAGGGTATGTCAGAAGAATACAGTAGACAGCTTAAAGATCTAATGGGCAAAACTGGAATAATTTGAGAAAAAAAATAAATAATGGATTATTGTATTATAACCCAAAGTATAAAATAAATATCCCATGATTTCATAATGATATAATAAATAATTGAATAAATAAAAATAGGAGAAAATAGGTAAATCTTCCATATAGATTAATTCCACATCATTTGTGTAAATATTACCTATTTAAGGAGGGGTAGCATAACTTCTCAAACCTTGTATGTGGTATGCACATTGTGATACCTAGGAAGGGAGAAAAAGACAACTTCACAGTCGAATAACCTGATAATCACTACCTCAGCCA
The DNA here is from genome assembly GCF_000956105.1 of Propithecus coquereli. Lineage (NCBI taxonomy): Eukaryota > Metazoa > Chordata > Mammalia > Primates > Indriidae > Propithecus > Propithecus coquereli. The sequence goes on along the minus strand of NW_012149730.1, from coordinate 6,881,632 downwards.
AGTGATCAAGTTTAATATTATCACTCATAAACTATTGTAATATTTATACCCTTCATATTGTGGCGAGAATGGCACTTTACCTTTGGCATTTTTCTCCTTAAACCCATAACCTTAGATAAATCGTGAGAAAAACATTATACCCACCCATATTCAAGGTCATTATAAAAAACACCTGTCCGGTAATCTTCAAAACTGTGAAGGTAATCAAAAATGGAAATCCCACTTTTTAAGGGGGTTTTATTTTTTCTTGTTGATTATCCTGAGTTCTATATAGATTCTAGTTATCAGCCTGTTTTATAACCCCATAATATTCTGGAAAAAAAAGGAAAAAGAAATGCCAAGAAGCTATCAGTCTAGAGCAGTCTGAGGAGATATCATGACTAAATGTAACATGGTATCCTGGACCACAAAAAAAAAAAAAAAAAAAAAAATTGCATAAAAACTAAAGAGATCAAAATGAAGTATAAGCTTTAGTAAATGATAATTTATCAATATATTAGTCCATTGGTTATGAAAAATTGACCATAGTAACATTAACAATAACAGAAACTAGGTTTGAGATGTATAAGACTCTGTATAATATTCTTGTAAATTTTCAGTATTTGTAAAATTTTCCAAAAGAAAAAATGTGAATTTAGGAAATATGTAAATTAGTACATTAAATTGAAATTAGAAATTAGAAAGAAATATAAAGAAATGTAAAAATGTATTTGAAGATTTTACTAATCAGTAAAAAATATTAAATTATTGTTTCAATTGGTTATGCCACTTGAATCAGGTTTAATATATATGTAATCTTTCAATTGTTTCCACTGTTGGATATTGTAGCAAACATCATAAGAAATTCATAATTAAAATAAATAAGATATTTCCTTTTGCTGTTTCGGTGGTCCTCTGATTTAGATGAAATAACTTCCACTAATTGAATTCAAGTGCTGTCTTTGTAATAATAAGAATTGATACAATGCCTTACAGATAATAAATATTCAACAAATAAATTGAATTGATACACATCTCCATCGTGCACTAGTGAAAAGTGCAGCTCATATATAAGATTTCCACTTTATTAAATAAAATTATTATTAATCCATTTTAGAGAAGTTATTTAGCACCTTCTAAATACATTAATATTATGCAAAATATATTCTAGATTTTAATGAAAACTATGAAGTTTATACTTTCCCTGAAAAAAATACTATGATGGGATAGAATCAAAAAAGAGAAACCACTCCTGGGAGAAACACAAAATCCTGCAATATTTAATATATGTATATTAAATTATGACTGTACTAGCAGTATAGTAAGGAAAATAGGAGCCAGAAAGAGGAGGAAGCATAATTAAACAAGAATAATGTAGCAATAAAGTCAGGATTTGGCTGCAAGTAATATGTCAATCTGAAGAAGCCATGTATCAGGGGTTGAAAGGATCACATACCAGAAAAATGGATAAAAATTGAACACAAAAAGGAAGAATATCGTCTTAGAATTCTCCATATAAAGCCATTATTCCTAAAGGATAACATGATCAATAGGTGAATTAGGAAAACAAACAAAAAACAAATCCACCCTTCAGAAATATATCTGTCTGATTTGGCCTTGAATTGGAGCTGAGTAGAAGAAAAAATTTAAAAAAGAAAAGAAAAAATATCTTTCCTAACCGTAAATTCATAATCATACACTCTTGTGTCCAGAAAAAAATACAAGTTGCCTTAAAACCATGAAAAAAAATTCTTTTAGTCTAATGTAGCCCCGTGTTGGTTTGTCCACAGGAATTTGAAGAAAAAAAATATAAATGCTCTAGGTATTAATTCATCTTTTTTTGGCTGAGTAGCACTCCATGATATACTTTGGAGGAAGATATTGTAAATAAAACCCTTAAATTCTTCATATGGATGAAATTCCAACTAGCAGCCTCCATTCAAAATAATGAAAGCCATCAAGAATCACATAACTGTGGATAAGCACCAACAAAAGTCAAATTGAAGACTCACAGTCCCAAACTACAGATGTAATCATCCTATAAAAATATAAAATAAACTTATTTACATGTAAATAAATAAAGAAGGGGCTGAAGCTATGATGAACTATAGCACATCAAAATTCATCTGAAAATTTGAAAAATAGTAATGATTAAATTTATAAAAATTAGAAATATATTACACATATAAAAATGTTGATACTGTTAATATTAAAATAAAAATTTAAAAATATTTCTAATATTAAAATTTCCAATTTTAATAACTCAATCTCTAAGTTAAAAGCAACTAGACACAGCTACAGAAAGAATTAGTGAAGTGGAACATAGTTCTATATATAATGATTCAGAAAAACAAAGAGATAAAAAATAAAAACAGAGAAGATAGAGTGAATCTTCCCAAACTCTGTCTAATCATATTTTAAGGAGCTGAGAATCAGATTGGGGAAAGACCATATTCAATGAAATAACAGTAAACAAAACCCCAGATTTTAGAGAAGACAACATTCCTCAGATGCAGAAAATTCAAAGAATCCCAAGCAGAATAAATAAAAATAAAATACACTGACATGCCCTGGTAAAATTTCAGAGCAGAAAAAACAACCAGTGAAACAAAACACAAAGAGAGGTCTTTAAAGCAATCAAAGAGCAGTATCAGCTGACCTACAAAAGAATGACAATCAAACAAATAGCTTATTTCTCAACAGCAAAAAAACAAGCCACAAAATAATGAAATATCATCATACTGATAGGAAAAAAATATGTACCAAAGAATAATTATTTGTGGTATTCCTTCTTTTCTTCATCTTCTTTATTTTTTAATTAAAATAAACTCTTAGTCTTAATGTACTAAAGATGTTCCATATTTTCCTTTATGGTGTGTGTTTTTTATGTCTTGTTTAAAAGCAAGCTTTCTTTATCCAAAGGTCATGAAGACAGTCTCATATATTTTCTACTAAATAAAGGATTTTCTTAAAAAATTTAGGTCACAAACTTAAAAAAGATTTTGCAACACACATCTGAGGAAAAATTACATTTGGAATATAAAATTAACTCCTACAAATAAATAAAAAGAAGACAGTATAACAGAGGCCAGGAAAAAGACATAAAGAGATATTTCACACAAGGGCTTCAAAACTGATGGCAATGATTATATTTAAACTTAGTAATATGAGTATTGATATTTTTCTATTCTTTAATGGCACATACAAATATTTTTCTGCCTATAATATACTTCACAAAGAAAATATTTATGGTAATAAATAATGTGAAATCACTATAAGGTAAAGAATAATTAAACGTCAAGATAACTCATAAGGATTTCAAGGAAAGAGAATGTACACGAACTTGGAGGGGCGTCACTTGCTTTTAAGAGCAGAGGTTTGTATTGGCAAATTTTTAAAAGAAGAAAAAAAGGAAGGAAGGAAGGAAGGAAGGAAGGGATAAAGGAGAGAAGGGAAAGAGACTATTATACATAGGAAAGTTAGTATTTAGAGTTGGTAAATGTGGGACCAATTTAAGTAAACCAATATATAGCTTTATCAACTTTTTTTTCTTTTCTGTTACTAAATAGGCCTTTTTAAAGCTGTTCACATTGCCCCTTGAAATATGTCAAATGACTCACTTTAGGTTTACCTAGAGAGCATTGCTTTTGTATAGTTCTATCTTCTTATTCCAGAAACAATCATTCTTTCATGGCATGGTTACCTCATTTAGTGCCCTTTGAGAGCTTTTGCAGGTGGGCAATATTTCACATGCAGTTTGGTTTGTATACTCTAATCATCACAGCACAAAAACAAATCCATTCAGAAAAACAGCACTAGAGGGATCTGAAGCTGCTAAGGATAGAATCATTCTCAGAGATGGAGTGGCCCAAAAGTTTGCTTTCCTTCAGAGTCCAGAAGGGAAGCAGTTTTATAAATGACAGAAGAAGAGCACACTGAGCTGAGGCAGAGGTAAGCTGTTTTTATCTCTGCACATTTGAGAATTGTGATTTAAATTTGACCATATAGTGTTTTACTATAATTTTCTAGAAAATAAATGGCTTCATTATGGGTACCTGTATACTGAAAAACATATGTATAAGCTAATTTTGCTTTATAAATATAAATTAAATTATTAACAATTAGATTGCCATAAAATCAATGTAATTTGATTCTTCCTATAGACAAAATAATCAATAGTCATTTCAGTAGTGCTTTATTCACTTAGCCTGAAAAATAGCCACACAATTGACTTGGAGGGTAATATTGTGGAACGCCAGCAGCAATGGGAACAATAAATGTGTCTAATAACACTTCCTCCCGGCTAGATGGGCAATTACGGAATACTGCTCTGCCACAAAGCTGTCACAGATGCAGTACCTAAGCCATGTCTCTGGCTCCTTCAAATTTCTATCTGGAGCAGAAAAGAGGTGTTTTTTCCAAATGAAGCCTTGCCTTCTTTTTTTCTGATGTGATCTGATGCCTGCCATCAAGTTGAGCTTTTTGGCCCCAATAAAAACACTTAAATTGGCTATCTATTTAGGCTTGAAAATCACATATATCAAGTCAACCCAAAAGATGTAACATGTAGTTTGCCATCTTGCTTTGAACATCCAGAAAATTCCCAATCAATTTTGACAAAAAAAGCTACACCAAAAAGCATTATTTGTAGGACCAGCATGTATTAAGGTAGTTAAAACTAGTTACCAGGAAAACAATTCCATAAGGACTCATAAATTTTCTTTGGTTTACCTGATAAACCTTTCTTATTGGTCAATAAATTTTATAGGTTTTTGTTTCAAATTTCATTATAGACTG
>NW_012149730.1:6868510-6875346 GCF_000956105.1 Propithecus coquereli | reverse complement strand
CACTCTTGCTCAGGCTGGTTTCAAACTCCTGAGCTCAAACAATCCTCCTGCCTCGGCCTCCCAGAGTGCTAGGATTACAGGCATGAGCCACGGCACCTGGCTAGACAGAAATCTTATATGGCAGTTTTTAGCTCAGAGTGACTTACCCGATGTATAATATCTAGTTTGTGGTAGATATAATGAAAAACTCTAAGGATATAATAAAAGCTTATTTTTTCTTATTTTAAATTTCATACTTTTGTATTTCGAATTTCACATTTTAAATATCAATTTTAATCAAAGGTTATAATAAGACTTTGGAATTTTGATAGTAAAATTTCCAGGCTGATAGTATTATTTCCAGGCTGTTGTTTTATTTCCTGACCTGCATGTATATATGTTTATTATGGCACAGTTTTCAAAGTTATTATTCGTGCGCATCTGTATTTATTTTTCTGGACTGATTTAATTTCTCTCTCTCTTTGTCTCTCCCCTCATCCTTTCCTCCCTTCTTTCTCTTACCTTGCACGCACATGTGCAGATACACACAGACATACCTACATACACGAATTCACTGTCAAACACTAAATAATTTCATAGCTTTATAAAAATAGATTATCAAAAGGAGGAAAGGTAAGTCAAATTGTGGTCTTATGAGCTTCTGCAGGTCCTGCAGGTACTATTATTATGTGGTGACTGAAGATACATCTATTACACTCTTTGCAATGTCTAAAATTTTAATTTTCCGCTATGAAGCATCTAAGGTCTGTCTGGGATAGTCGGAAATGTGTTTCTAATTGCTTTTTCCATGCAAAAAAGATACAATAGATTACCAACAACAGGACTATTAATCATCCATCTAAGTGCAGCTTCTCTTCTGCATGCAATATTTATAAGTGTTTATATACTCATGGCTAATGCTAACAATCAATGCCTACTTGATGAGCCAACCTATATAATTGTCAAATGCCTGAAACTCACCAAGAGATTAAATTTATTCTTGGCTTCTGTTCCAGATTGTATTTGTGATTAAAAGAAAGAGAAAGAACAGATATCTTCCTGAAGTTGTTTTTAGGAATGGAATAATGATCTGGCTGCATTTTTCCTGTAGATAGTAGAAGCCCTTTTATTACTATTTATCTATTTTCTTATATCAACTATAATAACAAAATAAGAAGAGATTATTTTCCTTCTGCATTTGTAACAGACATTTCAATATAATTTCTGTGATGCTAGATTTAAAAACAAAATGCAATTACTTTAATATTTTAATTAAGAACTTTTAGACATTAGAAAAGTTAAGCTGAGCTCTTTTATCAATTTGCAAATATGGTCTGGTTGCATGGCTTTTGTTATTTTTGTTATTTTCTGATTTTTATTAGGAAAAAACAATATGGTTTTAATACTTACTATACTGTTAATTTGTAATTGCTTGGTTGTCAAACTTAATTTTTGACCCTCAACATTTATTTGCATGATTCAAACCAAAAGAGTTTTGAAGTCTGTAATCATTCATTTAATAATTTATGTTATGAATATCATACAATGCCAGATTCTGCAAATGATAAAAAGGAGATTCTAAGTTAAGATCATTGATCTCAAAATTTATGTTTCTTTAGGGAAAAAAAGATGCCTATGGCAAATTCAATGTCAATATGCAAATACTACATAAGTGGTCATTGAGGAAGGGCTGTGGGAACTTAGAAAATTATTACTAAATAATATAGTCAGAAGATAGCATCTCAGAGAAGGTAAGACATAAATTGTGTCCAGAAGAGTTGGTGAGATTTGAATGGGCCAAGAGAAGAGAAGAGCTCAGATGAGAGGGATACTTTAAACAAAAGCTCAGGTGTGGAAGTGGTTTGCAAGGCTCAGTAAGCAGATCAAAGAGGAAAACAAAAAGAGCGAGAGAGAAGTGTTTCTTTTGGAACTCAGAAATAACTGAAGATATGTTTGCAAAGGAAGTCAGTGAGTAGATTTTCTGGATAGGGTATTGAATTTCAGACTGAACAGTTTATATTTTATTTTGTAATATAAATCCATTTTAAAATGACTCATAGGAGGTCACAAATCAGAAGCTGAATTCTACAAACATTTAGTTAAATACAGTTTCAGGTAACAACAACAACAAAAAAAGTAGCTGCCCTGCCAATCATCCTCTCAAGAGTGCTGTCAAACCAGCTTGGTATCAAGTACCAGGAATAGCGTATTGGTGAGTGTTAGCACTTGGTGAATACTATAGATTTCTGTTTTGCTTTTCTTCATCATGGCAGGAATTTAAAAATGAGGGAACATTGTGAGGAGGGAAATTAGACTAACGAGGGCTTGGGAAGATTGCTTATTACATGAGGGGTTCCCTTGTGGATTTCTGGGCTCCCAAATTCCAGAACCTGCTTCCGACACAGGTTTGTGTTGTTTTCAAGACTTAGTGTCATTCAAGATACTAGTGATATATGTTGTCCTCAAAGTGGATGCCAGGCAAATAGGATAAGATCACAAATGTGGGCATTTCTTTATATACCTTAGAAACTCCACATTGTTCTCCTTATTGTCTACCTTCATCTCCACCCACAAGCTCTTCTTTTCTTCTCTATTTTTCATTTTATCATCAATCCCTTCTTTTTTGCCTATCTTCTCCCTTTGGCTATTATGGAATGGCAGTAAAAGGCACAGCAGATATAAAGCAGGAACAACAAGATAATAGATAGTCACTTACATCTAGAAAACCCAGAGTAGTCATTGTAGGATATATTGATTCCTGAGAATTAACAAACTTCATTAGAACAACGGGAGACAATAAGTAATCATTATAAAAGTCAAAGAATGGCATTTTTTTAATAAAAAGTTTCCTCTTCTGTCTCTCATGCCAGCTCTTCGTGTGTAGGCTATTGCTATCATAGTTTTTAAGCATTCCAGGTAGCTTAGACATTAAGGACAGAGGCTTGAATTATCATCAGATGGTGGGCACCATCAAGGGAGTTCCCTTGACAAGGTCTTGCCAAGTGGAGCAGGCATGAGAATAGTTTCGTGACAGATATTATGGGTGTCTTCACTTCACCACTCACTTAGTGTCAGGATACAAGGTAACAAAGCAGAAGAACTTGGACAGAAGAGATATTCTATTTCCTGTATTTCTTGTAAAAGACCCAGTGACCACACACTTCCACTGAGTATCCTATGACCTGTTACCACTTCTTCTAACTCATATCAGACCCCTAATTGTGTGTACTCTCCGCATGATAGCCATCTGGAGTAGAAAGATTTAAGTACTGCTAATAAAACACACACCACTACATGTTACATATGCTTAATATGTATGCACATTTATACATATATTTTGATTTTTCTCAGTGAGAACACATTGGATGGTTATTTGTTTTGGTTGTATTTCCTGAAATATTTTGTTTCCTAAATTCATCTGATAACACTGCAGCATGGACCATTGTTTACATATACTATAAAAAATTACACTCTATTTAAATTTTGAGGAGGAGAATTATGGTCCCATGCTGAAGAGAAACTCCAAAAATTCATCTTTCATGCAAAATTTAGAATGTTTGCCACAATTTTAAAATAACACATCTTTTATCAGGAGGCTATACATACCAACTGAGAAAAATCTTTGGAATTTTTCAGCAAGAAAATCTCCTCCAGTATTTATACATCTTTTCACTATTGTTGTGAGGTATGTAGCCTTACTGATGGATAATGGAAGTTAATTAAACCTAGCACGTTATATTTGCAGTATTTTAGCAGTAGGGTTTAGTACAATTTAGCTGGTATCTCTTCTTCAAAAATATTTACAATTTCCATTTTGGTGGGTTGCTTAAGCATTAAAATCAGACTTCAATTCTCTAATTAAAGTGTAAAAGCATTATCACAGAAAGTTCTCATTGCTCAAATGACATATAAAGCATTTGCAGGGGTGGGAAGGCAGGAATAAACATGTCCCAAGCTCTCAAAGGCAATTAGGCCCATTAGTTATAGTTCTTCTTTAAGAGGGAGAGGATAATCTAATTGAATGGCTATATGCACTACTTTATTAGGTTGAGTCTTTGCATTTTAGCGTAGTTGACATTTATGAAAGAAATCTATTGCTTGAAGAAATTTTAAAATGGACAAAATAGACAGTCTATCATCTTGATATGTCCTTCCTGACTTTTTATATTATTTAAAGATTGAAAAATGACTGATAACTTAGTATTGAGCAACTTTTTTAAGCATAGATTTCCATCATATAGTCTTACATTCTGCATCTGAGTTGCATGTGTAGCAGAAGATTTTCACCACTATTGAAAATACTCATACCGCAGTAAACAAACTTTAAAGTAGGCGATGACAAAACTCAATTAAAGACCATCAAATGTCTTATCAAGAGGCTGATTTTAATAGAGATCATCTAGAAATTTTATAAGAACTATGAAAGTTAGACTATCCAGAGGGAAAGAAGGAAATAGAGCTGTTTTAATTTATTTTGTGTATTGTAAGTTAGTTGTGGTACCATTAATAAAATGATTTCTCAGTTAATTTTCAGGACAGAGATATGACTGATACTGGTATCTAATATCATAATATAATATCATAATCTAATCTACATAGTAAATCTCTGAATAAATTAGACAGTGGCCTTGTACTTCTTTGAACGATTACCCGGTATTTATCTAATGCTATTTGGCCAGCAAAGGTCCTATAACGTTAGGAAGAAAAATAATCATGAACTATATTTATACACATATGTGAAAAATAGTCATGATTAAAGGAAAGCGTTAAGTTTTGGTTTAGGATTTTCATTCACTGTAAAAAATTCACAGAAAGTATGTATTTTTGAAATACTTCATAATATCTTTTTCAACAACTTAAAATGTAATTTTAAGAGCCTAGAGAGAAGAGGACTATAGTAAATGTTTTCTCTAGTGAGTGAGGGTCTCCCGTTCAGAATTTCCTTAAATAAATTTCTAGAGAGTCATAAAATACCATTGTCGTGAGCTGAATTGTGTCCCTTCAAAATACGTATGTTGAAGTCCTAATCCCCGGTACATTAGAATGTGACAGTATTTGGAGATAGGGCCGTTAAAGAGGGAGTTAAGGATAAATAATTAGGTCATTAGGGTGGGCTCTAATCCAATGTAAATAGCTTCCTTATAAGAAGTTAGAACAGAGACACACACAGAGAAAAGACCATGTGAAAACACGGGAAGAAGACTCCACAAACAAGCCAAGGAGACAGGCCTCAGAAGAAATGAATCTTACAGACCCCTTGATCTTGAACTTCTAGTCTACTGAACTTCTAGTCTACTGACTGTGAGAAAATTCTATTATTTAAGCCACTCAATCTGTGGCACTTTGTTATTGCAGCCCTAGCAGACTGATACAATCATTAATGCTGCATGTTCAATTTTCCTCAGCAATATCCCTTAACTGCCTAGACACTAGACCAAGAGAACAAGACCATCTTCATAAAAACTCTTAATGAAGAATATACTCACATTTCTGTATAATACATATCCTGAAAAAATTTAAAAAGGAGACAAAAAAGAACTATTGTACTCTTAAGAGATAAGAGCTGTTCATTTTATCCCCATATGTCCACTTTCTAATTTTATAATATATTTGTGCATTCCTTTCAGCATCGTGTTTGCTCAATAAATCCTTATCTGTCAAATGATGGAAGTCAATGGAATCACTGCCCTAAAGGTCAATCAAAAGCTTCCTTGGAATCTTTTGCGTGGATAACACTTTTCTGAGTACATTAAGGAAAATGAAATTGTCAATTATTGAGATTGTTAATTTTTCCTCCTGGCCTAAAAACTGTAGAATATACTTGACATGGGTCAGTCAACCTTTGCTATTAATAACAAAAATTGCAATAACATGTGACTCAATAAAGAGAAATTAAATAAAAAGTTGTAAAATAATAATAATATATTTATAGCAGCTACCATTTATTGATAGATGACTCTGTGTTCAGGCACTATGCAAAGTACTTTAATATATTGTAGTTAATTCTGCAGAATATATTGTAGTTAATTCTTCATAACTTTTTGAGGAAGGTAGAATTCTTTCCATTGAAAGATAATGAATCTGAGGGCAAGAGGGTAAAGTAAGATGTCCCAGATCACACCATGGTGAGGATGATGGAGGGACACTCTTTACCAATACTCAATCTGTCCTGCCCAATACCTGATACATTCTTTTTCTTTTTTGCTATTTTTTAAAATTTTCATTTTATTAGTGATAATAGTCATTTTGAAACATCTGTATTAGCGAATGATTTAGTGTTGCTTACCTTCAGTTCATGGGGTGTGAATTATGTGTTCAGAAGAGTTTTGTGGAGTTTTGGTTTTGGTCCCCAGTATTCATTCATCATCCTAATTATATTTGATTTCCTTTTGAGAACAATAGCTCCATCTCTCCTACTGCCATTTCTGCTGACTGGAGCTTTCCTTCCAGATCTTTCTCTTTCTGTATATTTTGGAATAAATGAACTTAACTTGGTTAGTCATATTTTCTTTCTGGGACTTTTTTTCTTAAATTGAGTGAAAGAAGTATGGAATGAATAGCTAGAATTCATTTATTTTCCATTAGGACACTTGGGGAAGACCCCCAAACTCTTCCCACCAACAAAAATCTTAGGAATAGCCTGGATTCAGTTATCTTCAAATCTATTGTTTAAGGTTCTCTGTGTGTCTGTTGGGGGGGGGGGTTGTGCATGTGTGCTGTTTTTATTGTTTTTGTTGTTGCAAAATTCATATTATGATAAGGATTTTTTTTTCTGTTTCTCATACTGGCCTATGGCAGTTTCTTACTTACCCTGTCTTCCAGCAATTTTACTTCTAGATACTTGTCTAAGAGAAGTG
>NW_012149730.1:6864602-6867565 GCF_000956105.1 Propithecus coquereli | reverse complement strand
TGTTCATTAATATGAGGCCATCCACTTTTTATGTCTGTCCTAAATATGAAAAATGTTTGAAGTAGTAGTTTTGCAATGACAATAATTTACTTATTCTGTAAAAATTTTCATTCTATAATAATGCTTTGTAGTAACTTTGTCTACATTAATTATTATAAATTTCAAGAGACAAAATGTATGTAAGAAAGACACAAGAATTATTTTCTGGTTTATTTTAATTCATCTATGCTATCCAGTTAACGAAAACCAATCACAAAGCATTTTGTTCAATCTAATAGAAAAACTTAGCTGACTTGATTGTTAACAGCAATAATAATCCTGATGTTCATCCTCCCATCACCCAGCCACTATAACTGTTTAGAAACTAGTTATTTAGGAAAGTAATAAGGAAGTAAACTCCATTTTTTATTAAAGAGGGTCATTTTACTTTCTATAGATGTGTACATATCAAGACCATATGCAAAACACATGTGTGTATTTCTCTATCTTTATCAGGCAACATTCAAGTCAAATCAAATATTAATATTTTCCCTTAACCCTCTGGCAAGGAGTAATAATGGTATATTTTATGGCTTTATTGTTATATTTCTAAAATACTGACTGTGCTCAGGATTTCTACTAGTTGAAGACATATTCAGAGGTTGTCTTACATGTTCATTCAAATAGTCATTACTGTCAAACTCTTCCACTTTGGAAAATATGTCAGTTCTTATATTTCTATACCTGACATTTTGAATAAGTCTATTCACACAAGATGTTTTGGTTATACCCTTAGTTGTTGTTATGAATGATTTCATAATGTGACTTAATGGGAAACAATACAGAAGGGAAGGCTGACTTTACCCTTGATTTCAATTGCATCATACTCTTGTATAAGTCAGAGTGAAGTGCTGCTTGGGTTCTAATTGCCTTATAGAGATTTTAGTGACTTGGGCATTTTTCAAGAAGCTCTCCACAATTTCTGAGAGAAAGGACACTATAAATGACATATATGAGTTGAAACTCTTATACATTGCTGACGAAAATGTAAAGTGGCACAAGTATGGGAAACTAGTTAGCAGTTTCTTACTTACCCTATCTTCCAGCAATTTTACTTCTAGATACTTATATCAGAGAAGTGTGTGTGTGTGTGTGTGTGTGTGTGTGTGTGTGTGTTGGGGGGTCTTCAAAAAGACTTATATAAGAATCATCACACCAGCTTTATATGTAATATGCAAAACCTGGAAACAACCAAAATGTCCATTAAAGGAGATTAGGTAAACAAATTATGATATATTCATATAATAGGTACTACTCAGCAATAAAAAAGAAAGAGATGAAGATATATAAACCAACACGAATGAATCTCAAAAACATTATGTTGAGGAAAAGAAGCCAGAACAAAGGAGTACAAAAAAGTACACCTCTTAATGAAAAAATTTCACATCTTCAACAAGATAACAAGAAATATATCTCAATTAAAAAAGGGTTTTTTATTGTTTTTGCTTGATTCTCTGGGACAAATAAAAAGACATAATTTCACAAATAAATATGATTAGCTTTTTGGAAATAAGAGAAGGGAATATAATATAGCTGCTATGAACACAGGTCCTGGGCATAAAAAGATCGGAAATTTTGATTTAACATTTAGCAGCTGTGTTTTATTTGGTAAATTACCTAACTCTATAAATCTCAATTTCTCAAGACAGGGTTGTGGTGACAATCAAAGAAGAAACAATGTCTAACATTATGCATGGAGTATGTCTTAACTGTGAATTTTTGTTTAAGTGCATCAATCTGATGATTTTATTCTTCGTTTTGAGAAGGTTCTAAGAATTCATGCTGTGTTTGTTCCCTATAAGAAGAAAGATATTTTCTTTTTTTTAATTTTGTTTCTTTACATTTTCTTTAAATATTAGTTCATTGGTTTCTCAATTATATATAGTACATATCTTTGCAATTACAATAATTCTAAGAAATACTAAAAATTTTTAAATACCTTTATTTTCCATTGTCCAGTCCCACTCTCCTGAAATAATCAGTTAATGATATTGTATTTATCTATCCACAATATTTTCCACAGCACACAAACATATGCACTCATATGTAGCATTTTTCCCCAATAATGGGTTCTATAACTATTTTCCTATTTAAAAATATATATTTTGGTATATTTATCATAGTTTTGAATATTCGAATAAACATGCTTCTACTTCTAATGATAGTCTCCAAAAATTAGCTCACAAAATGTTTTGAGCATTTGCTGAAAAACTGAAATGAATGCATAGCATGTTAGAGGATAAAACTGAAGCAAACAGCAATAATATGGTTGATAATATTCTGACATGTGCAATTAAAATTCAATCATATTAGTATTTAGCCAGAAACCGCTTTGAGTATTTTGTTAGCATTTTCTTACTTACCCTATCTATTTGTTTTAATAGATCATTTGAGTATTATGGTGGGTAAGAAAAGACATGTCAAAAAAAAAAAACCTTTGATAGCTAGAAATTTTAGAAGCAAGTATGTTTTTAAAAAATATATAACCAAAGCGCCTGTGTTAGGAATGTAGATAACTCATTGTCTGTATTAATACACAAAACCCAGTAGATAATATTCTGACCAATCATCAACCAAAGAGTGAGACAGTTTCACGTTCAATCTAATACAGTGATCTTGCTTTTTGAAATAAATGAATAATCCAGATGCCTCCTTGACAATCTAGTTGTTATTAAAACTCTGAAAAGAAAAATAGAATTAATTTTCTGTTCTATAATGTGACTGTACACTGTTCAATATTGTAAAGTCACTCTGACTGTCTAATGTCCCCATTATTTTGAAACTTAAAATAATGCTGGTATTTAGGCTCTGAACTGCACAGAGATTATAGTAGACAACTGCATTAATCCCACGTTGATTGTCCTACATGAGAAGTTTTATTTTAAGCTGTACTAAGTTTACTAGTTTATCCGTTTTTAATTATA
>NW_012149730.1:6858977-6864417 GCF_000956105.1 Propithecus coquereli | reverse complement strand
TTGAATTAATTCTATATCCGTTATTCTTCTTGTTCTAATTGAGTTGCCTTGACTTCAGTAAATTGCCCTGGTGACCAGATTTCATTAGCATGTGTGTAAATTCTCAGCTACGTGTCTTGGCAATTTATCTATATTGGCAATTTCTGATTTCTAATAGCCTGAGAGAATACTTTACAGTTGTTTTCTTCTTTTTGTTCTAAGAAATCATAGAATAAGCCTGATGCTTCAGTCAATGGGTTTGAGCTTGGAACTAATGTATATAAATTGCATCCAATTTTGAGTTTCTTGAGGAAAGAGACTGTCAGTCAGATGTGTATTTTTCCACAGTGCCTAACATAGTGCCTTATATTTAGACAACTAATACACTTTGAATCTTTGAATTGAAACATAGTTAATGAAAAGATATAAAGCATCGTCTAACACAATATGTATTGAAAATCTTGCATGCCCAAATTTTAAGTGGTAAGGTTGTTAGGGGAGCAAAAGCAGAGTAAGCAACACCCAAGGATGACTAATATCTTTAACCCTCAATCTCTGATTTTTTCTCCCCTGTAAAATGGGGATGATAAAAATTATAGAAATTGCTTCATAAAAGTGTTGTGAGCATTAAATGAGATCCTATAAACTATGCAATCAGATACTGTCTGTCACATAATATGTGCTCAATAAGACTAAGGTATTAAGCATAATGGCTCTAGGACTTCCCCTTGGGAGAAGAAAAGAATAAACCAAACTCTTTTGAATCCCTATTATACACATTAAGCATGGTGATAAGCACTTTCTTTAGGTTACTCATTTTTTCTCATTAAATAATCAAGTATTCATATAATAAATAGAAATTGAAACTTAAGTGAGGTACAGTTATTCCTGAAATGTGGTTAATAACAGAGTTGATGGGGTTCTAGACATGCTACCTCAAAATATGGTACTTTGGGATTTGAGAAAACCACAGAAGCAGGAAGGTCACTCTCACCTTTCCCTTACCCTTCTCCCCTGAAGCAGGTCATAAAATCTTCGTTCCAGAGATGCCCACCCTATACCTGGAGGAAAAGAATGTCCTTGTCTCTGAAGACAACAGGAATACAGAGAAGAATCTGAACAAACAATACTTGCTAATAACTTCTCGCCAGTTTATTACCCTTAGATTAGACCTCCTTTGTCCAATCATACTTGTTCATGACTATACGCTTCTCCATCCACTAAGCATAAAATACACATTTTTCCCTGTGTCTTTGTTTCTCAATTTCTAAAGCCTCCCATGTTACGTAAAACTTATATTAAATAAATTTGTATGCTTTTCTCTTGTAATATGTCTTTTGTTGTAAGTGCCTCAGCCATGAACCTACAAGTGGATGAGGAAAGAAATCTTTCTTCCCCTACCGAGTTCAAACCCAGACCTTCTGAGATCAGGGAACTTGCTCTTGCCTTAACACCCTGAACCTGAATGCTATGACATTTGAGGGCATGAAAGCATAGAGCAAAGGGGAAACAAGCTATGCTACATGGGTCACTAGCTTTATTTACATATTCATGGTGAATTTTCTGGAAGGTTCATTATGAGACAAAGGTCATTTGGAGGTAGTAGAAAAGGAAGATTACATTTTCAGAACTATTTTAAATATCAAACAATACCCACTTATACACACCATAATAAGCACTTAACACATATTAATTGCTACTATTATTTGATAAAGATGTGCTTGAAGTATAATTACTTACTTTATAATTGCGCACCTAAGGATAAAATGGTTACAAACTGGTGAGGTCAAGTGTCCTCCCATAGTGCCTTTATATTTTCCTTCCTTTTCACTGCTGCCCATAATGACAAACCCTTCTGACCTAAGTCACAGAAGACTAAGAGACACTGCTAATAAATAATAGTAAGAACTCAGAAAATATTACGTTATATGGAAATACTAAATGAAACAGTCAAACTTTTCTGGTTGAGGACAATAGAAATGATATTCTCAGCACCTAATGCAGTCTCTAATCTAGTATAAACCAAAAAATGTCAGCTATTTATTAAAATTACTTGCAGCACTTTTAATTTTAAGGCTTTTAAAATACAGAGACCCCCTAATGAGAATCCCTTTTTACTTCAGAGTTTTCAATGTTGTCATTTCATTTAATGCAACTCCTAGGTTTTTATATTTCCTTTTCAAGTTCCTATTAGTCTTATAGTGGATTAATGAAGAAAAACACAACAAAAATGTATTTTGATGTCATTCTCACACTTACAGGCAGCAAGTTTCTTATATGAGTTTACAGTAACTCAACAGCAGCCTAGAATTCTGTATCCTACAAAACTAAATTTCTTATATTAGGGGGAAATAAAAACCTTCTCAGACAAGCAACCACTGAGGGACTTTGTCAATATCAGTCCTGCCTTACAAGAAGTACTGAGAACTGCATTATACACAGATCAAGGTAACAGACATCCACCAGTGTAAAATCACCCAAAAGATAAAGGTCAGAGTCCAGATAACACAATGGCTCAAGAGATAAATCAGAACAATAAAGTTCCACTAAACAGGAAGAACAGAAATCCGTACCATGTAGCAATTCTTTCAATAAATGTGAATGGCTTGAACTTGCCACTCAAGAGACATAGGCTGGCTGAATGAATAAAAAAATACAAATCAAGTATCTGCTCTCTCCAGGAAACACATCTCACCCACAAGGACTTGTTCAGACTCAAGGTGAAGGGATAGAAAACAATATTCCATGCAAATGGAAACCAAAAGAAAGCTGGTGTAGCATTTCTCATATCAGATAACATGGTCTTCAATAAACGTAAAGACAGAGATAGTCACTACATAATGGTGAAAGAAAAAATTCAACAAGAAGACTTAACAATTCTAAATATTAATGCACCTAACAGAGGAACACCCAGATACATAAAGCAAATCCTAATTGATCTAAACAAAATGATAAAGAGCAATGCCATAATAGACAGGGGCTTCAACACCCCACTGACAGAATGGGACAGATGCTCCAAACAGAAAATAAAAAAGAATAAATGGACTTCAATAGATTTCAAGAAAAAATTGGCCTAACAGACATCTATTGAACATTTTACCCAAAAACCACTGAATATACGTTCTTCTCATCAGCTCATGGAACATTCTCTACACTCATCTACACACAAACTCATGGAAACTAAATAACCTATTGCTGAATGATAGCTGGATGTCAAGGAGGTCAAAGAGGAAATTAAGATGGAATTCAAAACATTCTTTGTACTAAATCATAATGGGGACACAAATTATCAAAATCTGTAGGTTATAGCTAAAGCAATCCTGAGAAGAAAACTCATAGCTTTAAATACCTATATCCAAAAGATAGAAAGATCACAAATCAACAATTTAATGAATCATCTCAAGGAAATGGAAAAGGAAGAGCAAACCAATCCCAAACCCAGCAGAAGAATAGAAATAACAAAGATCACAGCAAAACTAAATGAAATTGATAACAAAAGAATTATATAGAAGATTAACGGAAAAAAGATGGTTCTTTGAAAAGATGAACAAAATCGACAGGGCTCTTGCTAGATTAACCAGAAACAGAAAAGAAAGGACTCTAATTAGGTCAATAAGAACTGAAAAAGGAGAAATTACAGCTGAAACCATGGAAATACAAAACATTATCACAAGATTCTATAAAAATTTCTAGGCACATAAACTTGAAAATGTGGAAGAAATGGGCAAATTTGTGGAAGCACACAGCTTCCGTAGGCTCAATCAGGAAGAAATAGAATTCTTGAACAGGCCGATATCTAGTATTGAAATTGAAATAACTATAAAAAAATCTTCCAACAAAAAAAGTCCCAATCCCTATGGTTTCACACCTGAATTTTACCAGACCTTCAAAGAAGAACTGGTACCTATACTGTAATTATTCCATAACATTGTGAAGGAAGGAATCCTCCCCAACTGATTTTACAAAGCCAGTGTCACCTTGACACCAAAACCAGAAACAGATACAACAAAAAAAGAAAATTACAGACCAATATCCCTTATAAATATAGATGAAAAAAATTCTAAATAAAATCCTAGCAAACTGAATTCAGCTACACATCAAAAAAATAATTCACCAGGACCAAGTGGGCTTCTTCACACCAAAGATGCAAGGATGGTTCAACATATGCAAATCTATAAATGTAATTCACCACATAAATAGAAGCAAAAACGAAGACCATATGATGCTCTCAAGAGATGCAGAAAAAGCATTTGACAAAATTCAGCACCCTTTTATGATAAGAACACTTAACAAAATAGGCATAGACGGGACTTACCTAAAAATGATACAAGCCATTTATGACAAACCCACAGCCAACATCATATTAAATGGGGAAAAATTGAAAGCATTCTCATTTAGAACTGGAACAAAGCAAGGTTGCCCACCATCATCACTTTTATCCAAGTCCTATCCAGAGCAATCAGACAAGAGAAGGAAATCACAGGTATCCAAATGGGGAAAGAAGAGGTCAAACTATCACTCTTTGCTGATGATATGATCTTATATCTAGAAAATTGCAAAGATTCTTCCAAGAGTTTCCTGGAACTGATAAATTCAGCAAAGTCTCAGGTTACAAAATCAATGTACACAAATCAGTAGCATTCATATATGCCAACAGTCAAGCAGAGAATCAAATCAAACACTCAACACCTTTCACAATAGCAACAAAGAAAATAAAATACTGAGCAATATATTTAACTAAGGAGGTCAAAGACCTCTACAGGGAGAATTATGAAACACTGAAGAAGGAAACTGCAGAGGACATAAACTGATGGAAAAGCATATCATAACTCATGGGTCAGCAGAATCAACATTTTTAAAATGTCTTTATAACCCAAAGTGATCTACAGATTCAATGCAATTCCCATTGAAATACCAGCATCATTTTTTGCAGAACTAGGAAAAATAGTTCTTCATTTTATATGGAACCAGAAAAGACTCTGAATAGCCAAAGAAAATTTAAGCAACAAGAACAAATCAGGAGGCATCACTTTACCAGATTTCAGGCTATACTATAAGGTTATAGTAACCAAAACAGCATGGCACAAAAAGAGAGACATAGACCTATGGATCAGAACAGAGAACAAAGATATAAAACCAGCCTCATGTTGCCATATGATCTTTGACAAAGCAGACAAAACATACACTGGGGAAAAAATCCCTATTCAAAAATGGTGCTAGGGAAATTAGATAGCCACATGTAGAAGACTGAAACTGGACCCACACTTCTCACCACTCACAAAAATTAATTCATAATGGATAACAGACTTAAACCTAATACATGAAACTGTAAGAATTCTAGAAGAAAATCTTGGAAAAACTCTTCTACATATTGGCCTAGGCAAAGAGTTTATGAAGAAGGCCTGAAAAGTAATCACAGCAACAACAAAAATTAACAAATGGGACTTGATTAAATAAAAAA
>NW_012149730.1:6855606-6856432 GCF_000956105.1 Propithecus coquereli | reverse complement strand
CTTGAGATATTTATTAGAAATTCAAAATGAGATATAAAGTAGCAGCTGACTATGAATTTGGAGTTCAAAGGAGAGATCAGGACTGGAGGTATAATTAGCCTTTAGGTATTTAAAGCCATGGCAATGGAGGAGATTTTCTAGAAAAGTCAATAAATAGAGAAAACAATGGTAACATATCTGAGTCCTGAAAAAGCCAGAGATCTAGAAGAACAGCAAGCAAAGAGACTGAGGAGGAGCATCAGTGAGTCAGAAGAAAATCCAAAACTATACAAGATACAAGAGTATAGAATAATATTTGTGATCAGAAAATGGGATTTTCAACCTGACAGAATAAGCCTAGAGATGACGTAATCTGAAAGCTGAGAAGGGATGACTGCATGTGGTAACATGGTGGCCACTGCAGATTGGGTAAGAGTAGATTCAGGAGCAAAAGTCTGGCTGAACTTGATGAGAAACGAAGGTGAGGAAGTGGATGTGAAGCTATTGACAACCCTTATAAGAAGCTGTGTTATAAAAGCGAGGAAAGAAATACGGTTATATTTTAAAATAAGCAGAATTTTTTAATAAGTGGAAGAACCTAAAGAGTGCTTTATGCTGATGAAGATAATAAAATAGAAAGGGAGAGACTGTTGGCATAGAAGAGAGGGAAATTTCAGGAACAATGACCTTGAAAGACGAGACAAGGCTGAGGAGGATCTGGAGCACAAGTGGAGGACTGACCTTTGTTTGATAACGTAGATAGGTATTTCCTTAATTTATCAGTGATCTGATGACAGTAAGGGTGGAAGGGAGTAGACAGTTTAAAATCACAAAAGGTAGTTCTTAA
>NW_012149730.1:6850087-6851461 GCF_000956105.1 Propithecus coquereli | reverse complement strand
CTTAGTTAAGGAAGCTGAGTAGTATCATTAATTTTGCCTTTGCTGTTTAAGATGTAAAAAAAGTTATGTTTTCCTTCTTCCATCTAGATATAGATCCCTTAGTAAAATCTGTTCTAAATAAATTAAATCATTTTAAGGTATGTACTTATCACGTACAGCATGATGTTTTGAAGTATGTATACATTGTGAAATAGTTAATTCTAGCAAATTAACAAATACATTATCTCACATAGTTATCATTTTTGTGGTGAGAACATTTAATATTCACTATCCTTGCATTTTCAATACAATATATCATCATTCACTATAATCACCATGCTGCATAATAGATTTCTAGAATATATTCCTCCTATCTGACTGTCACTACATAACTTTTGGCCAACATTACCCCATCACCACCTTCCACCCAACCAGACCAGACTCTGATAACCAACATTCAACCGTCTACTTCCATGAGATCATCTTTTTAGATTCCACATAGGAGTGAGATCATGCAGTATTTGTCTTTCTGTGCTTGGTTTATTTCACTTAATATAATGTCCTCCAGGTTCATCCATGTTGTCACAAATAACAGGATTTATTTCTTTATTATGACTGAATCGTATTCTACTGTGTATGCATACCAAATTTCCTTATCCATTCATCCATTGACGGACACTTAGGTTGATTCCATATCTTGGCTATTGTAAATAACGCTACAATAAACACGGCAGTGTAGATATATCTTTGACATACTGATTTCGTTTCCTTCATTTAAAAACCCAGTAGTAAGATTGCTAGATCATATGTTAGTTCTATTTTTAATATTTTTAGTAACTTTCATACTGTTTCCATAATGGCTGTACTAATATACATCCCCACTGATGTGTTTAATGGTTCCTTTTTCTCCACATCCTCACCAAAACTTGTTATTTTGTTTTGTATTTTTGAAAACAACCATTCTAACAGGGGTGAGGTGATATCTCATTTGGTTTTGACTTACATTTCCCTGATAATTGGTGATATTGAACATTGTTTTATATACCTGCTGGCCATTCGTATATCTTTGTTTGAGAAATGTCAGTTCAGATATTTTGCCCATTTTAGTTGGCTTATATGTTTTCTTGCTATTCAGTTGTTTGAGTTTCTTACATGTTTTGGATATTAAGCCCTTATCAAATGTATAGTTTGTAAATATTAATATTTTTCTCCAATTCTGTAGGTTGCTTCTTCACTCTGTTGTTTATTTCCTTTGCTGTGTAGAGGCTTTTTAATTTGATGTAATCCTGTGTAGTTTTTGTTTTTCTTGCCTGCATTTTTAGAGTCATATCCAAAAAAATCATTGGCCAGACCAATGTCATAAAGTTTTTCCCTATGTTTTCTTCTAGTAGTTTC
>NW_012149730.1:6845559-6849084 GCF_000956105.1 Propithecus coquereli | reverse complement strand
CTGAGACCATACCAGAATCTGTGCAAGGCACCAGAGATGCCCAGCCCTTTCCATATAGATTCTAATTTAGCGTGCTAGAAGAAATAGGTGTTAATCACCTTACTGGGAATAAATGTAAAGTAACAGATATGTCAAGTAAATAATAAATAGGTGGTCGAGCCCTATGCATAGGGAGCTTCATCTGTATATAAGTCTTCTAAAAATGCATAATATGGCCGAAAAGGTTGGCATTTTAAAATAAAAACCTATCCAACTGAAATTTACCCTTCTGTTTTTGGTCTTCTCAAGAAAAAAGTTACATTTCTTTTCCATTATACTGACAAAATTACATGTAGTTATTCCCAGTTTTAAAATTGTAGTCAATTGAAAATAATAAAAGTGTGTATGTGTGTGTGTTAATGTAAGATTGATATTGTAAGGGAAATAATGATCATTGTATTTGTGGGCTTCACTTCAGTTGGGACAAATGTATTTATTTATTTATCTATTTGTTTGTTTGTTTATTTATTTATTGAGACAGGGTCTTGCTGCATTGCCCAGGATAGAGTGCAGTGGTGTCATCATAGCTCACTACAACCTCAAACTCCTGGGCACAGATGATCCTCTTGCCTCAGACTCCCCAGTAACTTGTACTACAGGTGCATGCCACCATGACTGGCTAATTCTTCTATTTTTTTGTAGAGACAAGAACTCGCTTTGTCACTCAGGCTGGACTCAAATGATGCTCCCTCCTCAGCTTCCCAAGGTGCTGGGATTACAGGCATGAGTCACCATACCTGGCCAAAGTTTAAATTTAAAGAGGAAATGGATATATGACATTATTGGTTTGACTACTTTTCTCAAAGAATCTATCTAGGTATGATTGACTTCTTATTTCTTTTAACATTAGCCTAAAACAAAAAACATGTGTTTGTCCCCTCTTACTCAGATATGTGCATAGCAAAACACCTACATTATTAGCTTAGTGTCCTCAATAATATCCTCTGTGAGAGGCTGATGGTGCTCTTTGTAAGTACAGTGGAAAAGAAGATAACTAATAAAGCTGATATACATTTATAGTTCTGAGCCTGCCTGCCTGCCTGCAAATGCTGAATCAGGGCTCTTGAATCAGATTGCTTGGGTTCAAATTCCAGCTCTTCCAGTTACTGACAAGTCCATGAATTTGAGCAAATCACTTTTCTCTGAACCTCTTTTTTTCCCTCATCTACAAAGCAAAATTTGTTCCAATATAAGACAATACATGTAATGGTTTCACACAGTATTTGTCACCTAGTAAATACCCAGTACATGTGATGTATTTTATTACAGATGTGTAGCTATAGAAAGAGCCACAAGGCAATGACCAAGACATGAACCTGAAATATTCTACTTCTGTGCTCTTTTTAAACTATACTCACTTATTTTTGACCCTGTAAAATACGAAGTTCTGTCATCTTGAGTTTTACAGTGAAAAAGTATGTTCGCTCCACAGGATATGCTAAAAGCCTATGTTTTCTGTGTAGGTGGGCAATAAAATTACAGGACAAATGAAAATTTCCAAGAATTCATTCATTCTGTGTCATCAAATCCTCAAAAGTATTTGAGTTGGATAGTCTTATTTAATGTCATTATTACTCCATTTTGGAAATAGGAAAAATATTTCTTTTTCATTGTAATCTTCTTCTTTCCCTCCTTTTTATTCTTCTTTGAAATTACCTCTTCCATACTTGGTATTAAGAAGAGGAAATCTTAAGAGTTATTAAAGATTCTTGGGCTTGTTCTGACAGTAAAATGTGATTCCTCCAAGGGTCATTGGATCATAACGACCAAGACAAAAAGCAATTTTTTTAGGATTATAGATTTTCAAAGTAATTTTAGTCTTAGGTAATTATTCATTTTACCACTTTTGCTGACGGGTTTTGGAAATGAGTTATCTAAGAATCAGTCTAGGAATGAACTTAAACTAAACTAAAGGAACATGCCTTTCAGGAATAATGTTATTCTGAATGCCAAAAACATTGATTTTCTTTCAATAGAAGTTACAGTTACAAAATCTGTTAAAATGCTAAAACTAAATAATTCGAATACAAGAAATGCCCACCTCTCAATAACAGAAATTACCTAGGAAAGGTAGAGTACAAAGCACTTGTATCTTACCTTAAAATAACCAGAATTAAGCATCCTTGAAGGAGATTTGCTTTTCAGGACATTAACAACTGATGCTTAAAGCTGTGTGTCTTCCTCATCCTCCAACAAAAGCTTCCATCCTGTTACTAAAGTCATATTTGCAAAATGCAAATTAGGTAACAGGGTAAATATTTCTATTCATTCCAAAGAGATGTAGGAAATGATTCAAATGTCTTGTATAGCAAAATAAAAGTACTATAAAAAAAAGAAATGCCCACCACTTAAATAGCTAAATAATCTTCAAAAAAAAATTACAAAATAATGATAATAACAAGAGGATGAAGAGAAGAAAGCTTAAAAGCTTATCCACCTGTTTTTTTCTCCTAATTGACTTTATTATATATACTCTTCTTGTTTAATAATAGAAACAATATATATTTTCCAGAGTCTAAATAGGCTATCCAAAGTGTGATTGGATCACAAAATTCTGGCTACTACTATTAGAGTAAATATACCAGTATCTTCCATTCATTCTCTTTATGTTTTTCACAGATGTTGATGGGACAATTTGCAAAGCAGAATAATTTGGAAAATGGTACATTTTCTCTATACAGAGACATACAAAAACCAATTTTTTGTACAATTTGATAATCTCATCCCTTGGCAGTATTTAAATATGCACAACAGCTGCAACTATTCTCATATCTGACTAACAATTTCTTCACCGAGAGCAACTTTCATCAGGAAGAAGCACTGAGAAAATGATGGAGTGGCACTTGGACATTGAACTATATCTTTAATCAAGAATAACAGGGGCAGATTCTTCCCAAACCATGGCCAGTGTTTCCTTACATTATCATGCATGTATAGTATCCCAATCTCAAATGGAAAGTTTTTTAGTTTTAAAAATCAGATCATTTCCATCTTGTACTAAATATTTTAAAGAATAGACTAAAAGAGGAAAAATTATACAACTCACTTTATAAGGCTGATATAATAAAATCATCCAAAGGTGGCAAGGAGAATACAGGGGAAAAAAAAAAAAACAACATAAACCATTGCAACATATAAAGATAGATGGAGTATCCCAAACTTGTCATAAGTTAAAACAATAACAATAACAAAGATATCATTAGCTGAGTTGGGTTCATCCCAAGCATAAAAAACATCAGAAAGTTTATTAGTGTAAGTAAATACATTAACACATTAAAGGAAAAAGTCATATATCTATGTTATTAGATGCTGAAATATATTTTTTCAAGGTTTAAAAGAAATCCATGAAAAAAAAAAATCTAGCAAGGCAAGACTAAATGGAACTTCTTCAGCCTGATAAAAGATAACCACATATTTACAAGAAAACATAATCTATCATAATGATATGTTAGGAACATTTCTTTGAAGTAAAGAGAAAGATAAGAA
>NW_012149730.1:6843813-6845509 GCF_000956105.1 Propithecus coquereli | reverse complement strand
AATTTTAACGATATTTCACAACTGATTAATATAATATTAAGATGACCACCCTGAGCAAGAGCAAGACCCTGTCTCTACTAAAAATAGAAAAAATTAGCTGGGCATGGCGGCATATGCCTGTAGTCCCAGCTACTCAGGAGGCTGAGGCAGGAGGGTCACTTGAGTTCGGGAGTTTGAGATTGCTGTGAGCTAGGTTGACACCATGGCACTCTAGCCTGGGCAAGAGCGAGACTCACTCTCTCCCTCTCTCTCTCTCTCTTTATATATATATAAAATGTTAAGATAGATTCTCCATATCACTTCACAAATTCCTGCATAAGAGCAGTCTAATTTAAACATATATAAGCACTCTTTTTAGAAATTTCAAATGGAAGGCCAAGTATTAAATGAATTGTGCATATTAAGGACCACTTCTATCTGAGTGACTCCTAAAGAAAAACTCCATAGAAGAAAAACAACCTGTATCCAGCATTTTAGAATGACACATTAGTCTCAATATATTTTTTTTACCATGAGAAGAGGAAGTATAAGAATTGGTAGTATACAAAAAAGGACCAGAACAAGATGGCATAGACGTAAATATAGATCAAAGAAACACTTCAATCTCCACAAGGGAAATGATAGAGGAGATGCCGAGGAGGGAACTTTATTTGCTTAAGATTCAGCATTCTGAAGTTGTATTCAATCATTTTCACATTTTTCCACATAGTCTCATTTCTATAGCTCTTAATTCAGAGAAGACAGATCTTCAGGTTCAGTGATTTTTAAAAAATTATAGGTCTCCTCACTGAACATGTTATTAATTATTCTATTAAAATATTAGTTTTCAATTATTAGTTAGAAGTTTGACTTTTACTGTACGAAAGGGTAAAAGTGGCCACTTTCTTTCCAGTACATTAATCTGGTAAAACCTTTAAAAAATTAAATATGTGTTACATCTTTGGTAGAGCCTGTTAAGTAAATTTTTTGTCATTATTTCGTAATTACAGGTAAAGGTCTATCATGTAATAGAACATGTGATACTCTCTGGGATTTCCTTCTTAGTTCATTTCACTAAATAAATTGTAAGACCCTGGAGGATAGAAGCTCTACTTTTTCTTTTAGGTTTGTATTCCCAGAATGTATATGGTGCCCAGAATATATGTCTAATATAAGTGTCCAATATGTTTGCTAAAAAAGAAAAGGAAGATAAGAAGGAGGGAGGAGAAAAGAGTATATCCTCCAGAAATCCTATAATCTCAAAGGGTACTATTTTTTATTTTTTTCATTTTTTTTACTTTCAAAATATTACAGAGGTACAAATGTTTTTGGTTACAAGGATCACTTTTGTAATGCTTGAGTCAGGGTTATAAGTGTGCCCATCATCCAGAGAGTGTTCATTGTACCTGTTAGTAGGTTTTCACCCATCCCTTCCTCCCTGCTCCCCCCGATTGATTTATAAAAGGAAGATAGGAAGGATGGAGGAGTAAAGAGTATATCCTCCAGAAATCCTATAATGTCAAAGGGTGCTAAGTATTTTTTAAAATGTAATTTTCTTTTCATGGCCTCTAGAGAAATCATTCTCCAAAACAGAGTTGGAATTTCATGGAGTGATCACATTCAATGGCCATGTTTGAGGATTTGAGAGGCCACCGGTCTTTAAGGTTGATCTGGAACATTTCATCAAAAACAAGTTGTTCTGAAAATTAGAAATGAA
>NW_012149730.1:6842260-6843763 GCF_000956105.1 Propithecus coquereli | reverse complement strand
GTTTACATGGATTGCTTTTGTTGTGCTTGAATCAGGGTTATAAGTGTGCCCATCACCCAGATATTGTCCATTGTACCTGTTAGGGACGTTTTCGCCCATCCCCTTCTTCCCCTCCCCCCCTACTTGATTACCACTGAGTTTTAACTCTTGTACACTGTTGGTAGGCATATTAATTGATGCAGTCATTATGGAAAACTGTATAGAAGCTTCTCCAAAATTAAAAATAGAATTAACATATGATCCAGTAATTTAATTTTGGGTTATGTATCCAAAGAAAATAAGATGAATATCTACAAGAAATACCTGCACTCCCATGTCCATTACAGCATTATTCATAATCGCCAAAATATGGAATCAACTTCAGTGTCCATTGATGCATGAATGGATAAAGAAAATACATCTTATTTTTTATTTGTTGAATTTGCAACCCTAATATAGGTACAAATTTTCTAGGAAACAGTTGCTTAGGACTTAATTATTTCCTTTATAGGGACCTATTCTATGGAAATAATATCAAAAATACATACAAAGATTGCGTTTGTACAAAAACTTCCAACTTGTGTACTGAATATTTGTTTCACACATATTTTAGGCACTGGGGATAGGGCAGGGAAGAATACAATAAGATCCTTGCTTCATGAAACTGACATTCTCATAGAGGATAAAAAATTTTAAAACATCATAAATAAATGAATAAATAAGAAAGTATCAGTTCTATGATGAAAAGAAAACCAGATAATGCAATGGAGAGCCTCAGAAGATATTTTTTATTGGCGGCTGAGGAAAAGCCTAAGTAGAGAAGTGATACATAGTCTAAGAAATGAATAAAAGGTAGGAGCCAGCAATGGAAAAGGGAGAGGTGTACCAAATATAGGAAGCAGAAATAAAGACTATACAATTTGGCATATTACGGCAACAGCAAGAAAAAGAAAGAGGGCAGTGAGACTGTACTCAATAAATGCAAGGAGAGTTGTATGAGATGACGTCACAGAGATATGCAGGGCCTAATTCAGCATCCAAAAGGCCAAGGTAATGAATTTAGATTTTGCAGTGAAAACAACAGGACACAAATAGAGTGGGATATACAGATAAGTGAAAAAATTTAATTTGTGTTTTATAAAAATAATTCTAGTAAGTGGATTGTAAGCAATCAATTAGGTGAGTATTTAGAGTAGTAAGGGAGATGAAGAGGATTACATGGATTAGGAACAGGATGAGTTTGAGCTAATGGGATTTTCTGGCATATTGTCTGGCTATGTTAAGATAAGAAAGGAATCAACAGTACGTGGTAAACTTTTAGTTTAATCAACTGGTAGCAGATAGTAGCATTACTGAGATGTGCATAAGCAAAGGAGTTTGTGGACTGAGAGTTTAACTGGGGCAAGTTAACCTTGAGATATTTATTAGAAATTCAAAATGAGATATAAAGTAGCAGCTGACTATGAATTTGGAGTTCAAAGGAGAGATCAGGACTGGAGGTATAATTAGCCTTTAGGTATTTAA
>NW_012149730.1:6818610-6827867 GCF_000956105.1 Propithecus coquereli | reverse complement strand
CAAGATCATCATATAAATATCCTATGTTCCCGTATATGACTTATAAGAATTAGAAAGTAGATCAAAACTTTGATATTAACAGAAAATATGATACTCTATAGAAAATGGAAAATAATTTACAAAAAAGATGACTATAATTAGTTATATATTTAATATTGTCACTGTATACAAGATCATCATATAAATATCCTATGTTCCCGTATATCTTTAATATCAATTAAAAATCAAAATGCCCAACCGAAAATTATGTTGAATTCCCAACCACCTGTGTACCCCAGAATGGGACCATATTTGTAAATAGGGCCTTTCAAAAGGTAAATATGGTAAAATGAGATGAGTGGATCCTAATCCAATATGACTGTTATCCTTGTAAGAAGAGGAAGAGACACCAGGGATGCCCATGCACAGAGACAAGACTGCACGTGAGGACACAATGAGAAGGTGGCCATCTATAAGCCAAGGAGAGAGGCCTCCAAAGAAAAAAAACTTGCCAAAACCTTCATCTTGGACTTTTAGCCTCCAGAACTGTGAGAAAATATATTTCTGTTGTTTAAGCCACCCAGTCTGTGGTATTTGTTATGGGAGCTCTGGCAAATTAATACAGTGGAGATGAAAGAGGGGAAGCAATTGAACAACTTACAATTAAATTCCAATCTTCTAGTGAGTCTGTGTCTGTGGGCTGTGACCTCCACAAATGTTTCTTAGCTATTTTTCCCCCACCCCCTAAGTAAAAATGGAGGCTACATAAGAATAGAGTGAGACAAATGGCTTTCCCCAAGTGAGATAAAGCCTTGGTAAAGTCTTTTACCCTGAAGAGCAGGATTTGTTTTAAAGAATGCTCTCGTCGTATTTCACAGTGATTAATTTTCTCCTTCCCTTACCAGAGGTACAAAGGGTCCTTTCTTGATATAAACCCGGTGAGATTATTAGAGGTAAAACCAAAAGTGAGGGGTCTTCCTTAATACTGTGGCCCCCAAGAGTTTTGTTTTTTGTTTTCTTTTTAGTTTACTGCATTTCACACTCAGCGTACAGTTATTTGTCAAAATTACCACTTAGAGTTCCTATCAGTTTTAATGAGTTCTGCTCCATATAAACCGATCTTATGGTGACCCTCCTGTATGGCCTGTCTCTTCAGGTTTCAGGGTGGTTGTTTTCCTTATCATTAATTTTCATTCTGTTCAGCTTTGTTTTTGTTATGAGGATAGGAGCGATGACTTCAAAGATGAAACCAGAAATCCATAAAGCCACTCTTTGGATTCAGGAGTTGCTAATCTAGGCCCTGTGCTCCTAACTACTTCCCTGTACTGAGCCTAAATATCTTGATCCACTATACTTTCCAAATAAAGTCTTTGCTTTTAAGAACTTGTGTGGTGATGACTACTTGATTCAGTTTGTGAATAAGGAAATTCTTAATTCATATCATAAATATGAAGAGTATGAGTAATAAGCTCTAAGTACTACTGCAACATTTAGTCAGTTTTTTGAACTTAGGATGCAAGTTCTATGAGGACAAATACCTCAGTCTTTTTTATTTATTACTTTCTTTCCAGAGTTTAGAACTGTGTTCTACAGCTGTTGAATATGCAATAAATATTTGTTAAATAAATAGTTGTTTAAAGGAAATCCAGAAATAGTGATTTGAGTATAGGTAGAGGACACCGACCACAGTAAAATCCTGTTACCTCAACTCTTTCAAGCCAACAATATTAGTGTTAAGGACACCTACCAACACTAAGAGACTACGCGCAATTTTTCTTAATATTCCTTATAAATTGAAATATGATTCTTCTAAACCAGGGATTCCCTTGATGTCTGGTGTCATTAGAAAATAACAGGACATATACATATGAAAAAATATATAGCAATGAACCAGAAAATAGATCAAGTTACAGACAAAGGGTAAAAAAATAAATTTTGAGGATTTCAGAGAAAGAAAAAATCATAAAGAGATGAGATAATAAGGAAAAGCTTCATGGAATCTGGAAGAAAAACTAGACTCTAAAAATAGTATAGAAAATATTCAGGTTAAAGGAAAAAAATAAAAGAACCTAAGAAGAAACGAAGGAAGGGTAGGAGGGAGGAGGTGGCAGGCAGGTATTTGAATCAGAAAAAGCATGATGAGCCAGAACAGAGGCATAATGGCTCATGGAATGAAAGGTAATAGCAGGGAGAACAGTTTCTTGGGCAAGGAGGATTTAGGGTGATGCACATTATTGTATCAGGTTGGAAATGTATGTAAGGGTCAAGTGGTAATTTAAACCTTAGTCATAAAACTAAATAATAGCATTAAAATGCACTTTCTGTAGAAATTCTGGACCTCTTTGAGAGCATTTTTCTCAAGCAATAGTAAATCACAGAGGCACTAAATCAGTTGGCATGAAAATGACCCCCTAGTTGTAGACAAAGTTCAATTCAGTTGCTATCAATATCATAGGATTTTGCAGTAAATTTACAGTAAATTTTTATATGAAACTGTGTCATCAAATTTGTGTGCAGTTGCAGTGAAAATCTCAGGTTCTCATCTCTACTGAAACATTTCTCCAGGACTAAAAACATCAATCTAAAATATAAGGAAGCAAGGTGAAAACTGATCTGAAAAACGGATTTAAAAAAAAAAATCTAGAGAAATAGTAACTAGAAACATAATGAGAAGTATATCCAAATGTTTAGGAATCCATCAAGATGATGTTTTATCTAGTCTTAAAATTCTAATAAAATCAAACACTCTCGATATGCGTCATTAAAGAGGTGTTAACTTTATAGTGAATTAAGCCCGCACGATTCATTACTTACACACATTTACCTAATCAAAAACATGTTTAAAATATTGGGCAGTCATTTCCTTCAAGGAGGAGTCATTGCAGAAGCAGGTTTGATTTACCATTAGTATGTTTTTCTAAGTCTCTGTGTACCAGGGCTTGACCAAAATTTCAGGAACGTTAAAATTATGGAAGTTCTAAATGTAAGTAAAGAAAATTCTCCTTTCTCTTACAACTAGTTTATCACATGACCAGCTAAGTATTCTAGAAATAGCATTTCTCTGTATCTCTCCTCCTTAGGTTCCATTTTCCAGGTTTATTTTTGCACAAATTACTAACCAACATCAATACACAGCCACTTCTTGAGCAATAGAAATGCACATTCATTTATATCTATTAAGCTATGCTATTATCTGTTATGTTACAAAAAAAAAATATTGACAGAACATCATATTATGTTCCCGAAATTCTCAATCACTAGTGTTTTTTTGACAATGGCATATTATTTTCCCTTTGACCTCTAATAGCAATGATAAATGAGTGACATATAATACAATTTAAAAGCAAATAATAGACTGTCTAAATACATCAAATTCATGATAGCAGGACCATTTATGCGTTGTAGGAAATATTGAGGTCTAAAACCAATTGATCCTTGAATGACACATTTCTAAACGTTTGGGTAAGGAGGTATTATCAAGAAAAAACTCAAACCATCATCAAAATTGATTTCTTGATGACTTTTAGTCATATTTTTATTTTTACATAGATATAACTTTTATGTGTTTTAACATGCTAAGGGTTTCAAGTCTATAAAAATAGGTCATACATGCAAAACTTTCAAATTCAAAACTCAGCAGACCAAGAAATCCAAACTTCAGTTACTGGAGATCTTATTACATCTCTATAACTCACTTTTTTGTAATTCCATAAAATCTTGCTACAGATAAAGTCATAATATGTGTCTATATGGGATCCAATATAAGGCACTCACAAAAATGAGTTTAAAGAAAAAAAGATACACACAAATTGCGTCTTCTAACAAATCATTTCACATCAATTTATTAAATGCAGTCAACTTAACATGCTATTATCTATCACATTATGCAAAATTATTTCATATACTTGTGTAATCAAATAACTATTTTTACTATGACTAAGTGTTCTTAATTGATTAGGTAAAATCATTGGTCGAAATCTAGTTATATGACTATGAAAAAATACCCTAACATAAAATTCAGAATTATTTTATTTGTTTTCTAACAGAAAAAGCTGTGAAATGTTCTTAATCATAGACAAATTAAACATGCTCACACACTTTAAAATAAAAACCTGGTTAATATTTCATCTTGATACTAACAATTATTTCTTTGTCAGGATTTGGTATCACTTTTGGAATAATTGATCCTAATAAGTCCTTTGCTGGTATTTTTTTTCTTTTTATTTCCTGAGAATATTAACTTCAATTTCCCAATACAACTATAAATCATCTAGAATGCCTTTTCAGAAGGATTCATAATACTGTTTATATCATATAATATATATCATTTACTTTTATAACTGTATTTAAACATCACATTTATCTTATCATTTTTGGATCCTAAATATCTTTCATCCTCTAGTTCTTTAATGTAATCCAACTTTCTTTATTTTATGCTTTTTATATCATTACATTCTCTTTTTATCTATGTCCTTGGTTTTTTTTTTTTAGTGTCTGCTCTTTGTTACTGTTCATAAATATTTTAGGATATTAAACAAATTGCTCCATAATCTGTATAATAATTGAGTGGCCACTATTTTAAAGCAGTTCTTAAGAGTCTCAGTGCCATTACCTAAAATCTAGATTTATATTGTAATAGTTCTTTGTGTAGCTCTTTCCAAGACTCCGTCTGTAACTATGTTCATGCTTCTGTGAGTCCCACAACCAGGTTACAGCACCTCCTGATTAGTCATTACTACACTTCACTGTAAGATTGACCTGTATCGATGGGGATCTCTCATGACCACCAGGCCAGCAGAGCGCTTTGGCCCTCTGTTCTCTTTCCAGTGCTGTGCCATGCAGTGCATTGGGTGTTAAGGCAGTTCTGTGAAGAGCCGAGGCTCCAGTTTTAATATAGAAAAGCTGGAGAAATTGCCCTTAATGACATATTGTGTCAAATCATTGCTTTCCAATCATTGCTACATAATAAAATCTCCTGGTAACTGTCAAGTAATACCAGGTGCCCACTTACTACCTCACCCACCACCATTTCACAGTCTAGGGTAAGTCCTGGGTGTCACATTGAAAACCACTGGTCTGAATTTATGGATCACATTGTTACTGTAGATAATTGATAAAATCTTCACTACATTCTGAATTTTCAGAAAATAATCAGAAATAAGTAGATTTTCCATCTACCCTCTACAATGAGATAACTATGTTGAAAAGTTGTAAGGATGCACTACACTTAGAAATGCTCACTAGCTTTGTTAATTAAATGATTTGAAAATATCTCTATGTGAACACGGTGAATCATTCTTGGATTTATTCTTAGAAATATCAACATTTGGAAAGTCTTACATTGTCAACTTTCAGAAAGGGCACAATGCCTGCAAAGTTGATCTTAATCCTCTCTTCTTTTTCATACTTCACTATTATATCACTTTGTAAAAGTGTTTATTATGATAATGTTTTATATTGTACAACCTTTGCTATGTAAGTGTCATGAGATGTGAAACACTTATCTATACAACGAATTGTTTGTATTTCCAAATTTTTAAGTTTATGCACTTACTAATTCAAGAAGCAGGCATCTGGACGAGGGATGAAACAATTTCAGCCCACTGCCTGTTATTATCAGACCTGAAAGTTAAGGATGGTTTGTTTTAACATTTTTAATGGTTAGAGAAAAATATTACTAATATTTCATAAAATGTAAAAATTATAAAAAATTCAAATTCCATTATCTGTAAGTAAAACGTTATTGGAACAGTCATGCTTACTTTTTTTTTTTATTTCAGCATATTATGGGGTACAGATGTTTAGGTTACGTGTGTTGCCCTTGGTTCCCCTCCCCCCAAGTCCGTGTTTCAAATATGTCCATCCTTCGGGTAGTGCGCATTACAAATACCCGTCCCCTCCTCCCTCCTCCCCCTCCTCCCACCGCCCTCCCCCTTCCCCAGCATCCAATAGATGTTGTTCTGATATGTGCATTTATGCGTTGATTAGTTAATACCAATTTGATGGTGAGTACAAATGAAACCCGTTCTTTTGCTCTTGTGGTGCCCCACTTTGGATAATGGGCTCAAGTTTAATCCAGGAAAATGTAAGAGGTGCTAGATCACTGTCGTTTCTTATGATTGAGTAATATTCCATTGTAAACATATACCAAATTTTGATAATCCACTCATGGATTGACGGGCACTTGGGTTGTTTCCACATTCTTGAAATAGTGAATTGTACTGCCAAAAACATTCGGGTGCAGATGTCCTTATCGTAGAATGTTTTGTGCTCTTTTGGGTAGATGCCTAATAGCGCTATTGCTGGATCGAATGATATTTCTATTTTTAGCTCTCTGAGGTATCTCCAAATTCTTTTCCACAGAGGTTGCACTAATTTGCAGTCCCACCAGCAGTGTAGAAGTGTTCCTGTCTCTCCACATCCTCGCCAACATTTGTTGTTTTGTGTTTTTTTGATAGAGGCCAATCTCACCGGGGTTAGGTGATACCTCATTGTGGTTTTGATTTGCATTTCTCTAATGATTAGAGATGTTGAGCATTTTTTTATATGTTTGCTGGCCATTATTCTGTCTTCTTTTGAAAAGTTTCTGTTCATTTCGCTTGCCCATTTGTTGATGGGGTTGTTTGATTTTTTCTTGTTGATTTTTTTGAGTATGGCTGCTTTCACATTGCAGTGGCAGTGTTGAGTAGCTACAAGAAACCAGTGTGGCCTGCAAAATTTAGGTACTATCTGATCCTTTTATAGAAAAAAGTCCCTGATACTTATTCTAGATCAACACTGTTCAATAGAGTTTCCTGGGATGATAGAAATGTTCCATATTGTACTGTCAAATATAATACCCACCAGCTACCTGTGGCTATTGGGAACTTGAAATGTAACTAACATGATAGAGAAACTGATTTCCTGCATTTAATTTAATTTTAGTTAGCTTAAATTTAGCTCATTATCTTAAAATGTTATTTAATTTTAATGATTTTAAGTTTATTTTGAAAGACTTAATGTATTAAGAGTATTCACTCTGGAGTCAGGCTGCATGGGTTTTAACTTCAGCTCTCATAAAACTAGTTCTGAAATGTTGGGAAATTTATCTAAAATCTTGGTTACTAGTAGTACTTATCTTACATTATTATAGGTACTAAATTAGTTAATATCTGTAAAGCACATACAAATCTACCTAGCAAATAGATGTTCAAAAAGTAATAGTGATTATTGTTATCGCTATTATTATTTTGCTTTGACATCAAGGTATCTTCAACAAGTTAATGCACCAAATATTTGTATTTCCAGCACCTATTACAAAGTTCCAAGAATACATAATTGACACAACAGAGAAGGTATCTGTTCTCATGTAGCTTACATATTACGAGACAAGATGCAAAATACAACAGGCGAAAAACAAAAATTTGCTATAATTTATAAGAAATCATCTATATTGATGATCCCCAACCTTTTAGGCACCAGGGACCTGTTCCATGGAAGACAATTTTTCCATGGACCAGGGTGGCAATGGTTTCAGGATGATTCAAAAGCATTACATTTATTGTGCAGTCAAACCTCTCTGCTAATGATAATCTGTATTTGCAGCTGCTCCCCAGTGCTGGCATCACCACCTCAGCTCCATTTCAGATTATCAGGCATTAGATTCTCATAAGGAGTGCATGACCTAGATCCCTCACATGTGCAATTTACAGTAGGGCCCATGCTTTTATAAGAATCTAATGCTACCACTGATCTGACAGGTGGCAGAGCTCAGGTGGTGATGCAAGCTATGGGGAGCAGCTGTCAACATAGATGAAGCTTCAATCGTTCGCCCTCTGCTCACCTCCTGCTGGTTCCTAAGAGGCCACTGACCAGTATCAGTCCGTGGCCCAGGGGTTGGGGATTGCAGATCTATATGAACCAAGATCATGTTGGTATCTTTTATTATTATTTTTATTCCAAAAATTGAGGGGGTACAAGTGTTTTTGTTACATAGATGAATTGTATAATGCTGAAGGCAAGGTTTTTAGTTTACCCGTCACCAGAATAGTGTACATTGTACCCTATAGATAAGTTTGTATCTCTCATCCCCATCTCACTCTCTCCCCTTCTTAACACCTGATCATGTTGATATCTTGAAAGGGAATAAAACAGAAATTATTTGACTACAAAATCTGCTATAAGCCCTATTGTCATCTATAGGTTCTAATTTAACATTTTTGTTTACATTGAATCCTCTTCAATGTTCTCATTGATTATTTTTGCAGTTAAAAAAATATGAATTGAATTTAAAATAGAAAATAGAAATTTATACTAGTGGAAAACCACTGGTATCTGTTTAATATATTGAGGTTCCCCAACAGATTTTATTTCTACATAGTTATCTACTGCTAAAAGGTGTACATACCTACATGTATGATCTCTCCTCTGAGTCTAGAGAATAATTAAAAAACTGAGAAACCAACAGGGAGGTTACATCATTTGTCTAAAGCAGTTAAGACTGTCAGAGCTTGGTTGAGAACCCAGGTGAGTAACAGACTTCTGATAGCCAATGGGCCTTTTCTGGAGAAGTGATGTGTTTACTTCTTGGCATAGGTAATTAAAATAACCACATCAGGTTGCAGTTGAGATTTGAAATTTTTATTCTGCCTGCCTAGAAGAACAAGTAATCTATTGATGAAGGTAGGCCTGATTATTGTCTATAATTTCTTTTTCAAGATACCCCGTATCCATAAAAGAGCTATCCAACCAATTTACTTCAACTGTCACAGCCAGGATTTTCTTTTAGAATATTTTCTTATAATAAAGTAAAATTGTCTCTCTTGTAATGTGGCCCTTGCCTGCTGTTTGGCCTCGTAAGCAAGCCAGAATTGTTCTTAAATGGTAATCAAAGCAGAATCACCACATGAGTCTCCTGGCTCCTGCCTTAATTGACAGGGAACTACATCAACTAAGTCACTTTTGGCAAAAGCAAAAGGGCTTATCACAATCCAACACTCGAACAGAATAAAGGAGGAATATTCCTTCCAAATGGTGTAGTCCAGCTAATGAAATCTAATGCTTCCTAAAACTTATTCTGGGCAAGCAAAATGTGCCTCCAGAACACTAACTTCTTCATCAAACATTGAAGGCCAAACTTTTCTTAAGGCCAGAATCTGAATGATCTTGAGACCTACTCCACAGAGGTTCATTTCCGTTGGAAACCATAATTAACTAAATCTTGCTTGGTTATTTCTCAGCCGAGGAATACAGTAAATTAGGAATTCTTGGTTCAAATCAAA
This sequence comes from Propithecus coquereli, assembly GCF_000956105.1. Classification (NCBI taxonomy): domain Eukaryota; kingdom Metazoa; phylum Chordata; class Mammalia; order Primates; family Indriidae; genus Propithecus; species Propithecus coquereli. The sequence continues at coordinate 6,818,628 of NW_012149730.1, read as the reverse complement.
TGACAACAGCAACAACTA
>NW_012149730.1:6809446-6818560 GCF_000956105.1 Propithecus coquereli | reverse complement strand
TATGTACATAATGAAAATGTACATTTAAAATATTAATAAGAGAAAGTTGAATACAGCAGACGATAGCAACATTCCATAATGTTTCTTTAGAAAATATGCAATCTAAAATCTCAAACCAACATTGTTGATAAAGCAAAGGAATGTTTTACAATATAGAATTTGGCATTTCGAAAGTAAAGTATTTTTACATACTGAACACTAACATATATTATAATCATAGATATTTTATATAGTACTGCCAGCCCTTTTAGGAACTATAAATTTTTAGGAAAAAGAAAGAGGAAATACAATAATTAAAATGAGGAGATCTTTTGCATTTAGAATAAATTGCTCAAGTTCTGTTTTCTTAGATGGGCCTTATAGGAAAAAGAAACATGTGTCATTCTGTGAAAAATTGTAGATTCCAGCAGGATGGAATTCACTGTGTCCCATTTGTATACACCAAAACACTGTGGGAACCACAACTTGAATTCCTTCCTCCCTCAATTATTTGAATTCTTAGATTAAGATGTTTGCTATTTGTATGTTTGTGAGAATGGCTATTAACAGAAAGCTATACTCCAGAAAGCTAGTGAAACTAAGCTTTAGCAACGCTTCCCCCACTTCAAAGTTCTAGGATGAGTGCTAGCACTGGGTTTCCAGGATCACATGTCTTTTTATAAAACGTGAAAAGTAAGACGTTTTAACTATAATCAGTTGAAACCATTATCTATCCCACTCAGACTTCCCCACCATCACACTTCCAAGAAAGGGAAAGCTGATTTGACAAAACATGTAGTTTGGGCATAGTGAAATACATTATGTTGTTTGCAGTCACTTTCATATACAGTTAAATTTTTGCTATCTACATTCATGAAATAGTGTCAGAAATATGCCTATATCCTACTGTGCTGACTTTTCCAGCAACCAAACACCAAGGTGAAAGGTAAAAGATGATAATTTGCCTATTAGAGCCAGGCTCCAGAAGTATTGGAAAGTGAGTAGAACTAAATTATAAAATGTATGAAAACAAAAATTAGTCTCTGGAAAATTCTTCTTGTCTTCAGATGTGTAATATTTTAACTAGAAGATTCCTTTCACATTGACACATCCAAAAGAATAGTTCACTCTGTTATAGAAGTATTCAAAAATATAGTGTATAAAATTGTAAATATTCCATATCTTTATGCTTGTGCTTGATATACATGACACAAAATGAATTTATGAAAATTACTATATTTTGGGGAACAAACTTCTAGCAGTACTATAAACTTTGGGCACAAATGTGTGTAAAGTAATACATTTTACACATAATGTGTCAGTAATTTTAAAAATCAACTGAAAATGCTAAAGGAAAGACTGAATTTCTTTACTACTGTTTTTATAGAATATCATATTATAAAATACCATGGCCCCAAACTTACAAACCAGTGAAATAAATACTTCTGAATAATTTCAGAACCATCTTAAGTGCTGTAATAGTGGTCAACCCAGAGTGATAAGAGAGAGTGCTAAGAACCAGCAACCCAAGCCTGGGGCATCCAATTATGATTTTCTGGAGGAAATAACAATTAAAGTTAGTCTTGAAGACAGAAGAAAATGGTAGTGAGAAAGTCCTAGGCAGGGACAAGAGTATGTCAACAGGTTTGACAGCTAATTATAGGGAATACTTAGAGAATTAGTAAAGCATCACTTATGAATGTATCTATAGGTGTTTCCAGAGGAAATTGGCATGAAGTTGGTGGACTGAGTGGGGAAGATCTGTACTCAATGTGGTAGGCACCATCCAATTGTTTGGGGGCCCAGATAGAACAAAAAAGGCAAAGAAAGGGCAATTTCCTCTTCTTTGCCATTGGACATCAGATCTTTAGATCTCCTTTGGACTCTAGGATTTATACTGGGACCCCACCCACTCTACCCCACTTTGCCCCATTTCTCAGGTCTTTGCCCTCAGACTGAGAGTTAAATCATCAGCTCCTCTTATTCTGAGGCCTCTGGACTTGGACTGAGTCATACTACCAGCATCCCAGGGGCTCCAGTTTGCAGATGGCCTCTCACTTCTCAGTCTCCATAATCACAGGAACCAATTCTTCTAATAAATCCCCTCTCATCTACCTGTCTATCTATCTAAATATGAATTTCCTGTTGCGTCTATTTTACCCTGAATAATAAAACAGGCACGTAGGCATGATGCACCCCCATACTTTTTTGAAATACCCAAGTTTGATATTGGTAGATTGCATATTAAGGCCTGTCACTGACAAAGAGGGAAGCTTAAAACAAGTTGTTGTAAATATAGGGTATGATGATGAAGGTCCTGAATAACTTTCTGTTCCAAATAGCAATGGGCTGCTGTCCAAATCTCATGAAAGGGAGTAACATGAACAATTAAGGTTTTGCTAGGAGTCTTGCTTCTCAAAGTGTAATCTGCAGAACATTACCATCAGCACCATGTGTGAGCTTGTAAATGCAGAAGCACAGACTCTATTCTGGATGTACTGAATAAGAATCTACCTTTTAACAAGGTTCCCAGGTGATTGCTATGCACATGTAATTTTGAGAAATGCTGAATCAGATCATTCCAAAGGATACATAGTCTTCCTTGATAAAGGCAGTAGTCTAGTGAGGAGACCAATTAGAAAGGAAACTATAGCACTCTAGATACAAATTAAAAGGAATTTAATAATTAGAATATAAAAAGGAAATAAAATTTGAAAAAACCTTTTTTTTTGTAAAATCAGATGTATATTTGTCAGGTTAAATTTGGAGATTAAGGGAAAAGTCAAAAACTATGACAAGGTTAATAGCTTGAGTGAAAAGAGAAATGATGAATACACTAAAAGCAAGTGTAGAAAATATCTCATCATACAGAGAGCAAAACTGAGTAATATTATGTTAAAATAGCCAATGATAATGTGAAAAGGTTTTGAAAACAGTAAATCAATGATTTTATGGTCTTTTGCAATTTACAAACTTCTTCTACATTTGTGCAATTTTTAATCTACTGACTCATAGCATTAACTTGAATTCACTCCTTTAAGGAAGGCTTGCCTTTTATAAAACAATAGCTATTTTCTTTGAAATTTAAGACTATATCACTATCAAATCACGAGGTTAGGGTTAGGGCAACAAAATGTATGTTCACAGATTCTTGAATTATATTCACTTATGTTCTGTACTTGTGACTACTTCTCAAGAAATATGTGACAAATTTCAAGATTTTTTCATTAGCGTTAAAACGTTTATAGAAGAATTTGCCTGAGTTTTCATCTTCTGTGATACTACTCTTGGGAGCTATTCTGAAAGCTATGCCCGTATAAGCTGTCCTTTAGCCAGTCTCCATTTCAGCATTGCCTAATGCACCCACATTACTTCTGCTGATAATAGCTTTTTGTTTGTTTTCTAACTGAAGCAGTCCGAAAAATCCAGCAGAAAATTACAAAATATTCTTTCTATAATGTTGGCGATAGAAAGTACAAAATATCCGCATATTCCAGGTTTGCTAAACATGTCTGAATTATGAATCTTGTCATCAAAATGGAAAATGAGAGATAGATGTTAGCCAACCTCTGGTTATTTCACTCCACAAGAAAAATTATTGAAGTAATTGCCTACTCTCGCTGCATCGAAAGTTTCATTTGCCAAGCAAAAGAAAGGCCCATATGCCGATTGAGACTCAAACAGGTAAGTTACTTCCTGTAAACATCAAGTCTTAATTAATCATCGAACAGTGATAAATAACAGAATAGAGATGACTTGCTAAATCTGGAAGCATGTTAACATCAAGTTTTCTGTATGCCAGAAACATTACCCTACTAAATTTCTCTTCTTACACTGTAAAATTTCTGGTTTTGTTTAGATGTAAAATTTTATTTAGTGTTAAGTTATATTTGAGATCAAATATATTATCATCATATATTTAAAGTAACCCCATTTTCACTAGTCTGTATTAAAAAGAATAGTTTTTTCAACTTAAAGGCTGAAATAAAATTGGGTATATTTATTTATATTGAAATTCACATTTACATAATATACATTGATTATTATGGTATAAAAAACAGTTGTATAGGCATGTTGTTACTGATGCATGAGCACAGGAATTTAAAGATGAACATGATATATATTCCACATGAAATACTGTAAAATCTAATATGGTCAAATGAGTAATAGTAACAGGCAACCAACATTGTAATGAAGGAAAATATTTTGAAAACCAAAGACAGCTTGGATTCCACAGTGGAATACATTTGGAAAACTTCTTCCTAATAATTTGAAATTCATATTCAATAGTATTTCTATTCTTATTGTTTTCTATGTTTCTTCAGTAATAATATGTTTATAAGTCTGTATAAGTGAGTTAAATAAAGCAATGAATTTCAGATAGTTTATACAGGTAATCTAAAACTTAAATCCACTCACAAGTGAAGTAAAGAAAAAAATATAAAATTTCCATTTTAGCAATGAATGGTTTATATGTTATTTCTATACACGTAGACATGTATATTATATTTTATATTAAAGTATTTATATTATATATTATATTAATACAGACATGTATATTACATTTCTACATAGGTAAACTTTCCTATATGACCCCCTTTGTGGCAGCTGGTACAACTGTAAATTCCTACCACAGTTTAAGTTAAGCCACTGAAGGGCATTTTTTGTTAATATTTTAAAATTGGCTTTAATGTGCCCTCATAGTAGTCAAATAAATGCAAATAAGTTCTCAAAAGCCTATGGTATCTGGTGCGAATTGCTAGTGGCAGGATGCCATTTTAGGCGACTTTATTTTTTCTTTTCTGTTATTCTTTCAAAGGAAATTTTACTGCTGGAAATCCACTTAAATTATATTCATTAAAACAGAAAGTACACTCTATCTAATTATTCAAGTATTCATCTTGCACACATAGACACAAATATATCTTAAACTTTATAATAAAGGTAAGTCTATTTTATATAATTTCAGTTCATTTTTAATATTAGATATTTTAATCATCTGGATTAGTTTCTATTGTTCGCCTTCTACAACTTAAAAAAGAAACAAAAAGCCATTTTGCCAATCAAGAAGTCAGAGAATTAAATAAATCAAAAAGTTATTTTTCTGAGTTTTATTACTACTTAAAATCAGCTTTGTTCATTATTTTTGTTTCTGTTTTAACACAAAGATCAGCAGCTTATACATGGAAACCAAATCAGAGGTGATTTTTTTTCTCCATGATGCTTTGTATTATTTACTGCTTAAAATGTTTTTCTCTCCTCAAAATCAACGCCTTCAATTTAAAATCCTTGCAGATTTTCTTACCAAAGAAGATTCATATACTGTATCTACATGAGGCACAATTGATTGACAAGTAAAGAAGTCTGTCATGAAGCTACACAAAACCTAAAGGCAAAACAACAATAAATGTTTGTCTAACTGAAATTGAAAGCTCTATTCCTCATATCTTTAGATTTTTTTACAATTTTTTTATATCACAGAGCAGGAATAAATAAAATTAGTGAAATTTTAAATAATAATCTCATCTCAAAATCGTATTTCTTTAAAGGTAATGCTCTTGAATTTTGCATTGGCTTATTTTATTTTATTTTATTTTTTTGAGACAGAGTCTTACTCTGTTGCCCGGGCTAGAGTGCAGCCTAGCTCACAGCAACCTCAAACTCCTGGACTGAAGCAATCCTACTGCCTCAGCCTCCTGAGTAGCTGGGACTACAGGCACGTGCCACCATGCCCAGCTAATTATTTTTTCTATATATTTTTAGTTGTCCAGCTAATTTCTTTCTATTGTTTTAGTAGAGACAGCGTCTCACTGTTTCTCAGGCTGACCTTGAACTCCTGAGCTCAAACAATACACCTGCATCAGCCTCCAAGAGGTAATTATTATATTCTGTCAAAAATATGTCCCAAAGTTATTACAGACCATTTTAAATGAGCACATATTTGTACTTCATAATTTGTGCAATTAGCTAATTGTTTAAAAAGAGGACACTGTTACAATTAACATCTATAAAGTAGGCTAATTGAATAACCTTGTAAGTTTGCTAAAACATAACTTTTTCTTTTGTAAAATGACTTGACATATTTTTGGCTTTGGTATTTGAAAAGTAAGAATTTGTGTTTCAGTCTAGTATACTTGTTTAATGTAACCTTGGTGATTTGGCCATGATTTGAAATAATGTCTTTATATATACATTGAACAGACATTTTAATTTGCAATAAATCCTTTCTACCTCATATTGCCACCAGTAAAGGACCGAATGGAATGGTATATTTTTGTTTTATTATAAATATAGATTAAAAGAAGACTTGTTTTTCACAATGTGACTGAAAAATTTTAGAATAACTGTTTGCTTTTTCCTATATTACAGAATATAATAAAAAGAACACAGAGTTTGAGGGAAGTTAGATTTGAATTATAGATAGTAAAAAGGACAAGAGCTTTGAGATGAGTTAGATCTGAGATCAAGTATCATTGTTTCTGGCCCTGTGACTTTGCACTTAAGTTCTTAAATTATGTTTAGACTCATCTATAAAATTAGATCTTATAGAGAACATTATTGTAAGACATAAATATTTAATTATGTATAAAATTTTGATATGAGTTCTAACCAGGTGAAGATATAAAACATACGGGCTTTTTTCCCTTCTCTTTCTTTACCAAAAAGAACATTAGAATTTTAATGAAGTGTTATTCAGGATACATTCTCAGATTATTTCCATGTGTGTTGCAAATGCAGTCTAAATAGACTAAAACTGTCTCTAGAGAAGATTTGTTTTGTTTCATTGTATGTATGTTCTTCCTCTATCTTTCTATATCCCTCCCCCAGCCACAATAATGAAACTTGTTACAGCATCTACTGAATCAATGAATGTTAACAAGCAAGTTAATGACTAGCAGGAACAAGTAAAACATTGATATCAATGAATATCTTCACTAGCACATTGCCATTCATATGCATATTGGTTTGTGGAGGGGACAAAAGCACATGTGTTAGCCTATTAAATTGAAGATTTTAGAGTGGCATTTTCCAAATAAATATTTATTAACTGACATATTGGTTAAATTGTACGAAGTTTGGGTTTCAAATTTTGTAAGTAATTTCAATCCTTCTTGAAGATTCTAGATAAGTTATTTTATAGTGTTATTCTAGAAAGTAAAGAAAATACATATTTTAGTACCTATTAAAAATATGTAGGTGGGATAAGACACTCGCAAAACTTTAAGTCTCTAGAATCAAAGACTAGTAATATTAGCATTACTCTTCTTAAAAGATTTGAGGAATAAAATATTACATGGGATGCTCAGAGAAAGGGTTGACGCAGGGTCTTAACTTATACCTTGACATGAGACGTGGAAATATGATCCCGGAATTTACTTTCTTACAACTCTGATATGTGGCAGTTTAAGATTAACATGGAATGTTATTTGTATTCTATGACATACCAAGTGTCCTAATGGTTTATTGTGAAATCCCTAATGTATCCATTACAAATTCAATGGATAGGATATGACTCAGCTACATTTGGAAAAATTTAAAAATAAACTAAAAAATGAAAGCAGTAGCTTCCCTGGTTTAATGTAGTACACATCAAATCTCATCTCTTATAACCTAGCAATTCAAATGCAAAAATCAAATGAAATAAAAGTTAACTCAAACTGAATCACAGATTTAAACATAAAACACAAAACTATAAAAATGCTAGAAGATAACACAGAAGAAAATTGAGGTGGCCTTGGGTATGGTGATGACTTTTTAGATGCAACACCAAAGGTGTGATTCAAGGGAGAAAGAATTGATAAGCTTGGCTTCAGAACAATTCATTAAAAATGTCTGCTCTGTGAAAAACACCGTCAATAGAATACAAAAACATCGTGCCATCCCACTCTGCAAGTCCCTGGAAATCACCATTCTACTATCTGCTTCAATGAGTTTAGCTTTTTTAGATTCCTCACCTAAGTGAGATGATGTGGTATATCTTTCTGTGTGTATCTTATTCATTAGCATAGTGTCCTCCCCTTTTATTCATGTTGTTGCAAATAACAGGATATCCTTGTTTTTAAGGTTTAATAGTATTCCATTGTGTGTGTGTTTGTATGTGTGTGTACACTACATTTTTTAAAAATCCATTCATCCATTAAGTGCATTCTTGACTGTTAAGAATAATGTTGCAATGAACACGGGAATGAAGATATATCTTTGAGATACAGATTTCATTTTCTTAAGATATGTACTCCAAAGGGGGATTGCTGGATCATATGGTAGTTCTATTATTAAGTTTTTGTGGAGCCTCCATACTGTTTTCCATAATGGTTGTACGAATTTACATTTCCACCAATGATAATGCAACATGGTAACTACAGTTAATAATGCATGGTGTACTTTAAAATTGCTAAGAGATTATATCTTAAATGTTCATGTTCTCTCCACAAAAAATGGTAAATATGAGAGGTGATGGATATGTTAGTTAGCTTGATGTAATTATATCACGATGTATACATATATTAAAATATCACATTGTACACCATAAATAGAAATATATTTTATTTGTCAATTAAACCTTAATAAAACTAAAAAGAGAGAATGTGAAGACAAGCCACAGACTGAAAGAAAATCTTGCAAAAGGATATCTGGTAAAAAACTGTTATCCAAATATACAAAGAACTCTTAAAACTCAGCAATAAGAAAATGAATATAATGGAGGGTCAAGTGAAAAAGAATGATTTTGGACACATAGAAGTAAAGGCAGCTGGCTAATGATAAGTAAGAAATAGGGAAACAATAATATAAATATATTCTGGAGAAGGATTGCCCTTATTTAAATCTATAATTGGATGTGTGAATGGTAGATATGTTAATGATCAACTTGAGGTCAAATATGGAAAAGCCTAAGTCTACATTAGTTAGAAATATAAAATGAGAAATGTTAGCATTTCCTTGGCCACCTTTCTTGGTAAATGCTTTTTAAAAATATAGAATTCACGGAAGGCAGGTAATTATTTTTGTTAATGAAATGAAGGAAGCAAGGGTATTAATACAAACCAACTTTCTATAGTCCAATGCGATAATAGACTGAAACTCTAATTTGGCTTATGGACTTAAAAGGAGAAACAATAAGACGCTGAATTCTTGAAA
>NW_012149730.1:6807120-6808406 GCF_000956105.1 Propithecus coquereli | reverse complement strand
GTAAAAAGTAATATAATAAAATTTAAATAAGAGCACATAGAAAATAATTCTGTTGATCTTTGAGTAAGCAAAGAATTCTAAATATTTTTAAAATGACACAGGGAGCTGACTGTAAAGGAAAACAATAGTTTACACAACATGAAAACTAAGAGTTTTCCATTTATCAAAGACAGACTGAAGGGAATGGAAAGGTAATCACAGAGTGAGACAAGATATTTATAACTCTTATATCCAAAACAAGGCCATGTCCGGAACGCGTAGAATACTGTAAATCATAGAAAAAATTATATTCAAGCCAAAAAATGGGCAAAAGACCAGGTCTAGGACAAAAGAGAGTATCTAAATGTCTTGCAAACATATGATAAGATACTAAGCCTCATTATTGATCAGGGAAATGCAAATTAAACCCTGCTGTATTGTTACTACTATACTAAATACAAAAGACACAAAATAGCAAGTGCTGGCAAGGATATAGCATAGCCAGGACTCTCTGATAGTGCTGATCAGAGTACCATTTTGTGCAATCACTTTGAAATATTGTTGACAATATCTACTATAGCTGACCATAAACATATCCTATGACCCAGCAATTCTGTTCCTACAGCACATAACCAACAGAAAGGTACACAGAGGTTCATAAAAAATAATGCACTAAAATGTTCTTAGCAATACTATTCAGAAGCCTAAATAACAGTAAGCTGGTAAAATAAATTGCAGAATTTTTTCCACAATGGAATACTATGCAACAATGAGAATGAACAACACAATAACATGTATAAATCACAAATAATAAATGTTGAATGAAAAAGCTATATAGAAAAGACTTCACATTATTTGATCCTACATGTATAAATTTCTACCACAGATAAATTCATGTTGTTTAAGACGAGCATTGTTTTAGTTTTGAAATAGCGACCAGAAGTAGACCAAGTAGCTTCTTGATGCTGGTAGTCTTCTGTCTCTTGATATGGATTTTGCTTTTCATGAGCGTGTTCAATTTGTGAAAACCCATCATCTTGAATGATTATAGTTTGTATGTATAAATAATGTGTTTTATACTTGAATAAAAATATTTTTGAATCGTAACCAAAGAAATCCACGTGAGTTGATTGGGTGTTTCAGTAGTAGGTTGAAGTAAGAAAGGGCTAAACTAGGAAACATCTGGGGTGTCCAATTATAGATAGTAAGAGCCCTGCTGCAAGACATCAAGAACAGAAAGAACATCCATCAGTAGAATTACTGAAGTATTAGGGCAAGAGAAGAATGAATTTAAAAGAGAGGCCAGG
>NW_012149730.1:6805941-6807070 GCF_000956105.1 Propithecus coquereli | reverse complement strand
GACCAGAAGTAGACCAAGTAGCTTCTTGATGCTGGTAGTCTTCTGTCTCTTGATATGGATTTTGCTTTTCATGAGCGTGTTCAATTTGTGAAAACCCATCATCTTGAATGATTATAGTTTGTATGTATAAATAATGTGTTTTATACTTGAATAAAAATGTTTTTGAATCGTAACCAAAGAAATCCACGTGAGTTGATTGGGTGTTTCAGTAGTAGGTTGAAGTAAGAGAGGGCTAAACTAGGAAACATCTGGGGTGTCCAATTATAGATAGTAAGAGTCCTGCTGCAAGACATCAAGAACAGAAAGAACATCCATCAGTAGAATTACTGAAGTATTAGGGCAAGAGAAGAATGAATTTAAAAGAGAGGCCAGGGAAGAACTTCAGTCCTAGGGTCATGTTAAAATTTAGACAAGAAGGAGAAAAATGAGAGTCAATAAACACATCAGGGATACTATTCAGGTGGGGAGGGGGGCATTATCAGCTCTATTAGATCTAAGATAAAATAGCAGATACACAATTAGTATCAATGTTAATTAAGCAAAACACATCAAACTCTAATATACAAATACAGACATAGAAGTGTATAATCTTCTCAGGTGAATCCAGGCTTGGCTTGATAGAAGGAATTATCTCCCTCCTGAAACCTTGGTGACACTGTAGAATAGTCAAGAGAGTAAAACTGGAAAGCAAGGATCAATAAGCCAAGAAGAGCATATAAACAAGTTTTCAAACCATGAGGGAGTGGAGTCAGGGTCTATCATCCAGGAATCCAGGAATGTAGATCAGATGACCAAGAAACCCAGCAGGGCATAGGACCTGGACAAGTATTTGGATTTGATACCAACCAGAGCTAGCTTTACAGGTTCTCCATTTGTATATGGAAGATTGGCTGTACTTCAAGATTCAGAAGAGAGTAGTCAGCCTCTACAGCAGTGGTTGGCAAACTTTTGGCTTCAGGACACTTTCACTTAAAGGTATTGAGGATCTCAAAGAACTTTGATTTGTGCAAGCTATGTCTCTCATAATTATTGTATTAGAAATTAAAACACACCTTTCACCTCTCACAAAAATCAACTCACAGTGGGTAAGAGACTTAAACCTAAGATGTGAAACGATTAGAATTCTAGA
>NW_012149730.1:6793244-6793928 GCF_000956105.1 Propithecus coquereli | reverse complement strand
ACACGTAACCTAAACATCTGTACCCCATAATATGCTGAAATAAAAAAAAAAATAGGATGCTATCTTGCTACTTCTTACTTGAAAAAAATACAAGAATAACATGTAGCTAATTTCATGTGTATTAATTTATAAAAATGATTTAGAAATTGTAGACACCTTGAGGAACAGTTTAACCACTTGTATTAAGCTGCATGCTGCTATATTGTAACAATATGCTATTACTATGTTAGGTATATGTATTATTGGAATGTTTATAATTGTTTAATTCTAATTACTTCTTAGTGTTCAGCAAGCCTTGGTAGAGAATACAATTAGACTAATAACCTACTTGGAGAAAATGATACATGAAGCAACTAGAAAACAATATAAGCTAGAGTCCAGTTTGAGGTTATAGACATAGATGGATTTTGAAATTCAAAGAAGAGAAAATCATAACAGAAATGTCAATTGGGTGAGACTTTATGGAGAAATAAGTACAGTGTTGGACATAAAGGAAAACCAGTATTTGGCTTATCTGAAGAACAACATATGCAATAGCAACAAAAATGATGGCATCTGTGGTTATCCATTGAGAAGCTGGCTTTGTTAAAGTGTGCTTGCAGAAAGCAGGCCAGTAAAATTAGACTGAGTTGGAACTAAATGATAAGGAGTTCTAAACAGGAACAAGCAAATAAAAGTCATGTT
>NW_012149730.1:6787946-6790984 GCF_000956105.1 Propithecus coquereli | reverse complement strand
TTACTTGTTAATATCTCTTAGATAGGCAGGCATGGCTTTATTAATTGGAGCAGGAAAAGATATATTGAAGACAGACCAGATTTGAAACTAGACCTATCCATTGAGGTAGAAAAAACACTGAGGGGAAAAACCAAGGACAAATGAGAACAAATTCCAGACAAATTCAAGTTAGAATGTGGCATCTGGTGGGTAAAGCCACACACATATGGCTAGTTCCACAGTATTCATACAAGGAGTAAGGTATTTAAACAGGCAACTAGAAGCAAACCAAGAGGAAATCCAGGTGTAGGCCCTAGTGTGGAGGCTGATCTTACCCCGGGATTTAATTCTAAAGTCAGTGAATGAAGCATAAATTCCCTAGAGTTCAACATACCCTTGAAATTCTCACAGTAAGGCACAATTTTGCAGAACTGTGTATTATTTCCCAGTATAACAAGTTCAATGCATTTGATTTATCCTCTTCACTAGAGCATCTAATGAAGTATTTCAATGGAATTTGGGACTAGCGCTTCAATGGATACATAAAAATCAGATCAAACTTAGTGTAGTTAAAAGTTTAAGAAACATGGGAATTGGAACTTACCTTGGGAACAGCAAATTCTTATCTCTCCTCTCGCATCTAACTCATATGTAAACACTTATACTGAAAATTTTGTAGTTTTTTTTTGTGAGTGTTTCTGTGTGTATGTATGACATGATAAGGCTCCTTTATACTCAGAAACATAAACTTGTAAAGAAAATTAAGGAATTAAGAACATTTTCTCAGCATAAAGGGACTTCAGTTTCTTGTTTGCATGGGTAGCCCTACAGTCTCCTCAGATACTCATTTCCATAGCCAGCTCAGATTCTATGTTTCTTCATTGTAACTGCTTGGTATATGCTTCGATTTGCTTATCTCTCTTTCCCTTCACATTACTACTCTGGAAATACTCAAAGCTACTTGAATTTCACATTCCACTTGCTCCTCACAAGCATCAGAGCAGCTAAGCATGGCTAGAGCAAAACATACAGCCAAGATGACCATGGTGGTCATGGATGTGTGCAGCTCAGATCTCTCTCCAAGAGAATCGGTTGCAGCAAGCATGGATGACTAATGCCTCCACCTGCAGCACCTACAGATTCTCTGTCATGCTCATACCAAAGCCACACTTTTCACAGGCTGCTCCTAATCAATAATTGGGCACGACAGGAATACTAGGACTGGGCTATTTTTGCCCGTGTTCTAGCTTCCCAACTCTTCTAACAGCCAACCTCTGCTGGGGGACTCCACATGGGCCTGGCCAAGACATTCTCGGATACACCGTGATCTGAACCTGTCTTATCCAGTTTTCCTGCCTTGTCCCTCATTTCACAGGTGTGACACCTGCATCACCCTCTGAAGATTCTTCTCACCTAAGCCCAACCCTCTCCTTATGCTTCACAGGCATTTCCCCCGATAAATCAATTACGTGTCTAATTCCAACTTGGCATCTGTTTCTTCAAGGACCTCAACTGACTCACTTATTAACTCTAAATTGTTTACCACATATCTCAGGTCAAACCTCTGTTCTTCATTGAAATCCTATTATATTTTCTTAGTCAATTCAGCCACCCACCCTTCTAGATAAATCGTACATTCATTTGTACTTTCCCCAAATTAAGAAATCTCTCCCTCCACTCCTCACTTTTAGGTGTTCACTTTGTAAATATTTTACTGAAAAAATAGAAGTATTCAGGAGTACCCAATACCACATCCATCAACCGACCTTTTATTCTCATTACATAATCTGCCTTCTCTCCTGTTGTTTCTCTGTATCAATATTCCTACCCAAGGCCAATTCCTGTAATTATGCATTGAATCACATCTTACCTCACTCACTCTTTAATCTGCATTATTAGAGTTTTCTCTCTCTTGAAGAATTTCTTTCATAATCAAATAACTGCACTAACACCTATTAAAAGATCTTCTTGACCCCAAATCCCTCTCCATCTACCGTCTGTACTCACAGTCTCTCTTTCCATTTCTCACATTCTTCTTGAACTCACACTAGTTTATATCAGACCACTCCATTGATTTTCTTTTGCCAGTAATACCAGGGATGTCCACCTTGGCAAAGGTAGTGGTCAATTCTCAAACTTCAACTAATACAAACAATCAAGAATATTTGACGATACCGATTACTTCCTTCTAATCGAAAGACTTTCCTCATACTGATTCTGTACAACACTTTTTCTTGGTCTCTGACCTCACTGACTACTTCTTTCACCTTCCTCTGCAGGCATCTACTCTTTTTCTACATGTCTACCAATTAGAATGTCCCATGACTTTGTCCTTGTAATTTGTTCTTTTCCAACTACATTTTGTAATATCTCCCATTCTCATAGCTTTAAATACCATCTTTAATTTGATGACTCCCAAGTTTTATTCTCCAGCCTTCTCCTCCCCCCAGTCTTCAGACTAGTATATCTAACTGCCTACTCAACATCTGCACTTAGTCATCAAATATATGTCCCAAACTAAACATACCCAAATATAAATCCTTGATTTCCCCCCACTGAGCTTCTTTCTCAGTTTTCCTCATTCCAATTAACATCCATGTCTTTCTTCCAGTTACTTAGACTAGAAATCTTAAAGTACCTTTAAATATCATGAAGAAAGAAGACTCTATTTGTTCTATTATTTTCTAATGGCTCTGCCTTCAAAATACATCCAGCCCAACTTTTTTTTACCACTTTCCCTCACTGCTAATATTCTGATGCTCATTACCATATTTATTTATTTATGGATTATTGCAATAATCTCCTAATATTTTGTTTCCACTCTTGCCCTTTGAATCTATTCTTTGCTCTGACTCTTTAAATGTACTTAAAATCATATCACTCCTCTACTTAAAAATGGTCCTGGATTGTTTTCTAATTCAGAGGAAAACTTAAAACTATTAACATGAACTACAAGTCCTTAAAATATCTATATTCCACTCCTCTTCTACCTCTCTGATCTCATCTTTTAGCCAAGTCTCTACCTTGTTTATTCTACATCAGCCACAATGGCCTCCTTG
>NW_012149730.1:6786236-6787896 GCF_000956105.1 Propithecus coquereli | reverse complement strand
CATCTTTATTGATCCTTTAGAAAATCTTTGGCTAAACCAGAGGAAGATTTGTAAAGACACTGATGGGAAACACTTAGAAGAATGTAAGAAATTAAAGGTGAGCTTTTTTATAGCTTTTATAAAAATTTAAGCAAATCCATGTAATAAGTAAGGGGAGCATTTTGGGGGCATAGCGATGATAAAAATTTATATTTTATTAAATATGTTTAGGTAAAACTATGCACACACACACACTCAAGCATACAGAAATGAATTGTATGAAATAATTGAACTTAGGACAACATATTTGATCAGTAATCAATTCTGGAGAAATTAGTTAAAGAGAAGGACATTGTACAACACGTATGATTGATGTGATCACACAGATGGGAGGGGCCAGAAAAAGACAAATTTGAAGTTTCAACAAAACTGAGCAGAAGGTCCCTCTAGGATTGAACTACACAATAATACTTTCATAAGTCTCAATTTTGGTCTTTTAGAAGCAGAGAAATGATAAGATTATAAAGGGAGGTATATTGGTCACAAATAAATAGTATTTTAATGCTTTTCAGACCTCCCAGAAGTCCAGATAAAATGGTCATTATAAGAACAAATAAGCCAAGTGGCGATGAATTCCTGTTTGCTCATTGGCTGTATCTGATGCCATCACTACATAGACAAATCTCCAGGAAGACCATTGTACTCGTGGGTTTGATGTATCAGGGTGGCCTGTGAGCAACTGCATGAATTCTTTGCTTTTATTACTATCCCCCTGAACTTCTGTGCTACCAAAGGAAGATTGAGATGATATGAAAAAGCTAATAATAGGTATAAGGGAGAGTCAACAGGAACAGCTATTTGAATTTTCCAGTACCAGAAGAAGTGTTTTTCTAGTTGGAAATCAGAAATCACAAAGCCTTGTCAGTTTCTCAGTGAGCAGACATCTACAAATACCCAAAAATATTGCAGGACTCTTTGGAAATTTAATTTCATAACATTTGTAAAATTAAGGTATAGATTTAAATATTTTCTTGCTGAAATAGTGAGCATGAGTAATGCTGCGTTGCAAGAACTAAGATCATTCATTTGAAAAGACAGGAAACAATCTAACATGAATCTGACTTAGAGCCTTGGAAATAGCAAGAATTCCTTGACACAAGTTAACCCTTGCTTGGTAACATAAGCTACAAGATTTCTGATTTGACATGCTTCTATGAACCACTGTGAATCAGATTATCAACTTTTATTATCATCAAAAAGAAAAGTTAAAAAGCTCAATTGGATATTGAAGATGACATGAGTCAAATCCAAAATATTAATAGCGACTTCTTATTCAAGTTAAATACCAGCAACTTACTCATTTAAATATACTTTTAAGCAGAATTAACTTTACTATTCTGGGCTTTGCTTGCCCAATTTGCCTTTATGTCTTTTTTTTTTTTTTTAAGGAAGCCACTATTTTCATTTCAAACTCCTTAGAATATGGTTTTTTTTTTTTAATTGACTGTATATTTTGTACAAAGGAATTCCACTTTCAACACAAACTAGAACAAATGCCATGAAAATATATTGCATACTCATATACATTTTATTTGGGGAAAAAGGAAATAGTGGGCAGGTCCATAACTTATTACCAGGTTCTCAAAATTGCATATAAAACAAAATATTAAGGGATAAAATT
>NW_012149730.1:6783212-6784387 GCF_000956105.1 Propithecus coquereli | reverse complement strand
ATTTTTTTCACATTTTTATTAATTTAGATTCCTATGAAACAGAAAAAAATTGCAAAATCTTGAATTTTGTGACAATTTATCAGTGAAATTAATATTCTTATATAACATTATATTCAATTCACTGGGAGAAATGTCTTCTGTTTACAGCAAAACAAACTCTTAGTTGCCCACAGACTATGAGGCAAAACAAGAAAAAGGTTGTGTCTAATTTTATCAAATAAAACCCTTTACTTAAAATGAAACACTTGACTCAAATGCTGTAACCTATTTCTTCACAACATTTAGAAACAGATACCATAACGGATGGATAGAAACATGTTAAAGAAACAGGGCAGTGTCTCAGGTAATTGCTTGACTTCTGCAGTGGAAAACTATCACTGACTTTACTGAAGTTTTGATTTGCTTTTCAGCCATTGCAATTTTAAGTAATTAATTTTCCAATATAGTTTTGGAAAGTGTAACTGTTCGGTAGGCCAAAAAAGAGAGAAACAGGTAAAATCTTCTTTTAACAAGTATATTGCTTATTTTGACACTCGCATCTGGAAGCATATATCATATTGTAGGAGAGTTCTTTCTGTTCCTGATTTAAGAAGTTAGCTTTATGATCTGAAAAGCCTCAAGCCCTATAGCAACAATTCTACTGAAAATAGGACCTGAAACTATAAGGAAAAAAATTACATACACTTCTGTTTGATGGTTATGATTATAGTTATAACCAAAATGAGTTACCCTAAGGCATCAATAAATATAAGCACTAAGCCATGTGTTCAGCATCTGAAAGAAATCAACAACTACCTAATGATGGCCTTGTATATACATAGGATTTTTTTTTATAAGTAGACAGTGCAGCGTCTTTACATATTAATATGAAGAAATTTAAATGGAGACAAATCTGTGACTGTATTGAAAATATGGGCATCAGACATTTATAAGCTCAGATATTTAGTGTCCCATACTAAAGATGTAAGATAGTTGTTAAAGGAGAGAATTTGAAATCTGCCTGGTTTCTCTGTCGCTCCACAATTTACTATATAAGTTTATGACCTGAGATTCATTTTTCTCATCAATAAAATAGGGCTAATAATAATAATAAAATAGAGTATGGTTATGAGGATTGATGTGACTATTTCTTAAATCTCTCAGAGCAGGGCCTATGTCATGGCACTTGTGTTAAT
>NW_012149730.1:6776910-6779922 GCF_000956105.1 Propithecus coquereli | reverse complement strand
GTTGATGATATGCAGAGCTTTGAAGGATTAAATACATAAAATGAACAATAGGACAAGCACAGAGAAGGCAGGGAGATCCAGTTATCAGAACTGGGGTAGGAAGTAGAATAGAAAATAGGATAACCCGGTTAATAGGAACTGGTTAATAATCTAACTTGATTATTATAATTAAAATATAAAGACAGTTAAAAACTTGGTTATCATAACTAGTATTTAAAGTTTTTACAACTAGATATAGACTAGTGTATGAAGTTTTTACAAATAGGTTACTAGAAACAAAATTAATTGTGCATAAAAGCGTTAGTATAGCTGGCCTTGGGGCTGCTATCCTCAGAAAAGCCTGCTTTCAAGTTTGACCCTTGGCTGGTATCTGGGAACTTGGATTTTGGAAGTATTCTCACCATTCTCTAAATGATAAAGTTGGTACCTTATGCCTTGAGTGTTTGTTCAAGCAATGTGGTCTATATTATCTCTGCTTTCCTTCCAGGAGTCTGAAATTTTGTTGTTTTCTAGGCAGAGAATGCCTACATGACTAGCCCTGTCTCAATCAGTTCAGGATCCTATACCAAATACCCATAGTCTGGGTGGCTTATAAATGACAAAAAGTTACTTCTCACAGTTCTGGAGGCTGGAAGTCCAAAATCAGGGAGCCAGCAAGGTCAGGTTTTGGGGAGAGCCCTCTCGTGGGTTTCAGTCTACTGACTTCTCGTTGTATCCTCACATGGAAGAAAGTGAGTGAGGTAGTTCTCTGGCCTCTTTTAAGACTGGTGCCATCCATCCACCCTCATGACATAATTATTAGTACTTTCCAAAGGCCCCACCTTCAAACACCATCACAATGGTATTAGGGTTTCAACATATGAATTTTGGGAGGGACGCAAACATTTAGGCTATTGCAAGTCTCCAATAAAAGCCTGGGTACTGAGTCTCTAGTGAGCTTCCCTTAATAGAAACATTGCACATATGTTGCTGCATTTTCATAGGTGAGGAAGAATACGCTCTGTGTGACTCCTCATGAGACGGGGAGAGCATAGAGAAGCCTTCAGATGGATTCCTCCAGAGACGACCTATTCCTTTTTCCCCTATGGTGCAATTGTATATCCTTAACTATGTCTAAGTCTCATGAGTCTTTCTAGGAAATCTTTGAATGTGAAGATGGTCTTGGGTACCCCAGAACACAAACATAAAATGCCAAGTTCCAGAATATTGGCTAAAAATGTACCATATAATAAAAGAACTCAGTGCAATTGAGTCAAGGTTAAGATTACAAATGGGACTGAGATCAAGATCCAAAAATTATAAAGGAGGTAAAATTTTATTACATAGTATTAGGCTCTCACTGAGACTGAATTTCTTCCCTTTGTGTAGAAGGGAGGAAGAGAATAAAGAAATGGCTACCTTATGCAAGGGAAAAATAATATAGGAGCACTTTTTTCAGGCCTTGAGACCTCAACAAAGGGCCTCAGTCATAGGCTTATAATAAAGATTTAAAGAGTAGGAAGAGAAAAAAAAAAAGTCTTCAATTCCTTGTCCCCATGGGCCAAGACTTCAGACCGGCAGGTGCTTAATAGAACCACATTCTTCAGGGTAAAAATCCTGTGATGTGCTAGTAAATATTTAGCAATGGGCTCTCTTGAGGGTGGAAAGTACTGATTCATAACATTTGCCAATTTTCTGATTTAAATACTCCACCATGTCAGATTTTAAGCCACCAATGGTCTCAAATCTCCTGAAAATTTAATAATTGGTCCTCACAAAGCCAGTAAGATCTGGCTCCAGCACACCACAGAAAAATCAAAAACTGACACTTTGTAAGTACAACCTTAATCTAGATGTGGCAAAGGGATTCCTTTTCCTCATGTTGCTAAAATTGCTGAAAACCTAGTACTGTCTCATGTACAGAGTACTGAGAAGAGACAGACAATTATCTTACACCCAAAAGGAACAAATCAATGAATGAAGTTTTTACATAAGACTTTGCATAAATTTGAAACATATTTCATGGGCTGTTCTGGTTCCCTACCAATTTTACTGACAATCTTAGAGAAGAAAATATATATATACCACTCTAATTGTTATCCAATTTTTCAAAAGGCATTTATACATGCTAGAGAAATAATATATCAATAGAATCTACAGTCATCTGGTGAAACGTGTTAATGGCATGCAAACTTAATTTATGCTTCTCACAGTTAGAGAGCCACATGAGATCTCACAGCCACATGAGATCTCACGAAGAAAGTTAATCTAAAAGTGTGATCAGTGCCTTTTTGTTTAAAAATGGAGAGCTGTAGGTAAAGCAGAAATTGTTCTCTCTTTTAGTCACTACTATATCCACAGTTCCTTTAACGACATCTGCCATATAATAGGCCCTCAATAAATTTTTATTGCATTCATGAACAACATCTATCTCAAAAAAAAAATAAAGACCACATGGTTAAGCTGATTTTATACTACTTTTATTCCTTCATCCAATTCTTGACAATGACAATATAAAAAGACGATAATATGGGGCTATAGCATACTCATGATACACAGCTGTTATTTGTATTTTTCAGAATCACTCTGTTTCTAACTTTTTGACCCAACTGAGTAAATACAGAATTCTGTCTATTACGTATAACAGCTTTGAAGAAATATTTTTCTGAGTGCACTAGGCTATTACTTGTTTCATTAGAAGTCAAGAGTGCATTAGTCTCTTTTATATAAATGTATTTTTGAGTAGTTTCCACAATGATTAAGTCAAATGTGGTAATGACAAGAATGATGAAATGAAATTTAATGGAAATGATGTGATACATTAGAATTAAGAATCTGATGTGCTGAAATTAATTGCTTGATTGTCTAAGGAAGCACTGTGCCCACATTTTGAAATACTCCAAAGATAAATAAAATTTTCAAAATTTTAAATGAACAGGTAGTAAAATCAGCTTTCCTGCTGTGAGATTCTGTTAAAATATCCACTGTTATAATTTCTGATGTCTCTGTATACATAAGAACATCCACTTAGTC
>NW_012149730.1:6753685-6765565 GCF_000956105.1 Propithecus coquereli | reverse complement strand
GGCTTAAAATTAGAGTTCAACTCCAACAGAAATACTCGCCACCTCACAAAGTCATGGAAATTAAACAATCTATTGTTGACTAACTCCTGGGTCAAGGAGGAAATACAGAGGGAAATCAAGAACTTCTTCGAACTAAATGATAATGGAGAAACAAGCTATCAAAACCTATGGGATACAGCAAACGCATTTCTGAGAGGAAAACTAATAGCAATAAACGCTCATATCCAAAAAACAGAAAGATCAGACACTGACAACCTAATAAATAGAATCAAGGACTTGGAAAGGGAGGAGCTAACCAATCTCAATCCAAATAGAAGAAAAGAAATAACTAAGATCAAAGCACAATTAAACGAAATTGAGAACAAGAGAACTATACGCAAGATCAACATAACTCTCAATTTCTAAGGATTAAAATTAATGTTCTCTGACCACCATGGGAGAAACCTAAAAATCAATAACAAACAATACCTAAAACACCTCTGAATATTTTAAATTAAGCAAGGTATTTCCAAATAAACTGGAGAGCAGGGGAAGGAAGAAGTGGAAAAAAAAAACAGTGGGAATTAGAAAATATTTGAAGTAAATGGTTAATAAAATGCAACATATCAAAATTTGTGGATGCAGCTAAGGCCTATCTTTGAGGAAAATTTAAATGATAAAAGAAGAAAGACTATAATCAATTCTCTAAGAAGTTCTTTCTTAAAACAATGTCAGGCCAGGTACAGTGGCTCATGCCTGGAATCCTAGCACTCTGGGAGGCCAAGACGGGGGATTGCTTGAGCTCAGGTGTTTGAGGTTGCTATGAGCTAGGCTGATGACATGACACTCCAGCCCCCGGGTGACAGAGAGAAACTCTGTATCAAAAAAAAAAAAAAATTTAAGACCTATATTTCTTAAAGAAATCAAATCAAAAATTAAATCAACAATTAATCATCCAAAAATTGGAAGCATCAGGCCTAAATGGATTCACAGGTGAATTCATTTAAGGAAGAAATTACAACAACTTTCTACAATCATTTTCAGAAGCTAGAGACAGAAAGAATACTTCCAAAGTCATTCTATGAGGCCAACATTATAGTAATACCAAAACCAGAAAAAGACATTACAAAAAAATAAAACTACAGAGCAATATTTCTCATGAACATAGATGAAAAATCCTCAAAAAAATATTAGCAAATAAAATTCAACAATGTATAAAAAGAATTATATCCAAAGACCAAGTGGGACTTGTCCCAGGTATGGAAGACTGGTTCAACATTCAAAAATCACTTAATATAATATAATCCACCACATCAATGGCAACAGACGGAAGAAGAAAAATGACATGATCATATTAATAGATGCAGAAAAAGCATTTGACAAAGTGTAACACCAATTCATGATAAAACAAACTAGGAATAGACAGAGGGGAACTTCCCCAACTTGCTAAAACACACCTATAAAAACTTACAGCTAACATCACACTAAATGGTGAGAAACTAGAAACTTACCCACTAATATCAAGGACAAGGCAAAAATGTCTTCTCTTAGCACACCTTTTCAATCTCATACTAGAAGGCCTAGCAAATTCTATAAGACAATAGTGGAAAATAAAAAGTATATATATGGGGAAGGAAGAAATAAATTATCTTTGTTTGCAGATGGCATGATCATCTATGTATAAAATTGAAAAGAATTGGGGAAAAATAAACTACTCCAAGAACTAATAAGCTGTTACAGCAAAGTTGAAAGATATAAGGTCAATTTATAGAAGTCAATTGTTTTTCTGTATAGCAGCAAGGAAATTAAAAACAAGATATATTTTATATTAGTATCCTCAAAAATGACATACCTACAAATAAAGCTAACAAAATACGTATAAGATCTACATGAATGAAAGAAATAAAACTGTGATAAAAGAAATCAAAGAATAATTAAATAAACAGAGATGTTCAATACTGTCAAGATGCCAGTTTTTCCCAACATGATCTATAGATTCAATGCAGTTTCAATCAAAATCTTGGCAATTTATTTTGTGGATATTGACAAACAAATTCTAAAGTTTATGTAGAGAAGAAAAAGACACAGAATAGCCAATTTGATATTGAAGGAGAATAACAAAGTCATGAGATTGACCCTACTTAACTTCAAGACATATTATAAAGCTAAAGTAATCAAAACAGTCTGGTATTGGTAAAAAATAAAATAAATAAAATAAAACAAAATAAAATAGATAAATAGGCCAATTGAAGAGAATAGATAACCCAGAAATAGACCCACATAAATATAATCAGCTGATCTTTTGACAAATAAAGATAGCATTTTCAACATAGTTCAGGAAATGTAACCTAAACATTTGTACCCCCATAATATACTTTAAAAAATATATATAAAAAAAAAAACCAAATAGTTCGGGGAAAAACTAGACATCCACAAGCAAAAATAAATAAATCTAGACACAGACCTTATACCCATCATAAAAATTAACTTGAATAGATCATAGACCTAAATGTGAAATGCGTAACTATTAAACTCTTAGAAGATAACACAGGAAAATACCTATATCACTTTGAGCACGGCAATAACATTTTAGATACAACTCTTAAGGCACAATCCATGAAAGAAAAAATTGATAAAATGAACTTGATTAAAATTTAAAGTTTCTACTCTACAAAAGACACTGTCAAGGGAATGAGAAGACAAGCAACACACTGGGAGAAAATATTTGCAAAAGACATACCTAATAAGGGAATTTTATCAAAAACATACAGAGGACTCCTAAAACTCAGCAACAATAAAACAAAAAATGAGCAAAATATCTGAACAGACGACTCACCAAAGAAGATATACAGATGGCAAATAAACATATGAAAAGATGTTCCACATTGTATATCATCAGGAAAATGCAAATTAAAACAATAATGAGATAGCACTGCACACCTGTTAGAATAGCCAAAATTCAGAACACTGACAACACCGAATGCTATCAAGGATGTGGAGCAACAGAAAATCTGAAACATTGCTGGTGGGAATGCAAAATGATATATTTTGGAAGACAATTTGGTGATTTCTTGCAAACTAAATAAAAAAATTACCATATGATCCAGCAATTGCACTTCTTGGTATTTACCCAAGTGAGTTGAAAAACCTGAACATGGATGTTTAGATTGGCTTTATTAATAGTTGCCAAAACTTGGAGGCAACCAAGATGTGCTACAGTAGATGAATGGATAAATAAACTGACATCCAGATAATGGAGTATTATTCAGTACTAAAAAAAAAAAAAAATTAGCTACCAAGCCAAGAACAGATATAGAGAAAACAAATTCATATACTAAATGACAGAAGCCAGTCAGAAAATGTTACAAACTGTATGATTCCACTAGAAGACAGTCTATAAAATATAAAACTATGGAGACAGTAAAAAGATCATTGGACATCAGGGGTTGGGGGGATGAAAGAATAAATAGGTGAAGCACAGAGGATTTCTAGGACAGTGAAACCATTCTGTGTGACACTATAATGGTGAGTACATGTCATACATTTGTCAAAACCGTGGAATGTACAACATCAAGAGTGAATCCACTGTAAACTATTGACTTTGAGTTATAATAATGTGTCAACATAGGTTCCTCAATAAGAAATGCGCCGTACTGGAGGAGCATGCTGATGGGGATGGGGGAAGGCTAATGCATGTGTGGGTGTAGGGGATATATGGAAAATCTCTGTACCTTCTGCTCAATTTTGCTGTGAACCTAAAAGTGCTCTTAAAAAAGTCTATTTCCTTAAACAAATAAAAAGGACCATAGCAAATTGAATAGAATAAAATAACGAAAATGATAAATATGTGAGAAGAAATTAATGAATTAGAAAATAAGCATATAATAGAGAAAATCAACAAAGCCAAAAATTGGTTCTTTGAAAAATTAATTAACCTATGGCAAGACTCATTAAAAAATAGCAAAAACATAATTAGTGGTGTAAAGAATGCAAAAGGGGATAATACTACAGATGAAAAGATACTGCAATGATAATACAAGAACGTTATAAACAACTTCCACATGAATAAATTGAAAAAATTAGAATGGACAATTAGGAATGAAAAAAAACTTAGCAGAATAGATATCAAAATCAAGATAAAATCAAATAATCCTCTGTCTTTGAAGGAAATTTAATTGATAGTTAAAAGCTTTCCCTCAAAGCTTCTTTATCAAGATGATATTACTTAAAACTTTCCAGAGAATAGAAAAAGAGTTAACTATATCTGATTTGTTTTATGAAACAAGCATAACATTGCTATCAAAACCTTACCATAACATTTCAAGAAAAGTAAATTACAGGATGATCTTTTTCACGAATCTAGGTGTGAAATGTTGCAGACCGAACTTAGAACTAATCAGTTGTCGCATGAATGAGTGTCCCTCTAGTCATATAAAGGAATCCAGTCTCTGAGAGTAATGGAAGGGACTGGGAGAGTTTTAAGAAAAGAGATAATAAGTATAATTCCCTAAAAGCTTTATGATATAGGAGAGAGAAAACATGATTTTTATATTTTATTCTTTCATTCAATATTTTACACTCTAGTAAAGAAATATAAGCTATTACTTGTAAAAGAGAACACTGAAATACCAATATTAAACTGTATGATGTAGACTACCAGAGTATAGGAACTCAATGAAGAAAGACAATGTGGTATTTGGAAACTGGAGAAAGTTTGGCGAGTGGAAGAGAAAATAGACTTTATCATACCTAAATGATGGCATATAATTAAGTAGTTGGAGAATCTGAGACAGTTTATTCTTGAAAGAGAAAAATAATATGAGCAGAGTGATTAAGGCGCTAATAACTGTAGGCTGTGGATTCCCAGATCCTAGGGCAATGACCTACACATAAGAGGCTTTGAATACAATTTTGATAAATTAAAGGATATCAGCCTAAATGAAGCAGAAGATGTGTATAAATGCAGTGGAAAATCGAATTGGAAAAGAGAGAAATTTTAGAGAACATGAAAAGCAGGCAAACGAGTGGGGAATTTGAAATTGACACGGGATTCCTAAGCACTTGAACTCTTCACAAAAGTTACCTCAATGCCAAATGTTACATGCTTGTAGTTTCCAATCACTTAGAAATTTGCAAAAGTTTACTTCAGCAGAACAACACTGTAAAAACACATTTTTCCCCTGAACTTAGGTAATACTATGTACTTAAGAGTTGCTCCTTGAAGCCGAGAATATTTTGTTTTCTTCTGTCCTTCGAGAACCTAGTGTTTTCTATGCAGTACGTGTGCAACAAATGTCTCTTAAAATGAAGTATAAATCTGTCTGGAAGAAAAAAATTTGAGTACACTATGTAATTTATCATTCTCCAGACTTCAGAGAGCTGTTGTCAGGGCTGGCAGCAACAGCACTTTCTTCCTTTGCTTCTTGTGTATTTGCATTCCTTGAAACTTACTTATGTAGGGTTTAAAGTCAATGATACAGCCTCAGCTCTCCCAGTGCCAAAACAAGCAGAAGATTGCATGAAATCCAATTGACTTAATCACACTTAATATAAAATAGAGAACATCCTATACTTAGAATGTCAAATTACAGGTCAAAGAGGAAATTATTTGCTGATATGTAAAGTGAGAAATATTTAAACTCTGAGTAATTTTTCAAAGATGCCCACAGTTGTCCTGCCTAACATGGTAGCTCAGCCACAGTGCAGCCAGCTCTGCTTGCAGTAACGAAAATAGAACGTTATTAAAATATCTCCTTGATTCAAATGATACAGCATGAAATAGTACATTTTTACCTCACTTTCCCATTCAAATATCCATAAAAATTTAACTGGGAAAGAACTCTAGAACTCTTGTTAGACTTTAGGAATTGCAATGTAAAGAAATAATAATTATAGCATAGACAGGATGAAATTAAGAAATAAATGATGTACACCTAGCCTTTTAAATAAGCATGAGACACGCAGGAAAAGTTGAAACTGGCACCATTTGCCCCTCACAGAAGGAAAACAGTGTCATCCTAGTCTTAGATGGAAAATCTTCCACTACAATTTAAAAATAGAAAAAAAAAAGAAAAGAAAAGAAAATCTTTCTATAGCAGTAGAAGTCTTCTTTTGGACCTGCATTCTTCTTCAACGGTTTGTAGCTTTAGAACCCAGGATATTGATGTTACTCATCCACACATAAACACACACACACACACACACACACACACACAAACACAGAGATAAAGGCATGAAGGCAATTTGCAAAATGCATGCAATAAAAAATGAATAAATGTTAAATCAAAATTAAAATGAAAGGTTATGGAAGAGAATTGTGTATATGGTATTCACAGAGTCCTTTGCTATATACTAAAGTTAAGCTGCATTTTGACTCTACCTAGTCACCAAAGCTAAAAGAGGTTAAATATCCACCAATATGATTTGCTGACAATTTGAAGAAAATATTAATGGTTTCTCAGTTGAAGAAAATTTTTCCTAGCATGTTAATCTAGAAAGTTCTTTCTGTTTTTGTATTTTGTGTGTATAAAGTATGGAGTTTTTGTGAGGAAGAGTAAACGTAATAGTGGATATTGTCCTTGCCTATGTCCCTACAGTAAATTTAGTGGTGAACTTTAATACCAGGTCATTGAACAAAGTGGGAAGCCATGACATTACACAATAATAACAGTCATTTAATTGACAGGACATTTAAATTTTTGTCTTTATTTAATCTTCAAAATTCCCTTTACATCATAAAAAAAGAATTATCTTTCAAGAGCAAGCAGATTGCCAAGTGCCACTTAACAGTAAATGACTGCAGTAGGATCAGAAACTGGGACGTCTGATGCCAATGCCCATGTTTTTTTTTTTTTTATTTCAGCAAATTATGGGTGTACAGATGTTTAGGTTACGTGTGTTGCCCTTGGTTCCCCCCCCCCAAGTCCGTGTTTCAAATATGTCCATCCTTCGGGTAGTGCGCATTGCCCTCCTTGTGTATACAAATACCCGTCCCCTCCTCCCTCCTCCCCCCTCCTCCCGCTTGCCCATGTTTTTATATGCAATAGTATCTTAGCCTCATCAAAACTTGTTCTGTGAAAAGTAAAGAGAAAAGAATCAAGATATTTCTAATATGAGCTTTCTGGTATCCTGGCTTCATCTGCTAATAAGGCTAAAATATTTATAGTACTGGAATGGATGAATTGAATGTCTTTCAAATGGGCCTCCATAAACCCTTGGCCTCTCAGTTTGTTGATCTCCTCATAGTTGGTGATTTTATTTTTCCTTTATATCTCTTCCACCATTCATTTCTATGATCACACTTTTATCTTGAGATCACTAGAAAATGAATATCCCACCAAACATTGATAATAAACATCCACTTTAAAATAGCATTTCTTATACTCTTCTCATTTGCTCAAACATCCTCACAATTGTTTCACTTATCAATGTCATAAATATTTTGACTCTGACAGTCCCTAACTATCCATCAACTTCCCTTGTTCTTACCCAGCCCTAATTTCATGGTCTATCATGATAACCATGTTATTTCTTTTGCCCACATTTTCTTGTCCCTTAGAGCACTATTTTCTGATAAGCCCCAAACTTCCATGAATCCAACAGGCTAAATGCTCTCCTTTATTTTAAAGGTCTCTTAAATCAAAGTAAAAATTATTTAGTCTTCATATGACTGTCAATGTAGTTCTTCCTAACAGACTAGTTCTCTTGCGTGGCTTCCCATTAAGAAGTTACACAGGGGTGCCAACGCCTTCCCTCTAGTGATGCTGCTACCTAAAGCATATGGTCTCCACAGTTGCCACAGAAGAGGAAGAAGGGAGAAAGGAAGGAAGGAAGGAACAAAAAAAGGAAAAGATAGATGTTACTCCTAAAACCTCACTCACATTTGTAGGCGCACATGCACACACATACACACACACTTCTAGTCTCTATTTAAATGGCACCTGTTGAGAAAAATCTGCCCTGCAATTATATCAAAGAAGATGGACTGACCCTGTCTTTCTGTTCCCATTTTCCTTAATGACACCATCCAGAAAAGATCCTCGGAAACAGCAGGCAATGTCTGAGGAGAATACAGAAAAATATCATTACGTGGAAAGCAAGAGCAGAAAGCAGAAACTGCTGTAAGAAAGAAATACATCAACTATGTTAAGTGATGCCTAAAAGGTTGCATAAAGCTAATCCCTCCCATGCTCCATTCTGTATTGTAAGGGCTAAAAGGTCTTTTCTCAGACTCTGTTGTGGAAAAGGTACTGGATACAATTTAGTTTCTACTGTTGAGATGCTATTATCCAAGATTTGAAAGGCAGAAATGGAGTAGGATCATCTTTCTTCAGCCATAGCAGTTGGTAAACAACTTCTAAAAGACAAGAGTGTTTGCAGGGGGTAGATTCCTTGTTCCAGTGTCTAATCATCGGCACCATGAATGAAAGGTAATTCATCCAGGCAAGCAAGGTAACAGTAGCAGCTTCCTAACATGTGGATTACCATGAAAATGATTTGGTCTGTAACTCAAAGGCTTTCTTTTAATGTTCCATGCTCAAACACTTTTAATGACATTTGACTACCTGATTCCCTCAAATTAAGCCCCTTTCTGTGTAAAATACCTAGAACTTTGTGAGAGAGAGTATTTGGTAATTAGAAAGGTTGCAGGAAACTGACTCTCACAAATGTGAATCCAGATTTGGTTTATCTGACTTGGCTGGCTTTGAAAGATGGAAAATAGAATATCATTAGTAGAAAATGGGGTATCATTAGTCCAAATATGTGTCTCAAAATGATTACATAAATTATTATTCTGTAATTCCCTGGAATAAAATGCTCGTTTAAGGCAAGCTTTAGCAGGTCAGTTGGCTGCTGTGAGGGACTGTTATGATGAGATTGAGTAACACAAGTAGCATGGTGTAGGCCGGCTATTCTGATGGCACTGGAGATTTTTAATTTAAATAAAAAGAAAAAAGGTAAGCTCAAAGTTTTAAATCTTTAGCTTAAGTAATGATAGAGAACAAGAAGTTCCTGTGCATATCCTAAAAGAATCTTATTTCTTCTGTAGATTCAGGATTGGGCTGCTAAAACTGAAAAACAGAAGCAGAAACTTCTCCCACAGATTGCTAAATCATTCGATAAACTTATCAGCCTTGCCAGATCTCAAAAAATTTAAGAGATTAACTAGGACCCTGAAAAGTGCAATGGGGCATTTGAATTAATTATGAATCTGAGGACTTCAAGGCACAAATCATGCAGAGTCTTTATGCAGAGCACAAAAAGTGCCTCCTCCCCCCTCTGGTAACAGAAGCTCTGCCTTGCCTAAAGACCTGTAGCGATGTCACTTGAGGTAGTTACCTTGCAAGTGAAGAGCAATTGTCTTCATCCTCCACCTTTGCCATCCCACACCATGTGCAGGTTTGTAAATGAAGTAAGCTCCCAGCATCTTCAGGGTAGCAAGGATAAACTCTGAGTTGAGCTATAAAATAATTTATAACATAAGAATTATATAATTTTGCTAATTTACATTAACAGAGACTTGGGTAATATACAAAGACCTGGATTTGATGGGTTTCATTAATTAAAACTGTATGAATATAAGGAGAAGTATTAATAAAACCCTTCCCCAAATATTGGTTCATAAACAATTTATCTATGGCTTTTATTGTAACAAATCTATCTCTTTGCTAGTTAAGACTTTCCATACATGTGCTAAATAATGTTAAGGGAAGATTCTAGGGAAAAATCATATTAATTATCAAAACAGTAATTTTAAATATCATGAACATTGCAAATTAAAGGAGCCCTGATTTCTGACATTATTGATACCAATAGAAAATCTTTTAAATATTATACTAACAAAGTAATAAATCATCAAAGGACATTACTATACATTCTTATTTACAGTTGAAATAATTGATTCGATAAACGTGGTGGACAATGGTTCTCTAAATTCTGTGGGCTACAGTTCACTTTGAGAATATTATGTAGAGAAAATGCACAAAGGTACATGTGATATTTTACATATAATTTAAGTAGGTTCACAAAAATCCCTGCATCCTAGAACTGGAACCCTGTGGTGATATGCATAGTTGAAGTAAGAAACTTTGTTAAGACAGTCTAAATTATTTCCTTGAATTAAGTCAGGTTATCAGAGACCAGAGTCGCTTTTTGTAATGATTTATTTTGTAATACTCCTCTAATAGAATTTTTATTATAGAATTTCACACACAAACGTACATACACACACACAGGAGGTTTAGAGATATCATTAACTCTAATGTCCTTTTTTAGGGGTCGTGACCCTATCAGGTCTTGATATCAAAAAAGTTATGCAATTAAAGATTAAACATATTTTTAAATGTTTTCCAATTCAATGAACAAAAATCTGATGCATTTTCTTTTGCTGTAATAACTAAACATCAAGGCCAAGCACAGTGGTGCATGCCCGTAATCCTGGCACTCTGGGAGGCCCAGATGGGAGGATCGCTTGAGGCCAGGAGTTCTAGACCATCCTGAGCAAGAGAGAAACCCCGTCTCTACCAAAAATAGAAAAATTAGCTAGACTTGATGGTGCATGCCTGTAGTTCTAGCTACTCGGGAGGCTGAGACAGGAGGATCCCTTGAGCCCAGGAGTTTAAGAGTTTGAGGTTGCAGTGAGCTAGGCTGACGCCATGGCACTGTGCCCAGGGTGACAGAGTGAGACTCTGTCTCAAAAAAAAAAAATCAGACATGGAGTCATTTGAAATGCATTTGTAACAGGTGTAAAAATATAGTTTGCATTAACCTGGTTTTATTGTTTTTCCATCTCTTATTTTTCTTTTAGCTAAAATTTTATTTTATTCTTTATTACATACACTTTGCAGGAAATTTTAAACACTTGGTGAAACAAGAAAAGGGATGGAAACCTATAAGAAAATCTAATCATTATTTATTATGTTGCAGATCAGAGAGAAATGCTTTAAAAAATCTTTACTCTGGGCATCCTTTTACATGTACATCCAGAGTGCAAGATTAAATATGGAGTGTTTTGTTATTACATATTATTTGAAATACAAATTAAAGATCACATGCATTTTATCAACAGCATGTTTTCTTAATAACCAATCTAAAGGAGTAAATTAAACCAAATTGATATTCTTTGCTGCATTATATAAATGATAAGAAACTAGGTCTCCCATTTAATATTTGGCCAAAATAGTGTAGCATAGCCAAATTCTTCCTGTACCTTGATCATTGCCACCTGGTCAAAAATAAAACATCTTTATAGATGTCATGAATGCTTCCAGTACCACTATTTTCAAGAAACTAGCTACAGCCATTTCTGACACTTATCCTCACCTCATGCAACTTATTTCTGTCAGTGACTACAAAGTATGAGAACAGTACTGCAAAGCTCTCAGTTTTATAGTCTTTTCCCTTTATTTCATTACTTTTCTTTTAGGAAATATGTTTATTCTAAGTTCCAGATTTTCATCACTTCTCAGCCTTTGGATAAGATCAAGTGTAAGTTCCAGATTTTCAGTAAGATTATGAACTTTATATGTATTGATAGCTAAAATTTTAATTTGGGATTATTTTCAAATATCAATGCAGACTAAATTCTTCGATTTCTATTTTATATACATGTCTATATACCTAGTCATGCCTTCTCCCATTTAACTCTAACTTTTTTTATTTTATTGTTTTCATCTTTTCATCATTTATTCATATGTTCATTCTTTTATTCAATAAAGTAAAATACATAGCTTGAAAGAATCTTGACAGTCTAGTAAAGAAGATAATCCTACAGTCTAGAAATCAGATGATTGTACTGTTACATGATAGTCATTATTATGGACCATCAGTCATCTTTGAATATCGGTTAATATTCGTCCTAAAATATAGTCATTATTTTGTCTTGCTGTATAACCAATGCTC
>NW_012149730.1:6737960-6740200 GCF_000956105.1 Propithecus coquereli | reverse complement strand
TTGAAATAAGACACATCTGATGTCACCAAACTTTGAGTAGCTTAGTCAGGATTCAAACAGATTAGTATAGCTCCAAAGCCAATATCCTGTCTATTTCTTAGGAGAAAAATACAACCATTTCAAATGAGTGAGATGGCTTGTATTATCTGTGAGATTTCACCAAGGACAAAGGAACTTTTTTGTAACTGTCAAATGTCTCCTAAATAGCTGTTCTGCCTTTGTCTGGATGTAGGGTGCTGATTTATCTCAGCATATGTGAAATCGGAGATGGCATAGCTGCCAAAAGGTACAGTTAATCTTCATAAAGGAGACAGAAAAGACCTCACAGTGGACATGCTACATGGTAATCCAGAAGGCTTCAATGTGATTGCTTGATTTGTGTGATGTTTGGCACTTACTTCAGGTAGCTTTTGCTATATTAGGTCCTGAGCAGAAGAAGTAATTCCTATTAAACAAGATTCTAAGCAACCAATCTAAAATGCCACACAAATTATTATTTTATTTTACTAACAGTGGTCACCCGAGTTCATATCATTAAATCACATAGATAATAAGAGAAAGAAGTGAGGTTTTTCTCACTTCTACATATTTTTTTTTTATTTTGAGACAGAGTCTTTCTCTGTTGCCCTGGGTAGAGTGCATTGGCATCATTGTATCTTACTGCAATCTTGAACTACTGGGCTCAGGTTATCCTCCTACCTCAGCCTCCCAAGTAGCTGGGACTGCAGATGCATGCCACGATGCCTGGCTAATTTTTCTATTTTTAGTGTAGACGAAAGTTTGCTCTTGCTTAGGCTGGTCTCAAACTCCTGAGCAGGAGCAATACTCATGCCTCTGCCTCCTAGAGTGCTAGGATTACAGGCGTGAGCCACTGTGCCCAGCTTCACTCTTCCTTTTAATGTAGTACCCTTCCAAAAATATTTGAATCACTTAATGTGATGCTTATCCTAGTTTAGGGAGAAGGAATCTGGGGTCCAGGAAGGTTACATGATTTGATCAAGGTCACAAAGCTAGATTTTGGCAAACTGAGACTGAACCTGATTTCCAGGTCTATGAGTTCACACATTGATTAAAACAGACTCAAAACTGCCTGTAATCACTATAGTGTACATAATGTCAGCAACTTTGCCTGTGTACACTGTTGCATATCAACCATCTGTCACAGAACCTGGCAAATGAAGACTCTCAACAAATCAGTCTTCAATGATTGAATGAAAGTCTAATAAGAACTGCACTCAAAATAACAACAGTGCTTCCCAGATGCTCTGGGAAGGAAATTACAGCTGTGTATGCCTTTAATCTCTGCATCTGGAAGAGCAATATGTGGTCATTTTTCATATGTGGGTCCTCCAAGAGGGCAAAGCAGTGCTTTATATAAATACCAGATTCTCACTGGGCAGTGGTCCCCAAAGTGTGGTCCCCTGATAAGGAGCATCAGCATCATCTAAGAATGTGTTAGAAATGCAAATTTTCAGGCTCCACCTAAGAGCTACTGAGTCATAAACTCTGGGAGTGGGGGTCCAACAACCTCTGTTTTAACAAGAGCTCCACATGATTCTGATGCATGCCACAGATTACAGTTGTGCCTAGGTTTCCATGGAGGATTGGTTCCAGGACTTTCCATGGATAACAAAATCCACAGCTCAAGTTCCTTATATAAAATGGGAAAATATTTGCATATAACCTACGTACATCCTCCCTAATTCTTTAAATGATCTCTAGAATACTTATAATACCTAACACAATGTAAATGCTACATGAATGATTGTTATATTGTATTGTTTAGAGGATAATGACAAGAAAAAAAAGATCTGTACATATTCGGTATAGAAGCTTCTTTGTTCCTGAATTCGAGGCCAGTTGAATACACAGAAGAACCCATAGATACAGAGGGCCAACTGTACTACAAAGTCACTGCCTAAGTTATTGCTTGGCGTAGGAAGCCAACAAAAACAAAGCATAGTTAAGGAATGAGACTTGAATTAGCATTGTAAACTTTAAAAGACCTGTAAGACATATGTGCAAATTCTCTTTGTACTAAAAGGCTATTTGTGGTAAAAATTTTCGGGATACTTGAAATCCAAAGAGCAACTTTTAGTCATAGAATATCAAATTGAGCAGACAAGAGCAAACACACGGGGCCCTGGCCATCAGTCAGCACACAGTCTCCTACCCTAACCCAGCCTCGGCAGGCTCAGTTTCCACTTGTCATCACACATCCTAGACTCTACCTGATCTGG
>NW_012149730.1:6732998-6737910 GCF_000956105.1 Propithecus coquereli | reverse complement strand
GGCTACAATTAATTCAACCTCTAATTGGTTTGGTGGCCAATGCTAAGTCAACCTTCTTTCCCAGATTAGGTATATCATCAAAAAGGACCTCTGTGTTATAATACGTGATGTTGCCTACCTATCAGAAGTCATTGCACTTAGAATCACCAAAGTTATATAAGAATCGAATAAAGCAATTTTCGCTTAGTCTTTCGGAAGATTTTTTTATCTTTACGAAGTCAGTAAAGCTCATGAGAGGCACCAAACATCTTTGGACAAGACTTTTATAGATCACAGAATTTATTCCTTTCTTTTCCAAAACCCTTTTCAATTTTAGCTGTCCTCTCCTCTAATCTATCCACATACGTTGCATGAAGGGAGAGGACAGTGTGGTGTGGAGGGATTTTTGTTTGTTTGTTTATTCCCTTTTGGGGAATGCAAATACAGTACTAAGAATTGAGAAAATCATTCTCATCCCATAATTGATTTGGGTAATGATCATTTGCTTTTCTTTTATTAAATAATTCTTTTTTCTTGCTCCCCTCTGAGCTCCATTCCCATAAAAGCATATTCTAGTGTATGTAATGTAGGTCCTTCCCATCTATCTTCTGAATATTTGCTTGGCTATAGTTATATCCTTAAAATCATATTGTATTATTACTTGTGGGTGTTTCATTCATTTAAATTATTTTGTGCTTCTAATATCCTTCTATTTTTCCTATTGTTATGTAGTGATAGTCACTGTATATCCTTCAAGCTTTGCTATCACCCAAGAGTGGATATGTATGTCTTACTACATGATCTCTTATGAGGTACACATGTTTGAAGGATTATACCGAGAAATGAGAATGCTAGGTGGTAGGCAAATTAATTTCTCTAGACAGTGCCAAATTGCTCTCCAGAAAATTATATACTCCCAACAACAATGCACATGGGTTCCCATTTTGCTTTACCTCATTAGATATTATATAACTTTCTAATTTTTTTAATTTTTGCCATTCTGAAGAATGCAAAATATTCTTTACCTTTAACTTGTATTTCCCTAATAAATAGTGAAAATAAATATCTCTTCAAATGTTTACTTGTCTTTTTGTTTTTCATCTCTTTAAATCATTTTTTATTTTCTAGGTTTTCTCTTCTGTTAAATAACTTATTGCTAAAAAGTTTCTTAAATATTCTAGATACCTTTACATCTTATACCTTATTTTGATATTGCAAATATTTTCTTCCTATTGTCCTTCCATATACTTCTCTATAGTTGTCTTTGTTAAAC
The DNA here is from genome assembly GCF_000956105.1 of Propithecus coquereli. Taxonomy (NCBI): domain Eukaryota; kingdom Metazoa; phylum Chordata; class Mammalia; order Primates; family Indriidae; genus Propithecus; species Propithecus coquereli. The sequence continues at coordinate 6,736,658 of NW_012149730.1, read as the reverse complement.
AGAAATCTTTAATTCTGATGCAATCAAAACTTTCCATTTTTAGTGGAGCCAGATTATAATCAAGAAGTATAAGAGGAGTCAGTGCCTAAGTCCCATTTCAGAAGCATAAATGGCCCTTGGTTTAAAAAGCGTCTTTGCATACCCTGAATCTTCTCTCATGGTCAGCACGTACAGAGCAGATGAATACCAAAATATGCAATTCCCATTCATCAACTTGAAGGAAAGTGAATAACAATCTAGATAAATAAGTAAATTATCATTTTTTGGCAAGAGTGACAGGACTCTAACGTAATATCATAGGCCAAAAAACAAAGGAGAAATTTTACTTGACTTTAAAACCCCTATATTTGAAACAGGAAGGTCCAAATAACTGCCTTAAATTCCAACAAATCATTTTTTATGCAGTTGTCTCCTGTTTTCACTTTTTTAACCTATGAAAGTTACATAAATTACTTCACACCACTGCTTTTTGAGTTAATGCAACAGATAGTTATAATTTTCTGCTTCTACCCCACTGTCAGACTGGGAGCGATCACTTCTTCCTGTTTTACTTTCCTCATTTGTAAAATATAGATTATAATAGTAGCCATTTAATAACGGGCTTATAAAGAATAAATCAATGTATATATAAAGCATTTAGAGGGCTCTACCCATATTAAACACTACATATGTTATCAGCTATAATCTATAGTTTTATTATTAATGACATTATAATTGTTTTCAGTGTGCCTCTATGTAGTAATATCCCTCGTAATCAATTTTTTTGTGGACTAGTAAAATAAATGGCCAATATTTTTAGCATTATGTGTAAAATTAAATCGAATCACCTGTGAGTAGTTTATGCAGACTCTGTAACAGGGTGATGTCAGGCACAATGTATACACATGTGAATGTGTATGTATATATTATGCAAATTCATTAGAAGGTGACTATTATTATTACATTTGATCTTAGACAAAAGGCTGAGAAGCGATCCTATTATCTTTGTTTCATAAATGAGGTAACTAAGGCAGAAAGAAATAATTTCTCTTGGTCTGATAGTGAAGGCAGATGTAGAAAAACTATAGTTATCAGGTAGGTACATGAACTCAAAACTCAGTGGTTTCAGCCTGTGCACGGTGGCTTATGTCTGTAATCCTAGCACTCTGCGAGGCCCAGGTAGGAGGATCACTTGAGGTGAGGAGTTCGAGACCAGCCTCAGCAAGAGCAAAACCTGCCTCTACTAAAAAATAGAAAAAATTAGCCAGACATGGTGGCATGCACTTGTAGTCCCAGCTACTTGGGAAGCTGAGGCAGGAGGATCGCTTGAGCCCAGGTGTTTGACGTTGCTGTGAGCTAGGCTAATGCCACAGCACTCTAGCCTGAGTGACAGAGATACACTCTGTCTCAAAAAAACAAACAAACAAAAAAAGCAGTAGCTTGCTGTCATTTACATCCGCAGAGATATGTATATGTGTACGTATTTGTGGATGCATGTGAGTTTATATGTGTGTATAATGTTTTTTGTTTTAGTTTTAGGTTCTAGGTTGGGTTCTGAACCATTGTGAAAACTGAGTGAGAGTGTCCCCACTTAAGTGAAGTGTTAACATAAAAGCTAATTATGAAATGATGTTTCTGAGATTGCACTTAACGAGCCCCAAAGAATTTCAGCTCCAATACCTTGCATCTCACTTATCTAATCAGTTCCATCAACCAAATATATGATTACTCATTTATGACATAATAAATTCCAAACTTCCACTGTCTAATCTGTTATAGGTAATGGTTATAAAATATAATGCTCTAAAATCATTAAGTTCTCCTGTTGCCATTACATTGGCATTATGGAAATGCCCTTTTGGAGAGAGAACTTATTAAAGGCATGGAATTTAGGGAGCTATACAATGCAATCTTAAGATAATACAGTCAAACTGTATAATAAAACCATAAAATCTGCCGTGAACCAGTGTTTAATAAAGTTTTCACTCTAATCTTATTAGCAAACTTGAGTCCTGAGAACCCAAAATGATAAAAGGACATTCTGAGGACACTTAATGAAAGAGAATTTATAAGTCACAGTCTATACATTTGTCCATCATACGTTAAATGGCATATTTCTAGTCAAAGAGAATAGATTTTTAGAAACCCTACGTAAAACTAGCCAATGACACCAGCTGACAAGAAAGCAAATCCTGAGCGTAAGTGTTCTCTTTATTCTTAAATCAGTCAGTTGTGTCTAGATATCACTGTCCATATATTCAGTAAGATTAAGTACTTTTATAAAATGTCTGAAAAGAAAACTATAGTCTGTCAGATAAAGGAGCATTCTGAAAAACGTACGTGGTTGTTATCTCTTTTTAAAGACAAAACAACAAACCTATGAGCCATTTACCATGCCAGGTTTCTAGACAGCTGTTGTCTCAACAATACTAGAAGACTGCACAAGCCTCTAATCTCAGCTCACACTATGCTTGGTATCTGGAGTGAAATAAAACATTTGAGTATTATGATCCCCCATTTCCTGTAATGATATGGTCAACATTACTTGCCCTCTTGCAACTGGGAGACAGGATGATTCTGAGGAATGAGGGACTACATTAAGCATGTTTATGTTCATTCATGTAGAAATGGCAGTAAAGAAATCTCTTACCTACATACTGCACACAATATAACCAAAAAAAATAGTCCCATGAATGATTTTCCCATGCCCTCACTGTAAAACAGAAAAAACAACAACAACAAAAAAAAAAAAACAACACGTAAAACTCTATTCTACCGACAAGTATGGCATTAAGAAGAAAATTTTAAGACAGTTAATGTACAAGAAATAGGAGAGGCTAAAGCTACAAAGAATATGGCATAATAATTCCCAGACTTTCAGAACAGAGTTTATTAAAGAAAAAATGTAACACCTTATCCTGAGAGATTCTAATGTAGTAGGTCTTACTGATGTCTCCTACAGGTAGTGGAAGGACTAACATTATGCAAAACACTTGTCTAGCAGAAGAAGTCTATTAGCATGGTCATAGATGTTATGCTTGGGGGTACATGTTGTACTTCAGAATGTATGAAGTCAAGTATAAACTTTTCTTTTAGGTTGGCTTAAAATAAGCCAATACTCATTGAAATGAACATAAAGATTAATGACTTCAGAAAATTTTGGAATGAGAAGGTGGATCTATTCTAGACATATCATGCTATAAAAGTGTTGGTCTTACACAATTTTGAGCAAAATCACTCCAGCTTCATGCAGCAGATGTCTCTGTTTTCCCCATGTCAGAGCCCCTCAACCGACCTCTCTCTGGCCTTAGCCAAAGCTCAGACTCAACTGAAACTTGCTGCTGGCAATATTCTACCTGTCAAGGATGCTTGGAGGATCTTCCCACTTTCTATTGGAGGTATATCCAAGGCTATGAGAACTCCTTCAATCCATGTTTAAATTCAGCGCAGAGGTACAAATAAAAGCCCTCAAGATAATCCTCACCCAATGCTATTGCCTTTCTCAGCCAGTCTGTTGTGGGAGGGATTCTCTATACTTCTTAGGAGGTCCTGAGGAATTGGCCCCCAATATCCACAGTGGCAGCCTCAAATTACATGTATATATTGGCCCTTCTTCCCTCTCTGTCTCATTCTTCCCATTCCCCAGTTCCTGGTTCCTAAGGAAGCTAAGGCCTTGTTTCA
>NW_012149730.1:6729353-6732948 GCF_000956105.1 Propithecus coquereli | reverse complement strand
ATTAAGAGAGAACCAAAGATATTTTCCTGTCTATTATGTCTCTTGTGATTTATTTTCTTATGTGTCCAAGGATTCTATTATGATTCTTTGAGGAGGGAAACATTTACAAGAGCATTAATGCGTTAATGGCCATATTATCACTTGATAATGTGGTACTGTCATGTACTAACTAGGCCCATGTTGCTGATCTCAGCAGATCCTGCCATTAAATGAACAATCTATTACTGTTAGCTGCTCACCAGTGAAATTGGATTCATATTTTAAATTCTGATATAACTTTTTCCTTAGTCTATACCAAAAAATGCAGCCCTATGGAGAAGGTCAAATGGGAAAAGACCTAAAATCCACAAACCAAATATGAAAACAAATGCCAAAATCATGTTACTATATTTGAATAAGGAGACAGTAGCCGTCATGTGAGATGACTATCTAAATTCTGAAAAGCAACAAAGCAGCCCCTATACCAGACCTCCATTTATAGATAAAAGGAATGGGCAACTATCAAATGGTGTGACTTGAGGGCTCAGAAAGAAATAAATACAAATGCTCATCAACTTATGATGGGGTTAAATGTTGACAAACCTATTATAAGTTCAGTACTCTGTTCAATTTATAATGGGGGGCATAACCCTATTGTAAAGTTGAAAATTTTAAGTCAAACTGTCATAAGTGGGGAACTATCTGTACCCTAGTGATTGAGTTTCCCCTATTCAGGAGCCACTTGGCCATTTGTTCTTTCTGTCATATAATGTTGATTGAGGTTTACTAGGTGCAGGTCACGATTTTAGACACTTAGGATACTATAATGAGCGAAAGAGGCACCCTCCCTACCTTTAGATTCTTGGCTTTCCCAAGGCCCTAAACGGCAACTACCTCTGGAAGCAGGTATGCTTTAACTCATAACCAGGTATTAAGGGAAGGAATAATTTCCCAATTTTATTTAAACAAATAATAACAACAAAAACAACAAACTCAGGAGTAAGAACCTTTGAGAAAGAGACACAAATGTGCAGGAATCTAGGAGGATAAGGAGCTGGATTTATAATGGGCGAGGCTGAGCTAAAGGTCTTGCACATTCCCTGCCAGCAGCATTTAATCAGCAAAGCCAAGCAGATATTTACATGATAGCAAATTCTTTTTAGGTCTCCAATAAGGTAGATTGAATGTTAATAGCAATTCACCAGAAATAAATTTGGGGAATGAAAATAATTTTCTTTCCACATGTTACGTGTAATCACCAATGGAGCTGAGCCTTCCTAAGTGATGACTAAGCGGTGATAAAAAGAGATTAGTTCACATACAAACAAGGCTTTGCAGCATGTGTGACTATAAATATCAGCTAGATATCTCAGACTTAACAAACCAAAAGTCAACTCTTAATTCCTGCACTTTCTCTATGAATTTGACTACTCTAGTTACCTTATGAGGAATCATACAATATATTTTTTGTGACTGGTTTATTTCAGTGCTATTTATTTTTAATATTAAAAAACTGGGAACAATCTAATGAAAAATAGGAAATTAGTTAAATAAACTATAATATTTCCATAAAAAAAGAATGGGGTTTAAGTAAAGGTTCATGCATTGTAACAAATATCAGATTTAGTATAAACCAGAACATCATTAAATTATCTTTATCTTTTTTTTTCTACAAGGTTAAATGTGTTTCACATAGAATATGGTTGATAGTCTATCATTCGTCTCATGAGTAAATGATTAGCATATATTATATACCCTAATGAAACCACACAATCAGCTTAATACTTATAAAGTAATTAATAGCATATGTTATATAACCTAATGAAACCACAGCAGTTGTGGTTCTCAATCAGTAAGAGAGAATGTCTGGGGGCCTTAGAAGAGCAACATGGTGGTGTGATTAGAGATTACTGTATCTATTTATTCTCTAAACATTGTCTATAGACTGAATGAAATATACCTCATGCCCTCTATATTCTATCATATATATAAAAGTAACTTGGTGATTAATAAATATATTCAAGATCTCTATTAAATTTATAGCAAATATCATTGTACATTTTTTTCATTTGATGCATATTAAATATATAACTATTATCCCAAGAGATGGGTGGATATGTTGTCTGGAAATTTCATCCATTAAGATAAAGGGCCTCATTCTTGAGAACACAGAAAATGACTTACAAAGCTGTTTTTACATCAAAACTGAACAACACAGACCTTTACACCATTCACCTAACTGTAGAAAAGAGAGTCTACTAAAAATGGGAGCATGAAGAAACAAATATTCCAGGACCACAGAGTTCAGCTTTTTAAAAATTAAGGGACATCCCAACAGGGTTTGTAATTGATTTTAAATATCTGGCACAGTAAATCACAAAGACTTATCACCTTTCACACTTGGAACCTTTGGTATTTCAGATCCATATTGGTCTTGTGATATTCAAGTGAGAATACAGTCTGACACTGCCTGATAAGAATGCAGCTACCCCCACTTGCAAGTTTCTCTTCTCCCTGAATAAGGAAAAATAATAGAAAGGAGTTCTTGGCACCTGAAGTTCATTGGTGATGACTCTGCTTTGAGAAAAATAAGTTATGACAGGTGATGGAAGGGAGAAAAAATCACAGATACAGTCAACCAAGCCACTGGGTGATTAATATGGTAAGAGACTCATACCCGAACCTTCACAACCTTTACCAAGAGACAATATTTACTCCCTTGTAAAGAAAAGTTGATATAAAGTAAGGAAGTAGAAGATGACAAGATTTGAGCAGAAGGGGAGGGCAAGTAGAAGTAGCAAAGTCTTATCAAATTCTTTAAGATAAAATGTGAGAGAAAAGTACTAGAAGGTGGTAAGACCAGAAGTCCAACTTACTTTGTTCCTGAGATCATGTTTTGTCAAAAACAGCATTACAATAAGTGATATTTAGTGTTCCAGTTCACATTCATTCTCCTCATCCTCTAATCAGAAAGAAAATTAAAATATTAGAAACTTAAGGAAAAATTAAAAATCCTCTCCTTCTCCACAGGTGGCCAGGAAAAGAACCCATGTGGGTTTTTCAGCAGGAGAGCTGCATACATTAATCTGACAGAAGCCAGCAGGAAACTCAGGGATGGTGTGTGTGAAGTTGCCATGTGACACCAGGAATCTTACCTCTTCAGAAAACAGCATGGTAATTATTGCAAATAATTACTTTCAGACACAAAGCTTCTTTTGGCAAGTCACAGTTAATTTTTAAGTTTGAAAGATCCTGCTACCACAGAACACATAACAAAAAATCATGAAGTAAAATGAAATAAAACATTGGGTCGAATAAAAAAATATTCCAAAAGTTTAGACCCAGGAAATAATAAAGTAGTTTAGTATAAAGTTGCTGTTGAAATTAAATGCAGCTCTCAAATTTCCACAAAGAAGACACAGAATAGTATAATTTCTCAAATGAGATTAAGATACAAATGAGAAGCCCAGAAGATATAAATTAAGTAGTTCTCAGTTTCTAAACTATTGTGCCATAAAACACTTCCACATAAGTCTGAATCTTCAGGTTTCTTATGGATAGAGTTCTCTCTTTATCTTTTGATTCTGAACGACTGGTGAGTGTTTGCCCTGAGACA
>NW_012149730.1:6721362-6729303 GCF_000956105.1 Propithecus coquereli | reverse complement strand
CTTTCATTTAAGAAGATAAGCTTGCTTTTCATTTACAGTTATAAACACATTTATTTGGAAGAAAAAAATTGAACAGATTTAATCAAAACTATCTTTTAAAGATCTTAATAACAGAGAAGCTATCAAGAGACTGGATTTGAGAGGCAGTTTCCTAACTAAACTGAAATAACTGCTGTTTCCTTTATTTTCTCACTCATACTTATAATGACTAATTAGTGTGTTCCCAAAATTCATATATTGAAACCCTACCCTAATATTTTGGTGGCAGGGCCAATAAGGAGGTAATTAGGGTTAAATGAGGTCACAAGAGTGGGGCCCTAATCCAGTAGGACTATTGTCCTCATAAAAAGAGAAAGAGGCACCAGGAGCTCATGTGCACAGTGAAAGGCCATGTGAAGACACACCAAGCAGGTGGCCATCTGCAGGCCAAGAAGACAGGCCTCGGGAGAAACTAAAGCTGATAACACTTTGATTTTGGACTTTCGTCTCCAGAACTGTGACAAATAAATTTCTGTTGTTTAAGCCACCTAGTTTTTGGTATTCTGTTATGGCTGCCTAAGCAGACTAGTGCAATACATTTATTTATTAATTCAGTCAGCTAAGATGTATTGAATTCATCTGTGCCAGAAATCACACTCTACTAGATACTTATGCCACTGATGTGAATGACACAGTCTCTGCTCCCTAGAGGTTCCCAAACCCATAAGGAGAAAGGGGCAAAGAACGAGTTAATGTGTGATTGATGTCTTGACTGTAGCTCTTCAAAAGTGCAGAGGGTGATTTGAAATGATCCTAAGGGGGCACCTCATTCTATCTGGAGTTTAGGAAGAGGCTTCATGAATTATAGTGGCAAAGACTCAAATGATGAGTAAATGACTGAGAATTGTGGGTGAGACGATGGATAGAGAGAATAGTCACAGTGACAGGAAACAGCACAGTGCATGCATATTGTGATCATAAAATACTGGAGGGACGGATGAGCATGAAGGGAAAGGCCAGGTAGATAAACACCTTGTTTGTCATGTGAGCGATCTTTGACTTGCAGCATCCTGGGCCTCTACCCATTAGATACCAGTAGTAACTAGGTAACAAACAAAAAGGTCTCCAGATATTGCCAGATGTGCAACTGGAAGGTGAGAGGAAAAAAATTGACCCTGGTTGAGAACCACTGCCCTAGATAATGCATAAGAATATGAGGTAGAAACAACACAGTTACATTTGCACTTTATCTAGGTTGAGGAGCAGTATAATAGCATAATGGTTTAAAACCAAGGACTTGGAAGCCAGTGTGCCTGGGCTCAGTCCTGTACATGCCACTTACAAGTTGTGCAAACTTATACAAGTTACTTAACTCTTGTGCCTGGGTATTTTCACCTATGAAACGAGATCCTAACAGCTCCTTCATAAAGTTGTGAAATTAAATGAGTTAAGATTTGTGACAGGTTTAGAATAGTGCTTGGCAGTAAGTACTATATAAATGTTTGTTTAATTAACAAAAAGATTTGTGAAAAGAATAGAGATAAAGAGGACAGGCCGGGCGCGGTGGCTCACGCCTGTAATCCTAGCTCTCTGGGAGGCCGAGGCGGGCGGATTCTTTGAGCTCAGGAGTTCGAAATCAGCCTGAGCAAGAGCGAGACCCCGTCTCTACTAAAAATAGAAAGAAATTAATCGGACAACTAAAAATACATAGAAAAAATTAGCCGGGCATGGTGGCGCATGCCTGTAGTCCCAGCTACTCGGGAGGCTGAGGCAGAAGGATCGCTTGAGCCCAGGAGTGTGAGGTTGCTGTGAGCTAGGCTGACGCCACGGCACTCACTCTAGCCCGGGCAAAAGAGTGAGACTCTGTCTCAAAAAAAAAAAAAAAAAAAAGAGGACAGGCCAAAGGCAAGGGATATGTGTTAAGTTTGGTTAAACATTGAACCCTTCCTCAGTGTCCTCAGCAGAATTTAGTCTTACTCTCCATTGAGTTCACATAGATTTCTAAATATTGTGTTGTTATAGTTTTCTTGTTCTATAGGTTATTATGCTATAATAACTACACATGATCTTTGTATCCATCCCCAGCGCATTATTAATAGCATATGTCCAATAAATATATCTTAAACTAAGGAATAGAGAAAAATAGCATGACAAGTAACAGTCTTCTCTACTAAAGGTAAGTATCAATTTTACACTGAGTGCACCAGGTCATTTTAAGCACCAAAGGCACAACAGCAATGGGATACAATGGGACCTTGGATTCTAATTGTTCTTTTCCTTACTCCTATGTTAGGCAGAATTCTAACATGACCCAATGACTCTCCCTTATAAAACTCCTTCCTCTTTCACTGTGGGCAGAATCTGTAAATATGATATCACTTCCATGAATATGTTACATTATGTGACAAAAAAAGAGATTATCCAGGTGGGCTTAATCTAATCACTTAAAGTAGAGTCCTCTCCAGCTAGTGGCAAAAGGGGGTGTCAGAGAGATTGGAAGACTGAGATTTGATGTGTCCAGGCCGGAGGGGGCCACATGGAAGAACCTGAGAGCAACTTCTAGGAGCTGAGATTGATCTTCTGCCAACAGTCAGCAAGATGGTACTTTAGTTCTAGCATTGCAAGAAATTAAATTATGCCAACAACTTGCATGAGCTTGGAAGTTAATTATTCCCTGACCCCCATAGCGGAGACTAGCCCAGCTAACACCTGATTTTGGCCTTATGAAACTGGCAGCAGAGGGACTAGTCAGGCTTCCAGAACTATGAGATAGAAAATAGCTGTTTCAAGCTGCTAAATTTGTGGCAATTTATACAGCACTAGAAAGTAATAGGAATCCTTTAGGAGCTGATGTGTGTTCATCTTAACTGGGATTCTGTTAAGAAATGTTATCTAAAATGTTTATCCACTTGTTTACACATCCATTCTATAATGCATATGTGTAAAGTAATATCCATTAGGATTCCTTCAAAAACAATTGCAAGAACCACAAGCAACACAGCACCACAGATGAATCTCATAAATACTACATTAAGAGGAAAACAAGAAAAGCCAAAAACAAAAGAATCTTTATTCCATAATTCCACTTACATAATACTAAGAAAGCAAGCAAAATTAAACCATGGTTTTCATGGAATACGTACATATGTGCCAAATGTATAAAGAAGAACAATAAAATGATTACCAAGAAATTCAGGATAGTGGTTCCCTTTAGGAGAGAGAAGGGAATAGTGATGGGAAGAGACACAGTGCCTGTGGGTAGGGGGCATCCCAGTACCGGCGATGTGCTGCATTATGAGCTGGGTAGTGATTACATGTGTATTTATCTTATGATTATTTACTGAAAAGTAAAGTTTGTTTTATGCCCTTTTTATATATTATATTTTAAAAATGTTTCAAAGCCAATAAAAACCTGCAGGGCATTGTGCTGCTTCATTTTATTTTAATGCATATAGTTGGAGGCTCATGAAAGCATTAGAAAGGAAAATGTGTGGGAGGCACCAGGCAATGACTGCCGCAAGCCCAGAGCCCTGGTGCTTCCCTAGCCAGGGTTGCATCTCTTGTGACACATCTGATAAATGTAGTTTGAACATTCCTCTTGCCCAAAACCCCCACATTTTTTCTTGTATACTCTGGGGCCACGAAACGGACTATTTTCTTTCCCTTTTATTTATTTATTTTGCTATGTGTGTTTTAGGAAGGAGTCATTGTCTTTTGAACATGAACGTAAATTATCTCTGAAGGAGCCCATGACTGCTCTGATTCGCCATCTCTGCTATTTTCTTGAATCATCTCATTTGCTTCCAATTCTTTGCTTCTACCCAGAGGCAGCAAAGATTTTGCCAAGGGTGCTGGTGCTAATGCATCCTATTCCTTCACTGATGTGCTGGCGCCTTTTACGTTAATGTGACTGGGCAGAAGCAGTAATAAAGATAAACTGCTGATTGCTTTGTTTCTTCCTCAAACCAGCCCCTTGATACTTAGAATAGTTCTGCTCTACTCCATATGCCTATCAGATATCTTTTTCCTCTTAAAAGTATCTAAAATTGAAACTTCATCACCATTAATGGCATTTAATATCAGAGGGTCCAAGCTATTTGGCAGGAGAAAGGGTGGCTGTCACTTACCCTGGTACCCCGAGCTGAGATTCAGCTTGGATGGATAAGAAAATAGACTTTTTCATGTGATCGCTATAAAACCCATGGAAAGAAATGTCTTTTTATATAAACTTACAGAAGCACTGGTATGTGTTTCTGAGGCGGTTCAGGAATAAGGTGGAACAAGCAGGGCTTGCAATACCTGTAAAGCCCGACCACATTCTGATCCAAACTTAATTCCACCCCCCCCCATATCAGCTGATCCTCGTCCATGAAAGTCCTGCTCATCCCTATCTCTAAGTGGACTCAATGGATTTTTTAGGGCCCTGCTGACTTAAAGTACCTTGCCTCATCCCTTCTTTCCATTCAAATCCCACCAATCCTTCAAATTACAGCTCAAGCCTTACTTCCCTCCTTAAAGCCTTTTCCAAGCATGTGAACATGCAGCTCTTTCTTCTATAAGCTTTTACCATTCTTTAATTGTGCTCTATTTAATTGGCATTTGATCATGTTACACATGTTACAATAAATGGTCAGTTCTTTGAAAGGCAAAACATTTCTTTTTTTATCATATGCATCATTTGAGGACTTTCTAGGTGCTGAAAAAGGGAAGCAGCAGAGAGTCACGGGACCATTAGACTTAAAATCAGCTTTTCTTGGGAAGGAAAAATAACCTCATCCAACCTTAGAACTATAAAGTATAAAAACTCAAGGGAAATATGATTGAGCCAATTGATTCCTGGCACATATAATCTTGGGTAGCTGGTAGGTGGTCAAAAAACACTTCTTAATTGGATTGATTGATTTAATATGAGAACAAGAATATGACTAGCTTTTCCTGGAAGCACGAAAAAGGCAGAAAGTTTATTATGAAGGGGATCAGTTGGAATTGGAAAACGATGACAGCAATCTAAAATCCAATCAGTTAAGAATAACTCTCATTTTTATGGCTCAGGTTCTTACCAACTAAGTAAAGCAAAGTTGTCATAATCATTATCACCATCAGGAGCAAATATTTAATGATACATGTGTGTTCTACACATTGTATCTCATTTGATCAGCTCAAAAATCCTAAGGAATAGGAGTCAGGATTATTCTCTCTCTCTCTTTTTTTTTTAACGAACTGACGTCTAGATAGGTTGCATCAGCTTCCTATTGCGGCTGTAATATATTAACACAAATGCAGTGGCTTAAAACAACATGAATTTATAACTTTATACTTCTTAAGGTAAGAAGTCCTAAACTTGTTTCCTTGGCCCCAAATCAAGGTGGTCTGGAAGCCTAGGGAAGGGTTTATTTCCTTGCCTTTTCTAGCTTCTAGAGGCCAACTGCATTTCTTGGCTCTTGATCCCTTTCTCCATTTTCAAGGTCAATAGCATAGCATCTCTCTCTCTCTCTCTCTCTCTCTCTCTCTCCCTCCCATCCCCCTCCCCCCTCTATTATATTGTCACATCTCCTTCTCTGACTCTGACCCTTGAGATTTGACTGGGCCCACTGAGATAATCCAGGGTAATCTCCTCATCTCAAGGTCCTTAACTGAATCACATCTGCAAAGTCGATTTTGGCATATAAGGCAACATATTCACAGGTCCTGGGGATTAGGACATAAGCAAATTAGGGGACCATTATTCTGCCTACCACAGACTAAGTACTTGCATGAGGTTTCACAAATACAAAATAGCAGAGCTGAAATTTAAATCCCTTGGCAGTATATACTGCCCAGTAGTGTATACTTGACCATCGGCAAGAATTCCTGTGGACAATGAATGTTAAATACAGCCACACAACCCAGATGATGCCCACCTCTTCTCAGGCAAACAGCTCTGTTCACTGTAAAGTCCTCCTGTTATACACACATCAACGAAATCTTCCCTGATTGTATAAATCTTGGGAAGAACTATGCTCTCCGAGTCTAGAGACATAAAGTGCTCTTTTATGATTATGACCACTCTGCTAAATAAAAGGATTAAAAATAGCCTACTTTTATCATGTATCTTTCTCTGAAGAACTCAACATATTTACTGATCGTTTTGAATTGCTTTGCTTTTAATCCCAAAACTTTAACCAGTAGAACTCAGTATTACTATTGTTCCTTGAAATATTTCTATTACTAGCAAATATCCTATACTCATATATGTGATAGTCATGACAATTTTGCTCAATAATTGAAAATGATGGGCAACCTTCAAGAATAGGGCCTTTATTTCTTCTCTTATGTTAAAGTGCAAACCAAGTTTATTCAAGGGACAGCTGAAAGTTATCAACTATTTCTTCTGAAAAAAGCATAAATAAAATCTGATTTTTTAGGTTTAATGTGTCAGTTCAATTGACCTTTTAGTATATCATGTCCCTAAAGATGCTCATCATATATATGATCTCATAGTAGATTGCAAATTTGTTTTTCTTCAAATTTTCCAAGTTCTGACAAGCCAGGTTCTAAAGCAAAGGCAAATTCTCAATGGTATTTGTAGATTTTTATCAACTTTTTCTCCCTTTCCCCTCTCTTCACCTTCTTTTTCTTTTTGGCTGCTGAATAGATCTATTACATTCCGAGTCCTGGCAAGGTCTCCGAGAGGCCATGAAGACTGAAATCGTTTTCTCAAAGCCTCGGGGGCTCTCAACATGGATGACTGCCAAGGCCTATTAGGATCTGAGCAGAACAGACGTGGTAGCGGTCTGGCATTATATCCTATAACAATTTGTAGGGGTAATGTCACTGTGGTAAGTGCCACAGGAAAGTCCCATTTGCTGTAGGAATTTCCTTTTTCCATCAGCTCTGAAACAGAGAGAGAGAGGGAGAGAGAAATTAAGAGAGAACCAAAGATATTTTCCTGTCTATTATGTCTCTTGTGATTTATTTTCTTATGTGTCCAAGGATTCTATTATGATTCTTTGAGGAGGGAAACATTTACAAGAGCATTAATGCGTTAATGGCCATATTATCACTTGATAATGTGGTACTGTCATGTACTAACTAGGCCCATGTTGCTGATCTCAGCAGATCCTGCCATTAAATGAACAATCTATTACTGTTAGCTGCTCACCAGTGAAATTGGATTCATATTTTAAATTCTGATATAACTTTTTCCTTAGTCTATACCAAAAAATGCAGCCCTATGGAGAAGGTCAAATGGGAAAAGACCTAAAATCCACAAACCAAATATGAAAACAAATGCCAAAATCATGTTACTATATTTGAATAAGGAGACAGTAGCCGTCATGTGAGATGACTATCTAAATTCTGAAAAGCAACAAAGCAGCCCCTATACCAGACCTCCATTTATAGATAAAAGGAATGGGCAACTATCAAATGGTGTGACTTGAGGGCTCAGAAAGAAATAAATACAAATGCTCATCAACTTATGATGGGGTTAAATGTTGACAAACCTATTATAAGTTCAGTACTCTGTTCAATTTATAATGGGGGGCATAACCCTATTGTAAAGTTGAAAATTTTAAGTCAAACTGTCATAAGTGGGGAACTATCTGTACCCTAGTGATTGAGTTTCCCCTATTCAGGAGCCACTTGGCCATTTGTTCTTTCTGTCATATAATGTTGATTGAGGTTTACTAGGTGCAGGTCACGATTTTAGACACTTAGGATACTATAATGAGCGAAAGAGGCACCCTCCCTACCTTTAGATTCTTGGCTTTCCCAAGGCCCTAAACGGCAACTACCTCTGGAAGCAGGTATGCTTTAACTCATAACCAGGTATTAAGGGAAGGAATAATTTCCCAATTTTATTTAAACAAATAATAACAACAAAAACAACAAACTCAGGAGTAAGAACCTTTGAGAAAGAGACACAAATGTGCAGGAATCTAGGAGGATAAGGAGCTGGATTTATAATGGGCGAGGCTGAGC
>NW_012149730.1:6710882-6712562 GCF_000956105.1 Propithecus coquereli | reverse complement strand
GATAGTTCATCTTCACTTGAAATGTCCTAATTTCCCCTAAGGAAGATTTTGGTGTAGTTTCTTTCTCCCTCTTTCCATTCTAAATATGTACCAACTTTGTTAAAAAGCAAAATGAATGACAGGAAGGCAAAGTGAGAGACAGAGCAAGTGATGTCATTGAGATTATGGAGGATGAATCTATGTAGCGCAGTGGCCCTGCCCTAAAGACATCTCATGGGATAAGTGACTGAGGCTTGTTCCCCCTCATGTGTTTGTTGAACCGTATGAAAATTACATTTTGAGAATCAAAACTCGTCAAATATTGGCTATTTTATTGTTGATTGAAATTAAAGCCGTTGAGGCAGAAATAATTTGATAAAGGTTTATTGGAAGCCAGGTGTAAGGTCTGACCTGTGAAGGCACAACAACAAAGTTGGGCATGTTCCAGAATCTACTGCAAACTGAAAGGCTTTTATGGAAAAGTGTAGAAAAAGGAAGGAAGACATATCAGAATTGTCTTTTCTAATTGGAGAGTACAATAGAGAAGTTGCAATCATTGGTTACCAATTGTAATATACAGGCCAAAAGGTCTGTATGCAAGACAATCAGTAAAATTTCATGATTCAGAAATAAATCAGTGTCCTGTCCAATATCAGTAGGTTATGCATTAATCAGTAGGTCAACTATTTGAGGAACTCACAATCAGATTCTTTACTTAGGGACAGGATGTTGTCAGGAATCACGAGATGTCCCCAAGGTGGTTTAACCGGGAAGCCTGTTTACTTTTAAAGTAAGGTGTCAAATGTGACCTGTAAGTTATCACATTCATTTCTGCACTAATGAAATGAAATTGTATTAGATGGACTTTAAGATCCTTTTCAACCTTCATATTCTGTGTTTCTATGAATCCATTCATGGTAAAATCTAAGTAACTCTGAAAGACATAGAGATATAGTTTTGCATTTTCTAGGGAACAGAGTTAATCAGGGTGCAAGCAACTTTTTCCAGAAAGTATTATTCCGTTTGCTCTATATCCATTTATCTTCTTCTGTACCCAGGATAGAGAGATGGGCCCCAGAAGAGGGATGGCTTAGCACATTTGACTCATACAATAGTGTGCCACGGACACTGATAAACCATCTGCTGTTTGAAAAAAAGACAACTGGGCCCGAGTTTCAGTAGACCTAGAAAAACAGCAAAAGAAGGTACTAGAAGTAAGGTCATCATGGAACACTCATAAATAAAGAAAAATTTAAACCCGGATCTAAGGCATGAACACCTTATGATTAAACACAATAGGATTGTGATATATCCAAAACAATAAAGCAATCATAAGGCAGCTATTCTACTGATAATTAGTAGGAAATTCAATGCATGTCTTCCTGAAGAAGAGTGAAGCAGAAACACTTAATTTCAACACAGGCCATATCTATCAGTGTACCAAATCAAAAATTACAATGGTGAAGTTCTCGTTTTTCGCTAATCTCATATTATCCAAGTATGAAACAATGAATCATTTGTAGTTGAGTGATTTAAATCATGGTAACTGCTAAAATAAAGCAACCATCAGAGTAATAAAATTGACAACTTGATGTTCAGCGTGAACAACTGATCATTAAGCACAGGCTCTAGTAAAAATAAAAGGAATAATAGAGAGAAAAGTTTATAAAACATAAATATTGGCCTTTCCATTTGGAAAAT
>NW_012149730.1:6695753-6699825 GCF_000956105.1 Propithecus coquereli | reverse complement strand
AAGAGTGAGACTTGGGTTTATCAATACTCAATACTCTACCACAGAGACCACAGCCCATGTGAGGACCATAAATAAGCAGAGTAACTACACAATCTTCATAGTCAGGAAGAGAACTAAACCCCCAAAAGGGTCTTATTAAGTCAGCATTTCCTCTCAAGACAAAGAGTGAGACTTGGGTTTATCAATACTCAATACTCAGTCCTTTAATATCCTTATAACAACACACTTTATGGAGAATGTCTCTTTCAATTTTGAGGTTGGAAGTCTGCCATTTTGAGCATTACAAATTTCTAGGATAGAAATGACATTTGTTCTTAGGGAAATCCTCCCTTTGATCTGCTTGGGGATCACTTAGTGGAATCCTTCAGTTTATACATATAGGTAAGAAACAAACTTTTCCATTGTTCTTGAGCAAAATTTGAGACGGAGGGGTTTGATTTTGGTCTATTAGCTTAAATATATTTCCTTAGCATAGCACTACCCATAGAGAGTTGGAGAAATGCTTTATTTAGTTAATTATTAATTTATTTTGCATTTGCCTCTCAAAGAAATCTAGATTTTTGTAAATCATCTCAACTTGGGACACCCCTGTGTCTTTCCTTGAGGAAGAATGTGCACATATATTAACACACGAGATCAGACTCTGCCCTGATGGATATAGTATAGAATCCGATGTTACTTTCACCTCATGAAACAGAAAAAGTTGTATGAAAGAATGGGCATGAGCTTGGCACAGCTCCAAACTAGACTAAGACACAACGAATGGAATAATTTAGGATACCCTAACCCAATGTTGGTAAATATACTATAGAATAGTATATCTGATGAATAAAATTCACCCCACATATTTGTAGTGAAAGGCATTAGTAAATTGGGGAAAAGATTACGTCAGTCTCCTGTGACAGGAAAAGAAGAAGAATTTAGACTAGAGGTGAAAAGACTTCTGTGTTTCTATGCGTATGTAAGCATATGTAAGGACCGAGATGTAAAAGTCTCAGGAGATTCCCATTGTGGGGGTTGAGCTCGCCCCCCGCCCAATAGTACAAGGAAACATTTGGACAGGTGGCTTATTATGAGTAATTACATCCAGGATAAATTTCAAGCTACTCCCTGTGTTTTCCAGTACTGCAAAGTTCTAGTAGTCTTATTAAAAGTCCTATCTTATTCTCATTTGTGCTGTGGTAAAAGAAAGGAAATGAAGTTCACTTCCTCGGGGCCATGCAAAGTCTGAGCTGAAGAGACAGCATTGGAGGAGTCAGGAAACGCAAAAAGCAGTATCATATATCAAATTGGAAGGAACAGGTGAGGACTGAGGCAAATTGTAGGCCACATTTGTTAAAGCGGTATATCAGAATACCTACCAGTGGAGGAGCTTTGCCCACCCAAAAGCTCGCTCACAGGATCAACAGCAGTTGAAGCTGTTGGTCAGTGACATAATTAGAAGATGTAAGACCAGATTAGAGGAAATGGAGGGCCTTTCCCAGAGAACAGTAGTTTCATTACTCTAGGAAACATCCAGAAATAAAATAACAGAATTATTAAAAGGATGCTATGTTCCCAGAAGGAGATCAGGGATGAATCATCTCCTAATCATTTTGGGGAAAAGAGAAATGTAATCTTATTTTATAATCACAGGCTAGTAAAGCAATGAAAGGTGAGTGCAAGCCATCCATGAATGTATAGTTGCTTTAAGTAGGCCCACTGCTTCCAAAGAAGACTGAGTACTTCTAGAAAGAATGGTCAGATTTTACTCTTGGCTGACAACTCTCCATACCTCCCACTTCCCTGCCCTTTGGGAAATCCTACTAGATCTCACATCCATGTTCAAGCAGCCCTTTACACTCAAGACATGAGTTTACTTCCAGCTTTCTTGGTTTTCCAATTCTGCTACCCTTTCCTGGGTAAGCTTCCACAGAGCACCTTAGGAATGTCTTCCCTTTGATTCAACCTTACAGGGATCCTTGCATCTAGATAAAATCCCTAAGGGTAGGGATGCAGCTTGGAGAGAAAAACCTATACCTAAATCATAATTGACTTCTTATACCAGAGGTTTTTAAACAAAAAATCTGGATAATTCAGTAAGTAAATATAAACTCATTAGTAAATACACTGATATAAGTAAGATGTGGAGGTTTTCAGAGAAATCAATTCCAATGTCTACATCTTAAAGAGGCCAGAAAGAAAACTAAGGTCACATACTTCAAGGGCAGAAGGCATATCAGCCCACTGACATCCATAAACCAATCTCTTTAAATGATGATGTCACTCATGAAAAGGGATATTTCCACAAGTTTTGACAGAAATTTCCTCAAATTCCTGACTGAACATTGTGAATGCTTAACTTCATAAATATCCTGAAGCAAACTTTTTACTTTATACATTTTCATTTCATTTGGGAGTCATAAAAAAAATTGGATTGTTTCCCTTCGTTATCTTTTACAGTATTTGTTTTGGTCTTCGTTTCTTTAGTCTGAATTCTGTTGGCTCATTTACTCCACATAGTTGTAAATTTTTAACCTCCAATAATCCTTATGTGTGTCTTTTGCTATGCTTAAAGACGTCTAGCCGCTTCTCCAAGGGGGTTACCCATAAGTATCACACTTATACAGATTATCTTCTGTTAATTCAGTGATAAATAATCCTTGTTTTGATTATTTAGTTAAGTCATATGACTTAAAACATCCACCATTAAATGCAATTTTGTCTTAGACTGAGTTTTTTTATTATTTTGAGAAATCTACTGATAGCTAGTAAAAACGAAATATTTTTTCAAATGCCACTCATTTAGCAACAAACACCACAGCCTTGGTGTTTGGCTTTATTTGTTCTTACTACATCCATGTTGCTTCTTGAGTGACTTTTTAACACCGTTAGATAATCAGAGATTATCTCTTCTATGCAGCCCGAATGGGATCCCAAGAGAGCATCATGAAGTATATAGACTTATGGAAGGGAGCAGGAAGAAAGAGAAATTATGGAAAGAAATTATTGGTAAGGAAAGTGGAAGAAAACATTCTGCTAAAGGGAATTTACTGAACAATTTATTGGCAAGACGTTGCTTGAGTCATTTGCAAGATTTAGACCAAAGGAGTTTTAGAGACATATTGAATAAAACGGAACAATATGAGGAGACAGCCAAAAAAAGTCTAACTCAATCTTAAATTTTAAGTTACACTAATTTAAGGACAGTGTAAAGTACAGGAAGGTAACCGCCCTAATTGCCTCTGCAATGATCAAATCCTACTTGAAGTATGTTAAGTTCCAAGTTCCTAAGTCATTTTACAAGGATGAGATAGGAAAGAGAAACAATTAAATTTTATTTCCTACTATGTGCCCGCCACCAGGCTAGACATTTGCATAAACTACCACATGGAATACAATACTTAAATCAGCCATTTGACATACCTATTACTTTTCTCTTTAGGATATAAGGAATGTCAAAGAGGTTAAGTACAGAGCTTATAACTGAACTAAAATCTAATGATCAAATCCATATTCTTGCTTTTTACAGTATAAAAAAATTAAACCGAACCACATGTCCAAAAATGAAATATTAAAATAATTATTATGAACACATATAATAGACATAGCAACAGATCCACCCTTTTCAGAAATTACTTTTCTCTAACATGCAATACAAAGGAAAAGCATCTTCTCATGTCCCTCTCAATTGGTAGGCTTGGACGAGTTCCTGACCATTGGATGTCCTCATGGTGAATCCCAGCACTGCAACCATTTGCTCTGTGCTAGTTGTTGCCATCCTAAACTTCTACACGTGAGTCCTTCCTCTCTATGGGTAACAGCGGAGGGTAAGTGAACAGCAAGCCTCACAGGACTACACAGAAGTGACCTCTTTGAATGAAAGACGGGGCTAATTAAAAGGAACTATAAGGGGAAAAGTCAAAAGTAATTTATTAATTATTACTGTTTCTGTATTCTAAAGGAAAAGAGCCCAATAAGTTAGACTCTCCCCAGTAGACTCCTTTGCAAACGTACCCCACTATGCATCCAAGCACTAGCCACCATTCTTGGGTAAAAGAGTTTAATCTGAGAAAGAAATTCACACTGGCAG
>NW_012149730.1:6690798-6694218 GCF_000956105.1 Propithecus coquereli | reverse complement strand
CCAGGAGAGCCAATGGTGCAGATAGAGGTCCAAAGGCAGTTTGTTGGAGGATTCCCTCTTGCCTGGGAAGGTCAATCTTTTTATTCTATTTAAGCTTTCAAGTGACTGGATGAGGCCCATTTACATTTTGGAGGGTAATCTTATTACGCAAAGTTCACTGATTTAAATGTTAATCTTATCCAAAAACACCTTCCTAGCTGACCCATAAAATTAACCATCACACATGCACTAAGATATTAATGACAGATAGTATCTGTCTCAATGTTAGATAACAGGGACTAAATTGCAGATATGATCTAAAATTTCTCATAGTAGCATTATTTATGGTAATCTGGGACAATTTCAGAATACGAACAATGTCATGGTACAAAATCCAATCACTCTACCACATTAATATCAGATCAGATTTCACATTGGCACTATTTCCTTACTCAGAACTGAGTACAATCTGTCAATATAAAACTCTGGGACAAATAGTATTCCTAGCAAAGGATACTTTTTAAAATCGATTTACTGAAAACTTTATTCTTATGATTAAGAAATAGTTTATAACGTCGTTCTGTAACTTTGTACTAAGCTCCAACATTTACAATTGCCTCATTTGCTCTTTACAACAACTACATAAGGTAGCAAGATAAAATGGGATTATCACTATTTTATTTTATTTTAGAAAATGGAAACATGGAAAGTTTGATAATTTTCTCAAGGCCGTATCTCTGTTGACAGATGCATAACTGGAACCAAGTGTATTGACTATTAGTATAGTCCTCCCTTTTGACTCTGTTACACAGAATGCCAACTGGTCAGTTGAGTGTTAATATAACACATTGATCAGGTAAACGTGCTTTCTTATCTTGCACTCTACATGAAAAATAAAGGGGTTTAAAATTCAGCTTTCCATTTCATCTTCAAATCATCGATAAAAAACAATTTGATATATTCAGCATCTACCATGCACAAAGTATTGGATTATTTCAACTATTTAATGGCCACCCCAAAATATTTTTAAGTTCCTATGAAATTTCAACAGATTTGTTTCTGTAGATAGATGGGAAAAAAAATTGAGAATACAGACATAATTACCACTGGAAAGTGAGTCTGCCTGGCTCAGCTTTCTCACAGTATTGTTTCAGAATGTTCAATGAAATGCTCACTCAGTCATAAGAATTTATCTATAGGAGCATCTTTCTTCCTCAATCTTGGAAGACAATTTATTGAGATAATAGTATGTGTCTGTGTGCTTGTGCAGGTGTGTGTTCCACCTGCATTTCACCCACTCACAAATTCCAATGGGTGGTCACATAGTGTATTTCCTTGCTTCAGGAAATTTTCAGAAGCTGCATCATGACAAAGTTAATTCACGTATTTGGGCAAAGCCTACTCTCTTTAAAGAGAGGATGTCGAGCTTTGAGGAAAGCAGGGAAGAGAGTAGAAATTGCCTTTAAGAGCAGCAATGTGGAAATGAGGCTTCCTAGAGTGGGTATGAAGGACAGAAATTCCGAGCATAGTGGAGAGGAGCTCTCTGGGGCAAATGACTCGGAAAGTGAGCTAACCTCAGCAAGTACTGAGTACACAGTGTGCCAAGGGAGTTTAGAGTATAAAAGCCAGATTTATGTGCTCTGTGCCTATGAGTGGCAGAGAAGCAGAAAGCCATTGAACTGTAAGGGACTCTGCAATATTGTGAAATGTATACATGGTCTTCATCCCATTTCCTGGCACTGGACTCCTTAAATCCTTGGAATCTCCAAAGTGTTGTCTTTTTGTATGCTAATATTAACTGAGAGCTTCAGGATGGGGCAAAGGCATGACTAGAGAGTGGTACTTTCAGTCTCACCTTCCAACTGCCAGGGAGGGAAAAGAGGCAGAAGGTTAAGGTGATCACCAATGGACAATAGTTTAATCAATCATGCCTACATAATGAAACCTTCATAAAAACCCAGGAAGACTGGGTTCAGAGAGCTTCCGATAGCTGTACACGTGGAGGTTCCTAGAGGGTGGTGCACCCAGGGAGGGCCTGGAAGCTCCTTGCCTTTTGCCCCTACCTCACCCTATACATCTCTTCATCTGTATTCCACGTAAAGTGGTTTATAATAAACCAGTATATGTGAGTGTTTCCCTCAGTTCTGTGAGCTGCCCTGGCAAATTAATTGAACCAAAAGAGAGGATCATGAAATCCCCAATGTATAGCCAGTTGGTCAGAAGTTCCAAAGGCCTGGACTTGACACTGGTGTCTGAAGGGGGAAGGCAGTTTGGGGTACTGAGCCCTCACCCTGGGGGACCTGACACTGTCAGCAGATAGTGTCAGAATTGGATTAAAGGATACCCAGCTGGTGTCCATTATTTGCTATGTGGGGGAAAAATGCTCACTTGTGGTCACAGAAGTCTTCTTCTTTGTTGGTTGTTGTGTTTGTGTGGAAGTTAGAGGAAAAACACAGTTTGGGGAAGTTTTCCAAAAGCAGACCCTATGACCATAGACTAAGCTGCTTTTGATCTTACAATGCATAGATTAGATCATATTACGGACCATATAAGCTCTCTATAATCAGTTGTGAAGTTGAAAAAGGAAGGGACCTAAATAATAACTGAGATTGAATGTAGATCCAGCATCAAATCAATTTAAACTAAATAAGGCTAAATTTTCTGCACATCTGAATGTAAAGGTTGAAATTCAGTCTCATTCCACAAATTGGACTCTAACTTACCTTGCAACTTAGATGAATGAGAATAAGAAACTGGCTGAGTGATCCCAGTTTTCTTTATTTTTGATTTAACTGTGGGGAAGTGGGAAATGACTATTAGGTTCCTGGACTTGTACCATGTATTTTGCTCAGAATTATCTCACTTGGTATACACAAAGGAGCTTTGAGATGTCTGTTGGTGTTTCTATTTTACAAATACGGAAATGAGGCTTGGAGCAGATAATTAAAGGCACAGAGCTTTTAAGTGGCTGAGATGTGATGTGAAGTAGGATCCAAGTGCCTCTGAAGCCCACATTCCCTTCATAAAACTGCCGCCTCCCTCCAAGGGTTTAAAAAATCCATGCCTGTGTTCTAACAGGGTCTGGCATTGATGGAGGCTGAGCTTTCATGGTGTGGATTGACAAGATCTTTTTTGATCCTTGTTAAATGCTGAGATTTTTCAAGCACTGCCAACTCAGACACCATGCCTATGAACATTGTTCCTTATGGCTGTCTGCTTGTCAGGCTATTTCTGCTTTTTCACTTTTCCCCAAAATTTATGTCACTCACAAAATCCACTGTAAATGGAAAAGACCTACATTGTCCACCCACAGAGATAGAAATAGGAAAGCTATTTGGTGAGCCTGGATTGGAAATAGTCACTTTTTTTTACAATGTTGATCAATATATAATTCACATACAGTAAACCTTTTATTTTCCAGAGTTCTGGAAAAAAATTAAT
>NW_012149730.1:6684944-6689508 GCF_000956105.1 Propithecus coquereli | reverse complement strand
TGCCACAAACCACACTCATATGTTGAATTTAGTCAATAAATGTGTATTTTCCGACTGCTCCACCAAGTGGCAGTTCCCTTGTCTTTCTCCCTCTTCTCAGGCCTCCCTATATCCTTAGACACAACAATATTAAAATTAGGCCAATTAATAACCCTACAATGACCTCTAAGTGTTCAAATTAAAGGAAAAGTCACATATCTCTCATTTAAATCAGAAGCTAGAAATGACTAATCTTAGTAAAGAAGGCATGTTGAAAGCTGAGGCAGGTCGAAAGCTAGGCCTCTTGCACCAAACAGTTAACTAAGTTGTAAATACAGAGAAAAAATTCTTGAAGGAAATTAAATGTGCTACTCCAGTAAACACACAAATGATAAAAAGTGAAACAGCCTTGTTGCTGATAGGCAGAAAGTTCGAGTGGTCTGTATAGAAGATAAAACCAGCCACAACATTCCCTTAAGCCAAAGCCCAATCCAGAGCAAGGCACTAACTCTCTTCAATTCTGTGAAGGCTGAAAAAGATGAAGAAATTGCAGAAGAAAAATTTGAAGCTAGCAGGAGTTGCTTCATGAGGTTTAGGGAAAAAAGCCATTTCTGTAACATAAAAGTACAAGGTGAAGTGGCAAGTGCTGATGTAGAAGGTACAGTAAGTTTTCCAGAAAATCTAGCTAAGATAATTCCTGAAGGTGGCTACACTAAACAATAGATTTTTGGTGTAGACAAACCAGTCTTCTATAGAAAGAAGATGCCATCTAAGACTTTCATACCTAGAGAAGAGGAGTCAACACCTGGCTTCAAAGCTTCAAAAGACAGATTGATCCTCTTGTTGGGGAAAAATGCAGCTGATGACTTTAAATTGAAGTCAAACCTCATTTACCATTCCGAAAATCCTAGGGCCCTTAAAAATTATGCTAAATCTACATTGCCTGTGCTCTATAAATGAAACAACAAAGCCTAAATGAGAACACGTCTATTCACGGCATGGTTTTATAGAACATTTAAGCTTAATGTTGAGAACTACCACTCAGAAAAAAAGATTACTTGCAAAATATTACTGTTCATTGGCAATACATCTAGCCACCCAAGAGCTCCAGTGGAGATGTACAGGAGATTAATGTTGTTTTCATGCCTGCTAACACAACATCCATTCTGCAGCTTATGGATCAAGGAGTAGTTTTGACTTTCAAGTCTTATTATCTACACTTTATAAGGCTATAACTGTCATAAACAGTGATTCTGCTGATGGATCTGGGCAAAGTCAACTGAAAATCTTCTGGAAAATTTTCACCATTCTACATGTCATTAAGAACATTTGTGATTCGTGAGAGGTCAAAATATTCACATTAACAGGAGTTCGAAAGAAGTTGATTCCAAAACTTGTGGATGACTTTGAGCGGTTCAAGACCTCAGTTGAGGAAGTAACTGCAGATGTGGTGGAAATAGCAAGAGAACTAGAATTATAAGTGGAGCCTGAAGAAGATGTGACTGAATTGCTGCAATCTCATGATAAAACCTGAACACTTGAGAAGTTGTGATGAGAAGGTGCTTCTTAAGAATGAGCAAAGAAAGTGCTTTCTTGAGACAGAATCTATTCCTGGTGATGATGCGGTGAACATTGTTGAAAGGACAACAAAAGATTTAGAACATTACATAAACTCAAAGCAGCAGCAGGGATTAAGAAAATTGACTCCAATTTTGCAAGAAGTTCTATTGGGGGTAAAATGCTATCAAATAGCATCACATACTGCAGAGAAATCTTTCATGAAAGCAAGAGTCAATTGATGTGGAAAACTCCACTGTTGTCTCACTTTAAGAAATTGCCACAGTCATCCCAAACTTCAGCAACTACCATCCTGACCAGTCAGTGGTCATAGACATCGAGGCAAGACTCTCCACCAGCAAAAAGATTATTACCTGTGGAAGCCCCAGATGATCATTAGCATTTTCTAGCAATAAAGTATTTTTAATTAAGGTATATACACTGTCTTTTTTCAGACATTATGCTATTGCACACTTACTAGACAATAATATAGAGTAAATGTAACTTTTATAATGCACTGAGAAACCAAAAATTTTGTATGACTTGCTGTAATGCAATCTTCACTTTATTGTGGTGGTTTGAAACCAAACTTGCAGTATCTCCGAGTTACATTCCCTTATGCCTGCATAAGGGAATGTAACTTATTTATTCAAATATATTGTACTTCCCCTACTAAAAGAACCTGGGCAAATCAATAAATATAATTTGACCCCAGCACCCTAATTTAGACTCATTTTGTAAGGGTTATTTCTCATTTTTAATAACTCAGAATTGTGAAGCTAAGATAATGGAAACAAAATTGCTCTAATGGTAATAAAATATCTATAAACTAAAAAGTATTCATTTTTGCTGCAGAAGAAACATTTAAATAATTTAGGTGCTGTGAGTAACATTGAAATGGGGCTGTAATTAGTCAGATTTTCAGCATCCTTTCCTTTATGAAGAAAAAGAACTGCTGCTGGTTTCCCCATCACATATATTAATACTTCTATCCTGCCAAATAAAAAGATTAAAAATATATGCCCGCTGTAGGGAAAGTGAGCCCGCAGCAAATTAACAAAATACAGGTAACACTTTTTCTAATCACTCTTTCTTATTAATGTGGTGTCTTTCAAATATGTATTTCATTAACTCTCCAAATATATACATGAGGGATACATCAGTCTTAGGTGAAAGCTGGAAAACAGCTAATATTTTTTAATATTGAAAATCCTTCTTCATTGGTTGTTTAGGAAGTACTAGCAGTAACTCTCTTAAATAAAGTCTACAAAAATGTGGCCCCAAAGTTATCTGAGTAGTTTTCCTGCACTGCACTAAGACACACCCCAATAATCTGGGAGTCTATGAATATCAAAGTCTGGGGTTTAGATAGGAAAACAAATTGAAAGAGCTTAAATATCATTGTACTGCTTTTTCTTGAGAATGTGTACATGATGAAATGATTTTAGAACAAAGTCATTCTTCAAAGAATGAAACTTTCCACTATTCTCTATCACCTCTTCCACTCTTCTGCTTGTAAGAATAGTTTCTTTCTTAAAATACATCTTCAAAGGTAGAATATCTCACACCTTCTTTTCCTCCTTCTTGTATACATCTCTCATATATTTCTTACACACAATTTTGTACACTTCTTCTAACATAACATTCAAACATTCAAGCATGCCCAACTTCAATACTTACATCTTCAATAATTATATCTATTATCCTCTACTCTCTATTCTTTGTCCTTCATCCAGCCATTGCCTTTTTCTGTCCTTCATTTATATTAAATGAATGTCCTTCTCTTAACTCTGCCACATGCAAAGAACCCACAATTGCAAAGATGTGGAATCAACCCAGTGCCCAGCAATACATGAGTGGATTAACAAAATTTGGTATATGTATACCATGGAGAACCACTGTTATTTTAATAGCCACCATTGCTTCATTGTTTAACTTGATCTCTCTTAAATTTAGGTGGCTACCTTAGCCCTCAGGGAGAAGAATAAAAATGTTTATGTTAATAAGCCTCCAGTAGATGGAATTACTAAGAGGATCCACCAAAGCTGATACTAATTGGGAAAAATGTCTATAATCTTTGCCCACTAGATGGTGGGATCCAAATATCAGTCACCCAGGTATCAGATCAGGGATAAAACTGGAATATCCTAAGTCATAATACGTCTTTACCAACAATTCATAACTTACAACACCAATATGAATTCCCCTGTCTTGTCAGTACATATAACTAGATTTCTTTTCTTTTTTCCAAAAGCTTTAATTTGACCTGGATATATAACTGGGTTTCTGATGCAGTCTCCCAACCCTGTTGTATATGGAGGACTGATTCGGATCCATTTATCTGATGTCCGACCCCAAGCTCTTACCAGCTCTTTCTCCCAGGTGATCTACCCACCACTTTCCTCGCTTTAACCAAACACTGCCTCATGGAAATAAGTCACACAGAATTAAAAGGCCATAGCCCCATTCACTTATAACAGCACATAAAGCCTTTTTTCTTCCCTGTACTTCTTTTATTTTTTGGAGAAATAAACACCTTCGTATGATAAATGGCACCTTCTCTTCAAGCCCAATTACGTGGCTCCAGTGGGGGCTTACAATCATTATATTTATCTGTGATCCACCTGTGGAGTTCCTGCATGGCTTATGCTGATGTAATCATAATCACACTATCCCCACACCTAC
Organism: Propithecus coquereli; assembly: GCF_000956105.1. Lineage (NCBI taxonomy): Eukaryota > Metazoa > Chordata > Mammalia > Primates > Indriidae > Propithecus > Propithecus coquereli. The sequence continues at coordinate 6,685,287 of NW_012149730.1, read as the reverse complement.
AGTATTAGTCCAAAAGATGAACACTTCCCTAAGCTCATCCAATCAGAGTCGTTTTGTGGGGGGTTGTTTTGTTTTGGTATTTGTTGTGGTTTTTTTGTTTGTGTAAGTTTCGTATTTGGAAAAAATCGCTTGTGGACTACTCATACATAAAGCCATGAGGATTGAGTTCAGGAAATGCCAGGCAGCGCAGTTCTATTTTGTGTAGCTTAGTGTCTAGAGGTGTTAAAGCCACCATGGACAAACGAGAAAAGAGATGAAGAGAGGATACTAAGTTTAGTCCCTGAGGCCTTTGAATATGTTATGGAGTCTGCCTTCCTCAAGCTTGGTTCCTTAGCTCTTTTTC
>NW_012149730.1:6672467-6674324 GCF_000956105.1 Propithecus coquereli | reverse complement strand
ACTAATCAAAAAGTGGCATCCGCTCACAGAAACACATTTTTAAGGAAGCAGAATAGAACATATCTATTTACCCCTTTGAAAACCTAACTATTTTAAAGGCTATCAGAGGACCTTTCTTTTAGCTGCAACTACTGCACTGCCACTAACATACGGCTTTCTAGGAGAGGAAAACAGGTCTGTAACTGTGACTGCCCCAGCATATAACTAAAAGTTGGTCACAGAAGTAGAGGCTTAAAAAAAAATAGATTTATTTTCTTGTTGGATACTTCCATGAGGTAATAAAGAATGCAACTACAGTAAAAGCTGTCCCTAAAGCCTGCCTATCCCTTGAATAAATATTAACCTGAAGATTCAAGATTAGATTAATGCCAAGAAGCAGTACCATTTGTTTGGGAAATCCAGCCAATTGCTTTATACATTCCTTGGAGCAGAGGGTTATGCTTTTTGAAATGTAATTGCCATGTTCTTATAGGGGCAATCAGATCATGCCTTTTGATTTAATAAATATAAAATAATTAATAATAATTTGCAGGATTTTTAGCAGCCTTGCATGGGCATAGGGTGCCTCACTTGGATGCTTTATTCAGCCAAATATTTTAAGATTAAAATGAGAAAGACTGTTAATTGGATTTACTGGAAAATTGCATAAAATTTACAAAATTTAGGACCCCATTTTCTTGTTTCGTAAAACTAGGAAGAATAAGTCTCCATGGTGAAATTAGAACTGTAAAATTCTACACCATCAACCGCTAATTCTCCTATATTGCCAGGGTTGAAACCTTTAATCATATTACCCATCAAGAGTTTATTCTATCTAAATTTATTAAGCACTCTGGTACATACAATAAACATTATATGTTATAATGTCTCATTTTTAATTTAATCTTATTTTTTGCATGATGTTTTACCAATCTAAGATATTTTGGCCATTTGGTGGTCCTTGTCGAACCAAGTAGCCATTGGAGTCTTGAAGGGAAGACTGTATTGCTCATTGTGTCTTCTCTAGCACATTGGCTAGCAATAGAAGGGTCTCTGTGTATCTATTGCTTTAGAATCAAGAACTAGTATTGTGAGTTTTCTGCATGTTCTTTTGGGATTAAAGAATTGTTTTAATTTATATAGTATTCAGAGGAAAAAGTAACTTCATCCTCAAGATAGCCAAGTGGAGTTTTACATAATCATTAGACAAAAAGCAGTCATGAACCTGAAGTACATTAAGCCCAGTGAAATAAGCCAGCCACAGAAGGACAAATACTACATGATTCCACTTATATGAGGCATCTATAATAGTCAAATTCACAGCAACAGAGAATATAATAGTGGTTTCCAGGGCTTGGGGATCGAGGAATGGGAAGCTATTGTTCAATGAGTATAAAGCTTCAGCTAGTTATACTAGATGGATATATTCTAGAGATCTGCTATACAATATAAAGTCTCTAGTTAACAATATAGTATTGTGCACTTCAAATTCGTCAAGAGGATATATCTTATGTTAAGAGTTCCTATCAATCAAAAAAAAAAAAAAAGCCAAACAAACCAAGGGACACAGGGAAACTTTGGGAGGTGTTAGATATGTTTATTACCTTGATTATTACGACAGCCTCATGGGTGTTTGCATATATCCAAACTCATAAAATTATACACATTAGACACTGTCCTTCGTATATCAATTATACCTCAAAAAAGCTGTTTTCAAAAAAAAGAAAAATGATAATCCATGGGAAAAATAATTGTTCCACCACATTGAAAATTTTTTTCAAAGTATTAAAATTTCTGTTATTGTTGGTTATAAATGTATATGTAAAGAAAAGATTAGCAAAACCAATACATATTTAATATTCTGTAATTTAAAACATT
>NW_012149730.1:6669856-6672417 GCF_000956105.1 Propithecus coquereli | reverse complement strand
ATAGCTCCTATACTTCCAGCTGTGTGCCTTTGGGCAAGTTTCTTAAATCTCTTAGGGTCTCTTAGCAACTCAGTTTCCTCATCTATAAAATGGGGATAATAAGAGTAAAGACTTAATACATGAGCCTGAGCTCTTAGTCAGTTCAGGCTTCTATAAGAAAATACCACAACATTGGTAATTTATAAACAATGGAAATTTATTTCTTACAGTTCCAGATGCTGGGAAGTCCAAGATCATGGCCCTGGCATGTTCAATGTCTGACGAGGGCTGTTTTCTGCTTCCAAGATGTCATCTTGTTGCTATATCCTGCAAAAAAGATGAATGTTATGTCCTCACACGGCAGAAGGGATGGAAGAGCAAAAAGCGACCTACCTAGTTCTCTGCAGTCCTTTTATAAGAGACTAATCCCATTCATGAGGGCAGAGCCGTCATGCCCTAATCACTTCCTAAAGACCCCACCTCTTATTATTATTACATTGGCAATTAAGTTTCAACATATGAATTTTGGGGAACATTCAGACCATAAAATTTTATCCCTGACCTCAAAATACATGTCCTGCTCAAATGCAAAATACATTCATTTCACCCCAATAACCCCCAAATCTTCCAGCATCAAATCAAAAGTCTAGAATTCAGAGTCTCATCTAAATCAGATGTGGATGAGACTCGAGGTACAATTTATCCTGAGGTGAATTCTCCTCCAGCTGTGAGCCTGTGAAATCAAGCAGATTATGTGCTTTCAAAATACAATGGTGGAACAGGCATCAGGTAGACATTCCCATTCCAAAAGGGACAAGTAGGCAAGAAGAAAGGAGTAACAGGACCCAAGTAGATTGAAAACCCAACAAGTCATATAATACCAAATCTTGAGCCTTGAGAATAATCTTCTTTGACTCTGTGTCTACCCTTCCACACATACTGGGGGAAGGGTTGGGCCCTCAAGGCTCTAGGGGCCCCACCCCCACAGCTTTACTGGGTGTAGCCCACACAGCAGACCTCAGGGGTTGGAGTTAGGTGCTTGTGGCTCTCCCAGGCTGGTGCTACATGCTGGTGGCTCTACAGGTCTGGGATCTTGGAGGTGGTCCTGCCTGTGTGGCTCCACTAAGCGTTGTCCTAGTAGGGGTTCTCTGCCATGGCCATGATCACATGGTTGTGCTGGGCATTGCCCTCTTGGGGGCTGTCTGCAGTGGTCCACCCCAATGGCAATTTCTCTGCCCTAAGGCTTTCTGGGGCATCCTTTGAAATCTTGGTGGAGGTAGCCATGCCTCTACATCTTGTGTACTTTGCATTCCTGCAGAGTTAGCATCATGTGGTTGTCCACTTTAGCCCTCCAGTGCAGAGCCTCAAACTGCACCTTGGCTTACCTGAGCCACAGGTGTGGTGGCCAAAGAGCACTACACAGAAATACAGGGAGCAGAAACTTGAGGTGCCCCTTTCAAGAAGCTGCCTTGTTGCTACATCCTCCAGAGGGTGGACGTCATTATGTTCTCACATGGCAAAAGGGATGAAAGGGGTGAACTTGCCCCCTCAAACTCTTTAATAAGGTCACTAATCTCATTCGTGAGGGCTTTGCCCTCATGACTTAGTCACCTCCTAAAGGCCCCACCTCTTATTACTATCAAATTGGCTATTAAGTTTCAACACATGCATCTGGAGGGACTTTCAGACCATAGCACCTGCTTAGAATACTGCTGCCACGTAGGAAGGACTTAATAAGTACTAGCTATTGTTAACAAACTTATTCCCACTGAAAAACTTCAGGGCTCATCATTGCACTTTGCTCATAGAAAGTAACAAACAAATATTTGGGGAGAAAAAAATTTCAATCCTTTCTGAGAAGATATAATTATCAGTATTATAATTTATAATTTAAAATAGACAAAATAAACCAATTGCTCAGAAAACAAATAATTTATCTTGGTGGTAAGACCAGGCAGTAATTTCTTCTAGGGTTCCTGATATAAAGGCTATTGTATAATGAAATAAGCAACAGTCATATAACAAGTATAATGACAGCTTCAATTCTCAATATAGGCTGATGGCATCATACCAGAGCTCAATTCAGAAAAGCAATTCAGAAAAGCAATTCAGAAGAAGCAATTCTGCAAAGGGGTGCTAATGATCTAGATGGCATGCTTTCTGTTGTTTTGGCTTCTTCTAGGAACATAATTTATATTATCTATAAAATGAGAGGGGTTGTCTGACTTTTAAGCAATTCTCCTTGAATAGTCTTTCCTTCAAATGATATTTTGAAAAATGAATGTCAGGACTTGATTCGACTCTTAGCAAAGAAATCTGGGGGTAATAATTCCATGTGGCCATGTGAGTATTCTTAACAAACAAAATTGTGAGGCAAAGTCATTTTGTAGAAGCTGAGGTGTCTAATAGTGATAGTTACATAAATATAAGGCCATTTTATCCTTATTCTGTAGTGATGACAAGCATTCTCTACAGAAAAGTTTATTAAATATAGCCCAATGCATAGGCAAATTAGAGGTCAAGTGTCCAAGATTCTAATACATAAAACATAAAGTAAATTATTTTATTTTTTAAAAATGAAG
>NW_012149730.1:6667058-6669571 GCF_000956105.1 Propithecus coquereli | reverse complement strand
ACTTATTTGTCTACATGTTATGCCATCACCAAGTACTGCATAAATTCAAAGAATCAGAAAAGACTTCATGGAATAAATGGAATTAAAGTTGAGATTTGACATATGGGTAGAATCTTATCAGATATTCTTTAGGAATGGCATGGACAAAGATGCACAAGCCATATTCAAAGAATTGTAGACAGATGAGTTTGGTTGGAATTGATCAATTTGTCAAGTATGAACCTACTGAAGAAATAAGACTGAAAAGATGAACAGAACTCAAATTGTGGAGGGATCTGAATATCAGATGGCCATAATTCTCTCAGCCAATCAAAGTCAATCTTCAAGTCTTACCTACTGAATATGATCATGTTCCAAGCGTTGTGTTGAACAATGATAATACAAAGTTAAATTTGGTCCTTCACAGCTATTAGAAGAATGACAAATAACTATCATGTGATAAGGCATACTGAGGACTAAGAAGTTTCTCTGCAGGCACTGATGTCTGAGATGAGTATTGGAAAACAATAACTGTTAACCAGGTAAAGGAGAGGTGAGATTGGAAGTGGGAGAAATATGTATATTAATTGAGTGCCAGGAAGAGGACAAAAGGACACCCTCGAAGAGAACACGACATAAAAAGAATTATAAATAGTTCTATAAGCTTAAAGTTCATGGTTTACAGTGTAACAGAATTCAAGAGCTACATTTGGAAATTGAATTATCATACCTCACTATTAATAAGAAAAAAATAACTTAAATATCGGTTCTTATTGTTTTATTCTTACAAAGTTAGAAATCATGTTGCTCATTTTCTTTATGCAATTACTTTGTTTAGAAAACAGATTCTTCATGATACTCTTTAGTCTAGTTCATAGTCACATTATCATAAATTGTTAATCAGCCTAGTTATGTGGTAAGCATCATGAGGGCAGGATCTTTATCTGTTCTGTTCACTAATGTGTCTCAAGATCCTAGAACAGTGCCTGGCACAGATATTCAGAGGGTACTGGTTGAATGAATTTAATGATATATTAATACATTCTCAGAAAGGTTTCTTTTGTTCTTTTTACTTGATAAATGCATAGAAATAAAATAAAGCCTATCATTGATTTTCTAAGTTCGGAAATTCATGAGATTGAACTCTGTGGGAGAATAATGGAGTTTTATTTTTCCTCCTGAAATTACTTTTTGGAAAATGATTCCAGGGAGTAAAACGCCTTCCCACTCTGATTGTTCCATATTGTCTGAGAAAGACTTCTCACAGAAACACACTGAATAAAAATCTGGATTGCATAAGAGCTCAGCCAGCTCTCAGCTTTGAACAAATTTAAATTAGTCAAATGCTTCCTCTAAAAAGCCCTAATGTGGGAGTTCTCAACTTCTGATACATTTTGGTTGAGGCACTAATCAGCTGGTAGCCTCCTGCTACTAGTTAGCTTTTGTTTTTTGTGAGTTCAAGCTTAAAATTTATAGAAGTTTACATATCAAATTTCTGTGGTTATCTTAGTCTCAAACTCAACCTTTTTAAACTCTAAGACTGGAGGAAATGCAACAATCTTTTTGCATTTGTTCTTGGAAAATTAAATTCATCACACTTATCAAACGTGGTAGAGCTGTACAATGTGTACAAGTGCCAAACAACCAAAGTTCTATGGTGTGTATTGCAAACTTTTCTGAGAAATGAAGTAAGTATATTTAAGACTAAACTATCTGAAAGAGGAAGGGTCGTAATACTGGAGATGAACTTCACTGTAGCAAATATATATGTTTTATAAGAAAAAACAATTTCTGTAGTTCTTGTCTTTTTATTTTTAGTTAACCAAAACACTTTGAACACTAATTATGGGTAAGGCACTGTTCATTTTCTCTTTCTCAAAGATAGAAGAAATCCTTTCACAAGTAACATATCAATCAAGGGATGCCCCTTTGAGGAACAGGTCATGATAGCTGTTGTTTTCTATTTATATTCTATCTGTTTCCTAAATCAGTCAGCAGAGTCTAATCTATCCTCTGCCTCAGTTTAACCTATGACTATATTATACTTGTTTTAGATGCACATATGTTTATGATAACACAACAATGACTTCATCAACTCTTAGATATAGGATACATATACTTTCTGCACTGTGCCTTAACATTCCCTAGGTTAGTAAATTAATATTTACTTAATGCCTACTATATGTTCCAAACTGGGAAGTAGCATTTAATAATTGATTTATAAAGCCTCTGTGTATAGCTCCAAATTTTATAGGTGATATGATATGATACATGAGATGAGATGAGATACGATGCCAAAAAAATGCCATTGAATTGAGGGGCAACATAACATAGTGGCCAAACTAGATTGTCTGAGCTTGAATGATAGCTCCTATACTTCCAGCTGTGTGCCTTTGGGCAAGTTTCTTAAATCTCTTAGGGTCTCTTAGCAACTCAGTTTCCTCATCTATAAAATGGGGATAATAAGAGTAAAGACTTAATACATGAGCCTGAGCTCTTAGTCAGTTCAGGCTTCTATAAGAAAATACCACAAC
>NW_012149730.1:6653643-6655368 GCF_000956105.1 Propithecus coquereli | reverse complement strand
AATAATCAATCTACAATATGCATTTTAAAAGTGACATGGAGCAATAATGCACAGGATGGCTGCCTATAATATAATCTATAATGCTATCTCTCTAAATCAATATGTGGGTAACATTTCCCTTACATCTATCGTATATAATATTTTATACCACCATCAAGTACTAATAAAAAATGAACTTGCTGAGAAGTTTCTTATTGATGACAATATATATGTTTCTCTGAATGCACACCTTACAGTGAAGCAATACTTTCATTCCTGCCCAAAGCAGAACACTTTGAAACCTGACACCAATCCTGGTACTCAGAAACCTATAAATGATTATCTCAGCCATGGGCTATATAAAATAAATTAAGTTTTAAAGATCATAAAAGTAAAACCATGTGTCTAAACATATGGCATGTTCATTGGCAGTGTGAATGCTCATTATAAGAGAAATCTCATCCGGTTTGTCAGGAAACTGAATCAAATATTTCCTGCCATGTAAGCCAAAGCAGTCCCCCTAAGGTTTATGATGAACACATCCACTGAAATATTTACTATCACAGATAGTACAGAGGTAAAAACCTAAAACCATCAATCTGGAGAAATAAAAATTCTAAAATCAGTATTTAGAGGAAATCTAAACCTCAAATTGATACTCTTACTGTACCAGCAAAAAAATTGAACCATCCTGGTAATTAGCAGGTTGGATGAAGACTAGAATAAAAATGTTGCCAGGCATTTAGCCACAGAACATCTGTACATCCTTCTATTAATGTTTGTTGAAAGTTTTAAAACCATCTGGTTCCACAACTAGGTCAACCCAGGAGGGAAGAAAGTTGGAGCTCTACTTGCCACTTTTTAAATGTTTTCATCCTAGAAGTGATACACTACATTTTCCATTTATATCTTATTAGCCAGATAAAATCACATGTGATTATCATCTTCCAACATGTGTGAAATAGAGAGAAACTGGATATTGGTGCACAGTTTGGTGCTGTGACTAGATAGGACTTTGAGACTGTAGATGAGATAAATTCGCCTCCTCCTCCTCAAAGTACCTATCTCCACCCTTGATTTACATGAAAATAGAGTAGCTTCCTTGGGAAAGTAGTCAAACTATGTTCACAATTTTATATGGACTCAATGAACTTAAAAGGACTTAAACTCAATTGTGTAGGTTGGGAAGGATCTAAATTGTTATGAGAGACAATGAAAGGGGAAAAAAAAATCACATGGCATGTCTGAGTCAATCTCGACAGTTAGGCCTAAGGATTGGAGGCAAGTGTTGATCCCACAGTTTAGTGGTGATTCTTCCATAATGAACATGATTTTCTTGTACAATAAAAATGCTTTTTTAAATAGAAGTATAAATTTCCATAGAGACAAATATCAATGTTTCCCATTCTTATATCAAAAAGTCTTTAAAGATATTGACTTGTATAACTTCATAGCAATCAATACGAATTTGTCCTTCCTTATCAAGAATTTAATAACAGTTGATTATCAGTAATGACCTAGCATGCTTTCAAATACAAGAAAACGTATGTTTTAAAATCCCTTGCAACCCATCCTCCTTCAAGATAGACACCAAGTTATCTTTTTTTTTAACTTATTTATAGGTCTTTTCAAAATTGAAAAATACTAGAAAATAATTCTGAGAATAAAATACAATATTATTTTTCTAAGTGTGAAAATCATGTTAAATACAAGACATAGTAGAAGACTTATTTCCTTAAACTGCTC
>NW_012149730.1:6650188-6652096 GCF_000956105.1 Propithecus coquereli | reverse complement strand
GGCCATCCTATCCACAATTTTCAAATAATATACGTATGAATTGGGATATTTAGCTTTGCACTTCACAGTAACTGAGTTCCAGAGGCACCCGAGTGATTTTGTATACAAACAAAGTTGCTGCCTGTGTATTTCACTTGAGGAGTTTTTTGGAAAATCTGTATTACAAATCTATTTTGTAATACTGAGTTGAGTTGGGCCTATTTAATTTGGTCTGGTCTCAGCTTTCATGAATTTTCTATTTGAGTCAGTGATTTTCAAAACCCTTTTAGGATTTTTGTAACCTTCCCATCAACCTTGGAAAGGAATCTTGTTTGCTAAAGCCTTATAAATTACTTGATTTCACACTCAGAGTGCTAAAGACTTTTACCAGACAGTGAGATCAAACTTACAGTCACTCAGACTACATTTAATTTCAACAAAAAAAAAAAGAATTTCAACTTTTATTTTGTATTTGGTTGACTGTTAAATGTAAACCATCTTTTCTGAAGAATTCTTGGGTAGCCAATTGTAATGTAGTTTGTGATGGGACATTGTATTATTTTGAATATGCTATGTAATTCTTCACTGTGATTAAATGCTTATTTTTGATCCAGGTAAATAAATCTATTCCACAAATTTCTTCCTGTGATCTAGAAGTTGGTGATGAGTGTTTCTTTTTGCTTCTGAAATTTGATACAGCTAACACACATGTCATATTTAAAGTCAAATTCCCTCTTTTCTCTTACTCCTAGTAAAATTATCATATATTCCCTCAACTGATATTTCTCAGTTTCCTTTTCATAAATCTACAATGAATCTTTTAGTGTACTTCCTCTGTAACAAAACTTTCAGCAATCAAACAGGTTCAGTATTGTCATTATTCAATTTGGTCAGCTGTGTTTACAGTTGATAAAACACTTAATGATATTCCCAGCCTGAATTCTATATTCATCTTTAATTCAGTTTTAAACTCCAATTTTGGTTTCCTATCATAATTCTAAAAGTAAATGCTAATCTTTAGTACACACTGTTTACGTTTAGGTTCATGCCATTTGTCTGTTATTTTATATTCCCATTTGCAAGTTTGAATCCAAGCAAATCACAAAGCAGTGATGTCACCTATAAACTATTAGGTTATTAAGTATGAAATGTCCTATTTCCTTAAGTAGTAAGTTTGACAGTTGATATCTCTGACATTTCACTTTGACACTTCCTGTTTTATGTTGATTGTGAAGGTACATCATGAGTCTTTCAAACACATAGTTTGGCTTGTGATTATCTTTCAAATTTTTTTTAGAGCAATTTTTGTGAAACCATAGATAAGTCAAAAATTCGTGTTATTTTTGAATATGAGTTCTGTTGTGGACCCAATGCAGTGCAGATAGCTCGAAATATCAACAAAATGTTTGAGAAGGATGTGGCTAATGAATTCACAGTACATGGATGGTTTGAGAATTTTCATTCTGGTGATTCAAATCTTGAAAATGAGCCACGTGGGCAACCTGAGACCAAGGTGGGTAATGATGAGCTGAAAGCCGTAGTGGAAGCAAATCCATCTCAACCTACTTGTGAAATAGCAGCAAGGTTTGACATTACTATTCAACAATATTGGGCCATTTGAAATAAATCGGCAAGGTAAAGAAGCTGGATAGACGGATTCTGCATGAATTAAATGAGCATCCAAAGAGAAATCATCGCAAAGCTTGCCTTTCTTTGTTGTCACGACAGAAAGGTGAAACATGTTTACACTGTATTGTTACACTGTACATGTGATGAAAAATGGATCTTTTTGACAATCAAGCAAGCATTCAGCACAACGGTCAAATAAAGACAAAGTGCCAAAACACAGTCCAAAACTGAATATTTGTCAAAAAAAAAAAAAAAGATAATGGCTTCTGTTTGGTGGTCCAGTGCTGGCATTATCCACTA
>NW_012149730.1:6640871-6646881 GCF_000956105.1 Propithecus coquereli | reverse complement strand
GAAAGGTGGAAAGGACCAAAAGCTAATTATGAACTGGTCTGTATAATGGATTCCTATTCATTATTTTTCACTGGATAATAGCATCTTAGGATGATAAGAGAAAAGAGGTCCTACTGCTTTTATTTGAAAGATGAAACAGAGAAGAGGGAGAGATGAAGTTCACAGCATGGATACCAATAATGAAATTAATAGGAACAGCCCATGTGCATAATCTAAATATTTCATTAGCTGAGTGAAAGCAAAGCTGCAAGTCCTGATGCAGCAGCAGGCTTGGTGACAAGCATGGCACTCTGCAGTGTTGCTGAGGATGTGGAAACAGGAAGATGCTGACAGATGTCTTTTAGTCAAAGAAAATACTAAGAATAGGGTTTCTTTGTTTCGTTTGTTTTTCTAGTTGAATGAGAGAGAAACTTCACAGAGGACATAGAATGGCAAGTGTTAAAATTTCATAATTTCCCCATTAACTCTAAATTTTTTTCCCAAGGAGAAAAAATTCACTTTAAAAGATATTCAGAGATCTGGTATATACTTTAAATATGTGCATTTTGCCTATAAATTGTTAATTCACTTGAGAAAATGGGATACATGTCTTTATACCATCCACAAGTGAATTCATAGAACAAACAAACCATGAATAGAATTATCAAGAATGTAAAAGTGCCATCTAGAGGCTGGCTGAGCACCTTATAGGTAAGTACATGATCTTTAAAATTCACAGGATTTGGGGTTATTCGGAAAATACAAGAAAGAGATCCAACCTGGTATGTCATACAACATATGTGCTTATTCGATGCTCCCACACTCAGTCTAACAAACCGCTTGAAAGCAGAGATGCCACTCCAGTTCTGCTTACTTTAAAACATTAACTCATGTTTTCAGCCAAGTGGCAGCACTGAATCTGCTTGTGATTATGGACATTCAACATTTGATGTGCCATTTATGTACCTTCAGCAACAATTTCGCAGCTGGCAAACGATTGCTATTTACGTTTTCAGTGCATTTGAAATAATCTAGAAGTTATTTTACTGCCATTAGACATTAAGAAAAGAACCAAATGTAAAATCATTACTTTGCCAATTTACTGTGAAACCCAAAGGAAGTATCTCAAATGTATCATTTATTGAATATAAAAATGAAAATAAAAAGCTGTTCTTGGAACTAGTTAACAACCTTTTGGTCAGGTAGATTTATCAAAAGTATATTAAAGATTTTGAGACTTTTTCTATTTATATTGCTATAAAAATAGTATAAAATAACTGATTAAATATCTCCTATATGGCAAGTACTAGTAGGAATGTTACATGCCTTTTAATTCTAAACGCCTGGCAAGTTAAGCATGATCTCTGTTTTACATACAAGGGAACTGAGGCTGCAATTTATTAAATCACACGGCTAGCTAATTAGCAATAACCAGAATTCCAATACAGGAACTTCTGAATTCAAAGCCAATGCTCTTATATTCTCAAGTCATCGAGTCCTTTCAGGGATTCAGAAACATAATTTTAAAACTCTGGAGATAATAGATCTCTATATGCAAAATGTATAATTATTAATATAAGAGTAGAGCTGAGATTTTTCTAATTGAATTCTTGAGTTTTCTTAACTCTTAATGTGTGAGGCTGTGGCAAAGTACAACATGTGAATCTTCAGTGCTCTAACTATCAGGATATTCTAAGCTACTTAGGCCACTCATCGAAGCACTTCAAATCAGTTCTCATACCTCCATCTCTCCTGATTTTTGTTTTCCTGTTTTCTGCTTGGGCTGAGCATTGTTGGAGAAATTGGAGGAATGTTTAGAACCATGAAGATGTGACCGACTATACATTTATCCCATTAGCATCATCAGGATCCTGAATGTTACTAGCCACCCTCTTATGCATCCTTTTTAATGTTCTCCAAGCCCCCAAATGCTGTTTAAAACTGACTTTCACTTGAAGACTCCCAGCCAGCCCTTCTTCATCTTACATTGGCTCCTTCAGTGACGTGATATTCTGAGTTCCTGCTTTTACCTTTTACCTTTTACTCTCCATTTCAATAATTCAATATATATATGTCTTTGCCTCCCTTCTCTACGCTGGCAGAAAAGATGGCTGACCTACCCCTCCTGATTCAAGTTGACTTGTCCTTCTTCACTGCTGAAGCGACACACTGCTATACTTAAATTTCACCTTCTCAGCAATTCAATCTGTTCCTCTTCACTGAATTCTTCTGCCTCAGTTTACACATACCTGTAGGTTTGTGGCAGGCAGAATAATGGCTTCCTAAGGATGTTCACAGTGTTCTTAACGTTCTTAATCCCAGACCCTGTTAATGTTCCCTTGCATAATAAAAGGGACTTTGTAGATGTGCTTAAGTTACAGATCTTGAGATGGGAAGTTTATCTTGGATTGTCCGAGTGGGCCCAATGTAATCACAAGGGTCCTTAAAGGTGGAAGAGAAAGGCAGAAGAGGGGGGCCGGGGAAGATGTGACCGCAAAAGCAAAGTCAGAGGATGTCACCTAAGAGGGACTTGACTTGCCTTTGCTAGCTTTCAAGAAGGAAGGGACCCACAAACAAAGAAATGCCAGTGGCACCTAGAAGCTGGAAAAAGCAAGGAAATTGATCCTTTCCCAGAGCCTGTAGGAAGGAATGCAGCCCTGCTGACAGCTTAGCCCACTGGGACCCATGCTAGCCTTCTGACCTACAGAACACTAAGTATTATTTTAAGTCACTAAGCTTGAGATAATTTGTTACAGTACAATAGAAAACTAATAGATTCATATAAAGAGAATATTTGTGGATGCTGCCACCTCCTATAACTATTATCTTATTTCTCTATTTTTTCTGCATTTCAGAGTCTCAAATTTGTAATCTATATCCAATGCTTCCATTAATTCTTTACCTACTTTCTCCCTTTTAATAACATGAGCTTTTTATTTTCACAATCTTACCAAAGTTGTTCTCTTGTAAGATTTTAAAGACAGTTTTCTTACCAAATCTGTTGGACGTCTCTCTCTTTATTTCTTTAACATATTTAGTATATTTGATTCTGTTGACTTCCTATTACACCTGGAAGTTAATTCCTTCCTTGGTTTCACAGATCTTTCACAAGCTCCTAATTTTTATCTGGCCTACTGAGGCACAGCCTGTTAGATTGTTAGACATGTGTGGCTATCTTGGGCTGGTGCCTCAACAAAAGTCAACATCATCTGTGAAACACTGAGACCAGCAGCTTCTTGTTTCTCTCTTCAAGTGCTGCTTCACTCTTCAGCAGGGTGAGATATGCTCTCCACCCTCTGTCCCCAAGGCCTAATGCCTTTGACCTTCTGGCATCTAACTTCCTCAGATGCTTCCCATTTACGTTAAGCTATCTAGCTATAGCTGTGAAGTGGGAAGACTCTACAATGAGTAAGAGTCTGAGAATTTTAGCATAGTTTCCTAAATTAGTTTTGTCTTCCTTTTAAAAGAGCTGAATCAACTAGACTATATGTGAGAAGGAAATTTCACTGATTTCAATTAATCTTCTTTGTCTTCCAAAACTGCTATCGAAGATTGTAACAAGCAGGGGAATTTCGAACATTAAGAGTTCTGAATAATCTACAAACTAGATAATAAATCCTTGAATTTTTGAATTAGTCAAGCAGTCATACTGGATTTTGTTGACAAGTATATAATCAATAAAAACAATGTTTCTGAAGATTATAATGCAATTGGAAATATCCTAGTCCTTCAATGCCAACTGAAACGATAAGTATTGAATATGCATGATTGCAGCTATTTAAAATAAGACTAAAGATACAAAAAATACTTAAAAGAAATTCACCAAAATATTAGCAACTATTATGTTCTAATACAGTAATATAGTTTTCTTTAATATGCATGTATTGCTTTGGTTAAAAAAATAAAAACAAAAAACGAAAGGAAAGATTGCTTTTAAAATACAAGCAAAGCTCAAATGGAATGTACCATTAGGTAATTTTCTCTCAGCTAGAAAACTCGGGTATTCCTTCTTCATGGCACCTGATACTTGACATGTGTCACTTATTTTATCCCGTAAACTAAGCTAAGAAGGAGTTCTGAACCCGCATCATGCTTATTCCCATGTTATTTATGCTTTAGGAAACAAGGCACATGTGGAATTATTTTTTAACCCATGCAGATCAATTATATGAGCTTTTAAGGATATGCTGTATACACTTTTATGAATAAGTAGCCAAATAATGAGAATTTTTCCTATGATTAATGGTTCAAATAATAATAAAACATCACCAATATATAATAAAGTATGACTTAACAAAATCTGCTTTTTCTCCTTTGGAAACAGAAATGCATGGTGATATATTCATCTTTTGAAAGACCAGAATTTAAATTTCTAAGAGTCACCAAATAATCTCTACACAATGGAAATAAGTTGCAAGAACTGTGTGAAAAAGAAATTCATCTTCCAGACAAAAAGCCCACCATCACCACAGAAATAACATGATAAATATGTGCTAAATAGCAATGACAGATGCAAGCACTTTCTAAAATAATACAAAATGAGGATTTCAGGGACATATAATTTAATTTGCATCCTGGGAGTATATTTTCAAATATACCTTCTTCTTGTCAAAGAATTTATATTCATAACTTGCCATGCACAATTACAGTATAGAGAGGTCTGGGGTGTTTTTGTTTGTATTTCTTTTTTTTTTTTTTTTTAACCAGGAAGTGTAAAACAATAACTTCAGAGTGCTGACCACAGTAAGCAAATTATTTGGAATGTTTCCCTTGTCATGCTAGCAAAGTAAATAGTGCAATTTGCAAATTCCAAAGATTTCTGGGACTACAGTGGCACTAATTTTTGGGACCAAAGGTCCCTGCTGGCTCATACCTTTTCAAATCAGTGTTTTTGTAGTCACTGCCTCTTCCCACATAAATACTTTCATACAGTGAAACAATGAGTCTCCTGGTACACCCATAGGCCTTCTTAATCTCTCTCTTTTGTTCTGCTTGTGTTCTATAGCTGAGTGAGAGAAAAGGAGATGTTTTACTGTGGATTCTTGGCTCTTTCACCTTTGAAAAAATTTTCTTTTGATTCTGTCTCATTTTAGTACAGCTTTTTTAAAAAAGGGAAAAAAAAACTAAACATTTGCATTTGCTTTGAAATTGCCTTTTCAATTCATTATATTGTTGTATGTTGATTTCCATTCTCAAGTTTGTATGCAACCTAAACATGATCCACAATTTTCTGCTATGAAAGTGGGCTACAATATTATTCAAACTTTATTCTTCATCATGTACTATAACTGACATACTGATTTCTTCAATTAAGCCATCCCAAGTGGATCACATTGTTCACAATCCTCTAGAGCTATACTGTCCAATATGGTAGCGACTGGCCACATGTGACTTAAATCCAGATAATTTAAATTTAATTACACTTAAATACAATTTAAAATTTAGTTTCTCTTCACACTAGCCACATTTCAAGAGCTCAGTCACCACAGGTGGCTAGTAGCTACCATCTGGGACAGCACAGTTAATCCAGGAAATTTCCATCATTGCAGAAAAGTTTTATTCAATAGTGCTGACTTAGATGAAGTCTCATAGTCTGAGACGTCAGAAATCTAACCTGGCCTTCTTGAAATGTAAGATGTTAATACAGTTTTCCCTGAGTTTGGGGGGGGATTGGTTTCAGGACCCCTGCAGACACCAAAAGCCACAGATGCTCTAGTCTCCTATATAGAATGGCACAGCATTTGTATATAACCTACACACATCTCCCCCGTACTTTAAATATTTAATACAATGTAAATGCTAAGTAAATAGTTGTTATACTGTATTACTGTATTGTTTCTTATTTGTATTACTTTTTATTTTTGTATTATTATTTTTTTTGTGGAGTCAGGAGGAATAACAGTATAATGATGGGATAAATTTAAAAAAAACAGCTTAATGAATAATGTAACAAAAATATCAATTCAGTCAGGAATCAGGACTTTTGATTCTTCTTTAAAATTTTCTTTTTCTTTCCCATTTTATTTCATTT
>NW_012149730.1:6636081-6640821 GCF_000956105.1 Propithecus coquereli | reverse complement strand
TTTTTAATGTTTTTTTCCAAATATTTCAATCCATGGTTGGTTGAATTCACAGATGCAGAACCTGTGGATACTGAGGTCCAACTGGTCAGAGTTTCTTTGTTCCTCACTCAATGTAGTAAGTGCAAAATATACCAGGTAGAATGTGTTGATTAATATGTAGGTAGAAATCTAGAATAACATGTTAGGATTATGTACCAATATGGCCACATTACACAAAAGAGAAAACAAAACATCCACGTGATGTACTTATCACATACTGTTATGGTTTGGGTATGGCTTGTACCTACCAAATCTCATGTTGAAATTTTTTATTTTCATTTTTTAAGTTAATAAATAATTGTACATATTCATGGGGTACATAGTGATGTTTCAATACGTATAATGTATAGTGATCAGATTAGGGTAATTAGCATATCCATCATCTCAGACATTAACCACATTGAAATTCTATCCCCTCTGTGGCAGTGCAGGGAGGTGGGGCCTAGTGGGAGGTATTTGGGTCATGGGGGCAGATTCCTCATGAATGGTGTGGTGCGGTTCTCACAGCAGTGAGTAAGCTCTCATTCTCTCGAGAGTGGATTACTTCTTGGGAAAATGGATTAGTTCCCACCAAAGTGGGTTGTTTTAAAGCAGGAAGCCCCTCAGGTTGGTCCTTCTTCACACATTCCCACTTCCCCTTTGACCTTTTGACACAGCACAAACACTCTCACCAAAAGCCAAGCAGATGCTGGTACTATGCTTCTTGTATAGCCTTCAGAACTGTGAGTTAAATAAACCTCTTTTCTCTATAAATTACTCAGTCTCAGGGCTAGGCGCGGTAGCTCACACTTGTAATCCTAGCACTTTAGAAGGCTGAGGTGGGAGGATCTCTTGAGGTTAGGAGTTTGAGGCCAGCCTAAGCAACACAGCAAGATCCCATCTCTACAAAAAACAGAAAATTAACCAGGAGCGGTGGTGCACACCTATAGCCCCTGCTGAGGCAGGAGGATTGTTTGAGTCCAGAAGTTTGAGGCTATAGTGAGCTATGATGATGCCACTGCACTCTACCCCAGGCAACAGAGAGAGAGGTCAGACCACATCTCAAAAAAAAAAAAAAAAAAAAACATTACTCAGTCTCAAGTATTCTTTTATAGCAACACAAAACAGACAAAGACACACACGCACTGTGGGAAAGTTGATAATTTGCACATTTTGTTGCAGGGAAAGAAAAAATCAGTTAAACAAGATCCCTCTCTTCTGATACAGAAGATAATCATTTACTTCAGTAAATATATAGATAGTCACACATAAGTAAATAACGTCCAATGTAAGTAATAATAATATAGGTAAATACAAGTAAGTCATATAAAAGTAAAAATGTATATGTGTATATGTATAAGTAAGGGCATTTCCAGGTCTTATGGGGCCTTGGGACTTAATGCAATTTGGAAAGCACTTTGAAAGAAACCCAAATTGCAATATATAAAACAATGAGCATGTGAGCACCTTGGCAAGGTACCCCCCTGAGTTTTCAAATGAGCCTGTGAAGGCAAAGGGCCCTGAAGTTTAAGCTTCATTAGTTTACTGTAAAGCCACTTCTGAGTATGAGACAGAATGTGCTATGTACCCAAAACAGGAGAGAATAACAATGACTGCAAAGACTGGAGATAGGATTTTCTTAGAAAAAGGACTAGAAAGAAATGTTTCATATTGTTTAAATAATAATGATTATTCTGGACATGAGGAAAATGTGAGGGCAAGTGGATTGTTTTCCTATTTTAATTTTTATACTTCTCACAACTTTTATAGTGAAAATACATTGTTGTATAACTTACGTTTAAAAATAGCCTGCCCATCTAATACATTTACACACACACATATATACACACAGCATGCTAGGGGTTGGGGGAGAGGATGCTTGATCAGAGCTTTGAAGATTGGCTTGATAAGGAAAGATGGGAGTGTGCCTCCGTTGGTTTGGGATGCTATAACAATATACCACAGATTGGGTGGCTTAAAAATGGACATGGACTTCTCACAATTTTGGAGGTTGAGAAGTCCAAGATCAAGGTGCCAGCATGGCGAGGTCCTTGTGAGGGCTTTCTACCTGGTTTGCAGAGGGCTGCCTTCTGGCTGTATCCTCACGGGATGGGGGTGGGGAGCAAGCTCTCTAGCCTCTTCCTCTAAGGGCATTGATCCCGTCATGAAGACCATACCTTCATGGCCTTCTCTAAATCTAAATTCCTCCCAAAGGCCCCATCTTATAATACCACCACACTGGGGGTTAAAGTTTCAACAAGTGATTTTTTTGGGGGGGGCATAAACATTCAATCCATAACAAAGAGGACCAATCCTAGAGGAGGAAATAGAAGGCAGTCTGTTTTCATACCTCAGTGGTTCCATGTCACAAAGTTTTCCAAACAGCATAATAAAACCCATATCTATAAGCTTAGATCTTGACATCCCGGGGAGAGATGAAATACTGTCAAAAATATATCAAAACTTAAGTGTAATATTATAACTAAATCTGTTATGTAAGATGGAAAATGCAAGTCATCAAGCCAGAAACAAATAATAGAAAACGAAAATCTATGTATTCTCAAAGATATATTTTTCTCTAGTCCCAATATCAGGCTCAGCCCCCTTTTAGGTGTTTGTTTTTCTTTTTTTGACATAAAGTAATATGATGAAAAAATACTACAAGTTCTGGAGTTTAGCTGAATGGATATTTTGAATAAAAAGTATTGGTTTGCATTTCCCTGATGATTAGAGATGTTGAGCATTTTTTCATATGGCTGTTGGCCATTAGTCTATCTTCTTTCGAACAGTTCTGTTCATGTCCTTAAGTGTATACATAGTAGTAACATTCATTGAGCATCAGGCAGATGGGAGGGGGAAGGAGGGGATGGGTATATTCACACCTAATGGGTGAGGTACGCACCATCTGGGGGATGGACACACTTGAAGCTCTGACTCTGGCGGGGCAAAGGTAATATATGTAATCTAAACGTTTGTACCCCCATAATATGCTGAAATTTAAAAAAATATATAAAAAAGACCCAAACAAACAAAAAAAAGAGTATTGGATATCTTTTGTTAAGTTTATAGAACTCCTTCCATATAACCTGTGAATTCCATGATTTTCCCTGGAGATGTTGCCTTGTAGTTTGCTTGGTTCTAAAAGTTTAGAACCAAAGTAACTGTTGTAAATCAAAACAGCATATTCAGGCCTGACAGATCTTCCAGGGAGTTCTTGCTGAAAGAGCCTACCAATAGATAAATCAATATTCTGCTGTGATCATACGAACTGCCTTCTTGAGGTTGTTAATTCCAGGTTTAATTCAACAACTTCACTTGTTTTTCTTCTGGAACATTGATGTTCCACTAGCAGGATCAAGATTTCAAGGATTAAAAGTCATCCCACCAACATCTGTAAGGCACTTAATTTATACAAGACACTTCGCTACACTGAGAATATAAAATAATAAAACATAGTCTTGCTCTCCAAGAAGTCAGTCTTAGTTGGGAAACAGAATAAACAGGCAATTATGGATAGTGTAAGAAGTTCTGCGACAGAGATTAGCACTCTCTATTCCTACTACCAGATATACTAGTGAGCACTAACAGGCAAAGAAATAAGTAAACCGAGAGGAGCTGAGGTGGGGGAGTGGGGGAGATGAGAGAAGGGGGCTCCAAAAAAAAAAAAGAGAGAGAAATAAGTAAACCAAGGGCAAATAAATAATGATGAAAAAATTATAATTAATACAAAAAGTAAATCATATTTTTCTTGAATATTAATCCTGACAATCATGATTTTACCTAACATATTTATCTATATTTTTTCAAGAAATTGTTCCCAGTTCAAAAAATAGAATTAACTATTTCAACAAATTTCAGCACTCATTAAAGAACATGATATTGCACTGAAAACATCACTAACTCTAACTCACCAATTCTATTTAAAATCGGAATTGCAAAACCCTTTTACTAACTGACAGATTTCCACAAAATGTATAGGTAATGCAAATAGTATGCTTTGCTTTAGGCTCAGCCCGTTTCCCTGCTTCCATTAGAAATCCTGTTTCACCAAGTAAATTATGATTTTTGTCATTTTATTGAAAGTGCTTGTGGTCAAAGACAAGCACCACAGTCCATGAGTCACAGTATTCACTAAGAAAAAAAAATACTCTGTTAAGCATGAGTCTTCCCCCAAGACATTGTCTTGAGTACCAATCATTGCGTTCCCCCTTTCTTTAAACCCACCATGCAGCAGAGTATACCTCAATCTTTCTCTTCTCTTCCTCCTTTTCCATACAAAGTAGCTTTTCTCTTTAGCCTGAAATGTAAGAGGACAGAATGGTCACTTATACCTTAGAGAGGCCTTATTAAATATCTTCCCAAATATTATCTGCTAGGATGACGACTTGTCTCTATATCATTATACAAATATAAGGCCTAAGTTAATTAATCTCTCTAAATACATGGAACTGTATAACCCCTGCAACTCTATCATTATTAGAAGGAAGAAATAATACTAATAGCTAATATTTCATGAATATTTACTATGTTCCAAGTGCTGTTCTAATAGTTATATATACAATGCCATTGAGTCCTCAAAATAATGTCATGAGCTATATAAGAAGGTGCTGGAGATGAAATTTTAACCAGAGGCTCAGGTTCCAAAGTACTTTATCACTTTATCATAGCATTTAAGCCAGCAACCGGACTGTCATCTATATTCTAATTTTGTAGGGGATATTA
>NW_012149730.1:6630938-6635406 GCF_000956105.1 Propithecus coquereli | reverse complement strand
TTTCCTGTGGATTACAGTTATACACAGTTCCTTTATAAACACAATGGCTTAATTATACATAGCTCTTTTCATTTTAGAATGTGTGTTTCAGATACATTTCTATTATATCATTTAGGATAAACTTACAAAATTATGTTGAAAGACATCAAGCGATAACTAAATAAATGGAGAGCAATTCAGTGGGAATCACAACTATCATAAATATGTATATCTTCCCCAATATTAATATAAATATTAAATGCTATTTTAGGTAACTTTCAAAGAAACTTTCTTATGGACCTGTAAAAATGTATATTAAAATCCATGTGGAAAAGCCAAAAATATAGTATTGTCAATGCAGATTCAGAAATGAAGAACAAAGAGAGGCAAAATGTCCCACCAGACTTCAAGATTATTATAAACCTACTATAATGGGGGGATGATATCAATGAGAGAATAAATAAAAGGAACAAAATAGTGAGCCACAACAAAGATTTGTGGATCTGTGTATTTCTGGAAACTTCTTATATGATTGAGGTGGCATTGCACGTTTGTGAGATTGATTCAAAAAATTATTTGGAAATAATAATCATTTCCTATAGGGAAAAATAAACTTAGATCTGTATGTCAAGCGAAGCAGAATTCACAATTCACAAAAGAAGAAATCATAACATCCAAAGGATATTTGAAAAAAGGTTTATCATCATCTGAAAACAAAGGGACAAAATAATAACAAAAGTGAGATCCATTTTATATAAACCAGGTTGGCAAAAAAATGAGAACATTCAATTAGGCAAGGATGTACAGAAAACAGAAATTCTTAAACAGTGGTGGGAACATAAATTAGCACAATCACTACGGAGAACAATTCAGAATCATCTAAGATCAGAAATACACAAAACCCTCTGAGCCAGCAATTCCATGTCTAACATACTGTTGAGAACACTCCCACAAAAGAGCAAAGATATACATATGAGACATCCTGGAGAACCTTGTTAACAACAGTAAAAAATTAAAAACAAATGATCAACAGTTTTCTTTGATTTGGCAAACATATATATTGTTCCAACATGCTAGCACTATTCTAACAGATTAATAACTTATTTGATGTTCATAGCAGCTCTATGATGTAAGTAATATTATAATCCCCATTTTATAAAGAAGGAAACTGAGATAGACACAGAGAGGTTAAGGAATTTCCCCAAGGTACCACAGCAATAAATGGCAGAGCCAGGTTACAAATACAGATGAAGTGGCTCCAGAGTCTATGCTTTCTCTTAAACACTATGCTATGCTGCTTCTCATACAATAGAGAATTAAATAATTTATAAGATAGTATGTATTATCAAGAATAGATCTTGAGAATTCTGATTACGGGTGAAAAAGCAAGTTTTAGGATGGTATGTACACTTAGATAACATCTGTGTAAGTTTTAAAACGTTTTGGTCACATAAAATGTCTTCATTGACCTGTGCATTCATATATGTAACTGAAAGAATTCATATTAAATTCATGAAGTGGTTGATGCTGAGGAGATGAGAATGAAAATAAGACTGGGGATAGGAGACTAAGAAGCTTTCAAGTTTATATTTAATGTTGCATTATAGAAAACTTTTAATGAAATGCATTTTTTTCATTATTTTTGTTTCTGAAATGTATGTTTTTGTAAACTCCAACTTACTGGGGAATATTAGACTCAGAGAGCTTGTGACTTGCTCAAGGACACAGAATTGGAAAACAGAACTAGAAATCAAATTCATATTTTAAGTCTAGTGTTTTTTTAACTTTGGCTAGCCAAGTGTTTGCTTTATAGACACAAGCTATACAAAAGTAGTCACAAAAAGAGATTAATAAAATATGATTTCTATTTACTTCAAAAACTTTCCATATTAAGTCATGCAACAATATTTATAGAAAAATGGTTTTGCATCAGCCATTATGTTTAAATTCCAGAAGTAGATTGAGACTCTAGGGAAGTCTGAACTCAGGATTCTGGGTTTACAAAACCAGAGTTCTCACCACCATCAGCAAAGGGAGGTTGTAAAGCTAATAATTGTTCATTGTTTGACCTTCTGGAATAAAATCTTTATAAATCTGACAAGGTATTATCTTTACACATATCATTCTCTTTAATGGTATAATAATATCAAGCATTATTATTGTTATTATTCTCTGTAATTATATAATAATCATGATGGCTCATTTCTAACTCTCCAGAGAGAAAAGAAAAAATCCACTGAGAAGATGATGAGAGAGATTAGACCAAATGGTCTTGATAAATTTTCTATTGTAATTTTAAACAAAGCCCTAGATACCATCTGACTAATTGCAGATATTTCTGGAAAGCTTGAAGGTCTCCGAATAATTAGGTTGGGAAGAGGGAGGAAATCAGTTAGGAAGCTGATATCTCCCTGGACACTGTTACGAACTGGCAACTGGCCTGCAGACCGTGATGATGCTGACAGTGTGAGCACCAGGCAGCCCATCTTGGAAGCTAATTTGGTCTCAGAAGCAATGGTGTGTCCATCCAATTTGGGAGAGCATTTCGGCTGTGAGAAGCATTCCAAAGCAAAGGTTCATAGGGAGAGAAAAGAGGAAACTTGAAATTAAGTTTAAAATGTATTTGTTATAGGCTGAACAAACAACAATTTCACGAGCACTAACCAAAATGCTCTGTCATTCTTCATCAGCAAGTGTTACATTCAAATTCCTTTGCTAAAAAATAAAAAAGTATCCAGGGAACTGGTAAATCTTTATTTGCCTCATTAAGTCAGCTCAAAGCAAAACAAAAGCAAAGTTTATAAAGGCATCCTATGAAGATCTGGCTATCATTATTATTCTCATCCAAAACAAATCTGATACAGTGAAAGGAATATTAATAGAAGTGTTTTTAAATTTAAGAAATTGGTAATGATGAAATAAATGATGATATCTATATTGGCAGTAGGCAGGATAAATTTTAGCTATATATAAACAGCCACATATAGCTAACAGAAACAAAAAAGTTCTCTCTCACCAACAGTCTTCGTTTCTTTATTTGAAGTTCTGAATTTCTTGCTTAGATCTATTGTTTCCTGATAAGAATATTGATATCAGCTTGTGTAACAGACACAGCAGAATGATATAGAAATCTGGCTTTTATACCCAAAGGTTTCAATATGTGCTATAGCCTACATTTTAGAGTCTTTGCATATTTCAACACAGGTGTATTAGTTTCCTAGAGCTGCCATAACAAATTGCCATAAACTCAGTGGAGCAAAATAACAGAAATTTCTTCTCTCACAGTTCTGGGGGCTAGAAATCTGAAATGAAGTTGTCAGGAGGACCATGCTCCCTTCGAAGGCTCTAGGAATTCTTCCTCGCCTTTCCCTGCAATCTGGCAATTGCCAGTGATCCTTGGCATTCCTTGGCTTACTGCTCTATCACTATAATCTCTGCCTCCAATCCATGCCTAGTATGGCGTGGCCTTCTTCCCTCTGTGTGTCTCCAAATCTCCCTCTCCTCATATGGACACTAGTCATTGGATTTAGAGCCCACCATCATCCAGTATAACCTCATCTTAATTTGGTTGCATCTGCAGAAATCCTATTTCCAAATAAAGACACATCTGTAGGTACCAGGAGTTAGAATTTGAACATAGCTTTTGAGGGGACACAATTCAACCCTTTACAATAGATTAAATGCATATCTGATTCTCTGAACCTGGATGACAGGAACAGACAGGGCAAGTGGCCTTCAGAGCAATAGCTAGCTATTCAATTAAAAAAAAATGTAATAATAGGGTTACAAGGCAGGAAATTCTTCCATATAACTACACAGAACAAGAACAGACATGCAATCTCATGAATCCTGACATCCTACCTATAAGAAAGATGAGTAAGAGTATTTATATACTAGTCAAGCAGCAAAGTCATAGAAGGTCATGAAATATTACACACAGACTCTGGAAATAAGGGCAGGGATGGCAGTAGGGAACAAGTAGGAGACTCAAATCTCTCCCCCATCTTTCCTAGTAACATCACCAAAGAGGATATAGCACTGAATTTCCCTCCTGTCTTTGGAAGCCCGTTCTCCCTTTGTCACTCTTTAGTGTCTACTTTTTTAGAATTCTTTCCACATTCATAGCTGGCATAGTACGAGAAAGCCCACAGTCCTTCCGCCTTTCAGAGGAGGCAACTTTTCTACTCACTGCCACTCACCCAGACCCACATCCATGCATCCCCACTACGCTGTACCTGAGAACGCTAAACTACAGCCAGTTTGGTGAAAGGACATCTGGGCTGTGTGCTTTTAGACTCAAGAATAAATTCTTCGTGATTGTGAATTGTGCTTCTATAAACATTCGGGTGCAGGTGTCTTTCTTATACAGTATCATTTGGTCTTTTGGGTGGATGCCCAGTAATGGGATTGCTGGATTGAATGGTACTTCTACTTGTATCTCTTTAAGATATCTCCATATTGCTTTCCACAGAGGTTGCACTAGTTTGCA